>NC_090937.1:1645864921-1646171373 GCF_040938575.1 Ambystoma mexicanum
TGTATAAGTCATTTAGCTGGAGCAGTACTGTCTCCACTAGATGTGGGGCAGATTCATGAAAAATTGCTGGAGTTGCAGTGGAAAAACAAGATGCGTTTTGACAGCCATAAGTGTGAGAAAGAATGTGACATTTATTTATTTATTTCTGTATTTATAATGCACTGAAAGGCCGCAGGCATCAGGGCGCTAAGACAGAGGAAGATGGGAAAGAAACTTGTGGAAAGGAAATTACTCAAAAGGAACTGTCTTCAGCCTTTTCCTGATAGCTGGAAGGTTTTTTTCCGCAGCAAGATATTTTGGGAGACTATTCCACAGATGTGCCGCCTGTACCTTAAATGATTTTCCCAGAACCCCTCACTTGCCTGCTCTTCGGAATGGCCAGGCAAACAAGCTCACTGGATCTGGTTACTCTCTTAGGGCAATGAACCCTAATTTTGTCCTGGAGATAGGAAGGCGCCTGACCGTAGAGGCACTTATGCACAATGGTGCAGACTTTGAAGCATGCCCTGGCTGCCACTGAAGGCCAGTGCAGACCTCTACGATGCTCGGCAATGTGTCCTCTTCGAGGGACCCAATGTGCCTTGTTAATAGTGTGTTGGACCTGGGCTTCTGAACTCAGTGAAGCTTCCAAAATGACTCCCAGAGTCTTAACTTTTGAGACAACATTAATGGGCTGTTTCGGAATGTCAAAGCTCGAGTAAGCACCTTCCAATTTTGCACGTGCCTGGGTGGAGCGAAAAATCAATAGTTCAGTTTTGGCTGCGTTGAGGCACATGCCATTGTTTGCTCTCCAGCTCTGAATACTGATATAGATACTAGTGGTGAGGTCCAGGTCTTCTTCATATTTCCCACTGAGATTGATAGTCAGTTGGGTGTCGTCAGCATAGTTTTGTTGTCATTGATGTTGGAGATGTGATGCGTGTGAAGAAAACATTAAGGATTGCCAAAGGGGAGTCATAGTATGTTGACCCGTTGTGGTTATTGAAAATAGTTTGGGAAGAATGGTTGGTGGAATAAGGAGAGAATTGTCAAGTTGGGTAGAAAGGCATTGGATGGAGGCCAGGATAGCATGGAGTGGGTGAGCGAGAGCAATGGCACTAGAACCAGACAGATACTTGGTGGGAAACACATTAGGGGAAGAGAGCCAAGTGTGTGTGCTGAAGAGCCGAGGGGAATGCTCAACCGCTCGATGAGGAGGGGAATGAGGATGCAACTGGAAGTAGGCAAGGTACGAGAGATCACCTTAGATGCAGTGCAGGTTGGCCTAGACAGTTCATAGACTACCTAAATTATGATTAAAATAGTTGATAATTGTTATTGATTTCAAGGTTAAATTAATCCATTGTTGTATTGTTGAATGGGAGATATGTTAAGATGTATAATTCCATGGCGTGAGGTACACGATTGTTCCCCATGCTGTGGGACAAAGGGAATACAACTTTGGGAGAGGGTAGAGTGACTGTTGGGGGAAGATGGGCTGAGACGATGGTGGCCGACATTAGGCTGATGCACAGCCTTCAATAAAGGAATCTACCACATACTCCTCGTTTGTCGCTTCTTACTGCTACATCCGGGAAGCCCTTTTCATTTACCCAGCGAGTCCTCTTCAGGCCTTACACATAGACCTGTAGGGTTCCTTCGTTTGTATACTTGACCTCTGTGAAATGCACCTGCCCCATGGTGAAGGGTGACACAATATTCACCAGTGCATTCTGTAAAATGGTGTATGTCACCAGAAGCCCACTTCGGGTTTGGTGCAATGATGCTACTCAAAGTGAAGCTTGGAGTTACCATTTATTGTAAACACAGTAACGTTTGTTTGCAGCACATGTGAAATAAATGTTTTCATAAATCCCCATACTGGCTAGCAGGATCGAGTAGGATGAAAATGGTACTGGCCCTTCATAAAATGTCATCATCAATGTAAGTGGCCTAGTGGAGTTTGCGAGCCCTGATCCAGTACCAGGCCTACACCTTCTATAATAAAAACAATAACATCTAGTTTTATATAGCGCTACAAGCCCACCGGCATCGGAGCGCTACAGCGTGTTAGGGCATGGAACTCCATTTATCAACCTGGGAAGGATGAAAGGTTGAGTTGAGCCCCTGTCGGGATTCGAACCTGCATCTGCGGGATGCACACAGATGTCAGTAACAGGCGCTTAGCTCGTTATAATATCTGACTCTAAAGAGTTCTACATGACAGAATTCCCATTCAGCTCTGGTCCCAGCCTCCATTCTGATTAAATGGAGCCCACTTTTTACAGAAAATAAGCAGATTACAACTCAAAATGTGAAGTGCGTGCGCTGTGTCCCACCATGGCATCTGTCCAAAGAGAAGTAGATGCCCTGCTCTACTGGGAAGTCTGAGCCTGACCTCCATGACCCAGTACCTGATGATCTCAGTGTTAGAGGACGATCCCTGGATCTCACCTAGGGAAGCAATCAGGGAACTGTCCCTGGGGGAGATTTGATTGACCTTCTGCAACTGAGGGTCTATGGGATACTAACTAAACGCCTGTCCTTGGTAGCCAATATGTTAGTTTCAGTGGCGAGAAGTGCATAATGGGGGCGGGGGGGGACAGTGGCGTTATAGAGGAGCCGATCAGCCATAACATGCCCAGTGAAATCTCAGAGCCCTTCCTCCTCGCATCTGCCAGGCGCAGCTGCTGCAGCACTCCTGGGCTGACTGTGCTGTTCCGGAAAGCAGGTGTCCATGCAAGGCTGGGGGCATTGTGCTTTGCCAGCCTTGCACGCTGGTTGGGGTACTGCAGGCCAGCAGGGTGAGGGGGTTCTCTTCGGTCTAATGGAGTGCAAGGGGTGTTGGAATCCTGGCACCCACAGCCGTGCTGCATGAGCCAGGACTCTGGGAAAGGTGCAAGCAACATCTTTCCCGCCACCATGCGGGATTCCTGCAAGCAGAGTGAGCAGGATGGGCCATCTCAGAGGACAGCATCAGGTTGTGAAAGGCTAAGTGTGGGACTGATGGAAACAAAACATAAAATGTATTCTTGCATGCAGGGCTGGGGGGTGGGAGGGGGTTACATGTGTCTGCCTTTATGTGGGTATGTGTGTATGCTGGAAGAGGAGGGCCACTAACTACGGCAGGTGTTGGAGATCACGGGAAAGAAGAGTCCTTGAGGATCAGCCCCGCAAAGAGATTTATTTTAATGGCAATCTACTTTGATGCCTGGCTGCAAGCAGTTTTTGTCGGGCATCAAAGCGGCCTATAACAACTGGCGATGAGAGACTTTAAGTTCCCATTTGTGCGCGGGCACCGCTGGCCCACACTCTGCCTGGCTCCCTGCGTGGAGCACCCGACGCGGGGGCACCCTGCGATGGCGTCTCCTGGTGGAGGTGCCTCACGGGAGCTATGCTACTCTCGAAGCGGGCACTCACGTGCCATTCGGGCCCCAGCGAGGGCCCAGAACGGGCACGTGCTGCCGCCAGCGCCGGAGCACAGCGGAGCGGGCAGAAAAAAACAAAAACTCATGAAGGAAGGCAGAGGCACCCGTCCGACCTCATGGGAGGGCAGGCGGAACAGCTGGTGGCGCCCTGCCTGCAGGCACACCATGGCAGTGGCAGGGAGCGGAAGGGCAAAAGTCAAACAGCAAAACATCGGACGAGGAAAGGGGCGCCTGTGCGGTGGCACGGTTCCCGCTGCAGCGCAAGGCTGCAGAAGAAAGGGCAGAGTGAGGAGACATACCGACAGGCCTCTGGTACATGAGCCCCAACTGCTGCTGGCATAAAAGTACGGTCCGCAGTCCTGCCCAGACACACACACACAGGTTGCCCACAAGAGGCTAAAGAGGCCTGTCCAGAGATCGGGACCCCTCCTGCCGCAGCTCTCAGAGAGTGTTTGTGCCACATGGCTAGTGGAAGACCACAGGGGGCTTTTGGGGGGAGAGGAATATTCCACTGACCTGGGACTGGCCCTGAAGGCCCAGCTCCACACCACTGTCTGGAGGCAAGCCCTGAAGGGTAAAAGTGCTCTCCTAAACATTCGTGAAGACCTGCTCTCTAACCTCAATGCCAATCACCTCTCTGTCCTCATCTTACTCCACCTCTCTTCTGCTTTTGACATGGCCAACCATGCCATCCTGCTGAACCGGCTCTGTGATAACCTAGGTATCACTGATCAGGCCCTGGCTTGGCTGACCTCTTTCCTCTCCGATCGACCCTCCCAGGTCCAACTTGGGTCCTTCCTCTTCTCTTTCTCACTCTCTACCTGTGGTTTTCCCCAGGGGTCTAACCTTTCTCCCTGGCTGTTCAACCAATACAAGGCACCTCTCGCCCAATGCATAGCTGCTCTCTGCTCTAACTTTCAGTGCCATGCGGATGACACTCAGCTCGCTTGCAGGCTCCACTCAGCTGCCTCTTCTCCCTCTGTCATTCCAGATTGTCTGTGTGCAACCCAGGAGTGGTGTGCCACCAATAATCTCTGCCTGATTGCCAGTAAGACGAAGATTCTCCTCATTGGAACACCTGCACCTTCTTTCCTGCCACTCTCTGTCCAGCCTCCCTTGACCCTCTTCCTGCTCCCACCTGTGTGGCTAAGAACCTTGGGATCATCTTCGACTCAACACTCTCCTTCTCTCCTCACATCTGTGACATCTCTAAGAAGTCAGACTACCAGTGGAACCTCTTCAGAGGTATTCTTCCTTTCCTCACCTTCCCCTAGAAGCTCACTGTCTCCAGAGCTCTATTCCTCTCTAGGCTGGACTACTGCAACAGTCACTTTCTAAATCTTCCTGCCTCTACTTTCCGACCTCTACAACTCATCCAGAACAAGACTGCAAGATTTGGTCCTGGGCTCAAGCGCAGGGATCGTATCTCTCCTGCCCTGAAATCTCTCGTTTGGCTCCCAGTGGCAGCAAGGATCAAGTTCAAGACCCTCTGCATTGCCCACTAGGCCTTCTGGGCCCTGGGACCGTAATACTTCCAACTCTTGTCTTCGAAAATATCTTCCAACTCGAACTCTTCGTTCCTCCACCTCCAACTCCCTGAGGGTCAGACGCTTCTCCAAGCAACAAGTTGGGGGCAGATCTCTTTGTTCGGCTGGGGCCTCTCTTTGGAACAGCCTCCGTTCGGGAAGCACCTCAAGACCTTCCACTTTGCTTCTGCATTCTCTCTTCCTCTTCCCTTCTTATCTCTTGTCTGATACTGCATTGGTCACCTAGTTACCCTCTGAACTCGAGCCCAGGTCCCTGCCCTACCAGTTGCACGCCCACACTGCCTCCGGGCATGCCCTGCACTTCTGGTCTGTATCTGCCACCCTACAGTCCCCTTTCCTGCACTTATTGATAACTGTTGGGTGCACTGCTTGTTTGTGATCCCATGTCCGGCACTTGCCCATCCTTTCCCCCCTACAGCCCTCGGCACTTCTCCCCCTCGCCCTTGCACTTGCACAATCTAAATGTCACTAGGCCTAGTAAGATCATTGTTTTGTCCTCCCTCATATCGTTGCGCCTTGAAACACTTGTGTATAGGCGCGTTATAAATGCCATATCATATCAAAGACAAAGTTGACCAGCCCCACTAGCATAACTGTCCATGGGTGCTGACTCACCTCCCGCAGGCCTCAGTCACGACGAGTTAGAAGTAACTAGATGCAGCAGGGGCCTATCATGCAGCAGGGTTCCAGGTTTACCAGCGGCGGCGGTAGAGGCACCGATGCACAAGGGTTGGACTCACAACCCCAGGACTTCGCAACTACTGAGCCCGAGCCCAAGGGGTACAGTGCAGCCTGCAGGGACGTCATTTCATAGCCACGCGGTGCCAGAATTTGATTTGAAGGGGAATCCAGCGACCCTGGGCCCAAGATGGGCACAGTGGCTTAAGTAACAGATGATACCAAAAAGAAGACACTCCTGCTGTTTTACCCTAGGGAGAAAGATTCATAAGCTGTAAAGCTTCAGGTGGTGGGTCCTATGGAGCTGCAGAGATGGTGCTGTCCAACTACTTTCCACCAATGGTCAATATTGATTATGAAAGATTCCAGCTCTGGTAGACTGCTCTGGGGCCTGCTGAGCCCTTTGGCGCCTTCTATACCCCGCTGCACCAGTAAGCAGCTATGATTGCGTTTGTTCTTGAAGTGGGAGAGTTGCACGGCCAGGTCATTCAAAAGGCGGCGCATCCAGATCTTAAAGAACCAGGAATTCCTCTGGCGCGGATCCTAGTGCAAGTGAGAGCTCAAGAGCCTCCTGAGGCATGGTCAACCCAGATGGAGGTGGCCATGAAACCGCTGCAAGAGGAAGAGGTACACGCCATGAGACCCGTGGGCAAGAAGGCCGCTCCGGTGAAAGGGGACGGGAGTGGAGCCATGCCAAAGAAGGGCAAGGACGAGACACCCTTGAGACTGAGTTTTGTGGAGACGGGTTGCCACATGTAGGGCCGTGTCTGGAGGTAGGATGGCAGTGTGGGAGGTGCCACAAGGGAGGGCACTATGCCAATTTCTGCAAGGCCTCCTGGATATCAATCACTGCAGCCAATGCGCCTGAGCCATGGAGAAACAGGCAGGCTGAAGTAGCTGCCAATATGGCAGTCATAGCGGAGGGCGCCAACTGGCCTGAAAAGGACGGATGGGAATGCAGGAATGAGAAGCAAGTGGTGGCCCTAGTCGAGTACGACTACGATGATAAGGAGGTGTTCTTCATGACAAAGCTAGCGCCAGGACCACTGGCAATTGATGCAGGAGCGGCAGAGCAGAAAAGGAGGAGGAAAAAGGTGAAGAAGGCCTGCGCCCGCCAGCACAAGAATGCGAGGGGTCAGAGCTAGCTGCACGAGTTAACTCTGAAGCCGAGTTTGGTTGAAGTTATAAAAGGTGTGCTAATGTTTCGTGTTCTTACCCTTGGCATGGGATGTTGTGACCTAGGCACGTCACTGTGTAGTCACATGTTGTCGCTGAAGTGATCACAGTATGGCTCTTACTAGGACAGCTGTGATCACGTGTGAATAGGCTAATAAAGGGGACTAATAAAGGGGGCAAGCGGCTCCGCGCCACCACCAGTTACTTCCACCCTCTGTCCGACTCTGCGTGTCATTAGTGTGTATGTCCGAGAGTGGGGCTCGGCCTCCCCGGTACCTGTAACAAATGGGTGCGTTGTGTTGCTCACTTTAACAATCAAAGATTTGCAAGTTAACTGGTGCTTTGTGAGCTCTGAGTTGGAAATGCTCCATCATGCATATGAAGGGCTCTGTTACTAGTATAAGACATGTATTTGTCACCTGAGCACCTTAACGACCTGCAGAGCCACGGGCGCAGTGTGCGTCTGCCTAGCTGAGACCTGGGAAACTGGCAGTGCTTGAATGTCCGGCCTGAGCCCATTCTATAACTGGCTCGAGAGAAGAAAAAGCATCCAGGAAGCGTTTGAGCCTTTTAACTAAAGACACGCTCTGTAAAAAGCAAACAAACTAGTGGTACAGGGTACCAATGATTTATATCACACGCCCATCTCTGAGCCCAGGGCATGGATACTGTCGCTTGGCCATTGTGAGGAGTTGGAGCGCCTCATTTTGTGTAAAGGGGCGAACCTCCAGGGGACAGGTGCATCCCTGTCGCTATCCAAAGGGCCAACCAGATAGTGAATGGAGCAGGTTTTCACGCCATTGGGCACATAAAGTTAAATAATTACACGGGCCCCATAAGTAGGATGAGACAGGAAGCTATCTGTGAAGACCACATTTCCCAGGGAGCACCTGGGGCTGCATAAAGCAGAGCTGCTTCGTTAACACACTGTTCACCCACCAGTACGAGCATGGATCAGGAAATGGGAAAATAGCAGTTAGCAAGCAGCGCGCTTGTCTCGCAGCCGGACGAAGCAATGGCGCTTGATTGTCTGCAGTTTTCAGGCGAACGCAACGCTGCACTTCCCAGATTCCAAAAAGCTTTTGGAAAGAACCAATCGCAAGAGAGATTTCAAAGAGTCCCACAGCTCTGAGGAGATAAAAAGGGGCTGAGAAACATCAGAACGTGTCACTGACCGCTACCCTGCAGAACCTGTGAAACCAGCCCTACTGTGACATGTCCACACAGACCATGAAGAAACCCATCCTGCGACTACACACTCACCAGAGAGGGTGTAGTCATGAGGCTCAAGCCTCGGTATCCAATAATCACTGCTGATGGATGAAATCTGTCAGCAAGAAAAAGAAAGAAGCTCTGCCGCAGTAGGCGTCACCGACACAGAAGCAGTCCTGCTCTTTGAATCTCCCTGGCTAGAAAAGGGAAACACTACCTGGAGAAGAATTAGCTTGTCTGGAGACCCTGCAAAGAAAGACTGGGCAGAGTGTCAGAGAAACACTTGGTCCCTTTGAGAAATTAACCAAAAGAGTGAGGCTGACGGCTTGGACTCACTCCTATTTCATCGACATACTCTCTGGAGGTGATTGGAGAACTTGAAGCCTAGTGCTCGTCAATATCAAACAAAGTGAGACAGGGCCACCATGCCCCTGTGACAGAAGGGTGACATTAGGTGCCTGACAAGCACCCTCCTGCGAGCGCGGTGAGACTACTGAACTCATCACCCTCGAATTAACCTTTCCAGCTATGTAGACCACTACTCGGAGGGAAACTGTGGGTGTTTTGAGGGAATGGGGAACATGGAAGGGAACACCCAAGACTTTGAGAATAACCTATTAAGGGCAAGTTTGGTTCTTAGACTAACAGTGACCATACATGAAGTGGTGCCCGCAGGGCATAGTGACCCCATCTGCCAAACTCTCATCCAAGTGTTGTGTAAATCCACCCCGTATTTTGTGCTACACTACAACAAAAATATCCTAGATAGCTTCCCTTCACTTCATCACTGGCAGGCACACTTTGCTGAGAAACTGTTTTTCTTTGATACAGTGCACTGTGCAGAGCATCATATAAAAGGATGCTAGTGACAATATTACACTGTTGGGCAGGCCTATGGGGCCCTCAAACACCCTGACACTAGTACTCCAAGGATAAACAAGGAGTATTCTATGAAGGGAATGTATCAGCTGTTCTCTTACACCATTCCTTTCTGTCTGATTGCTCTCCTGCTCCACTCTCCACACTTCACCTCCTCGCTCAACCTCTTTACTCTATTGTAGCTTCTCCTCTTCAAGTTACTCTTGACGGTCTCTCCACATGCCTCCACCTGGTCTCTCAAACTCTTCTCCCACCTCTGTATCCAGCACTTGTCTCACCAACTTCCCCTCTGTCTCTGACTCCCACTTGAGAGCCTCACAAACCTTCCTTCCACCTTAGTCTCTCACTATGGATGTACCACCTTTCCATCCACCTATAACTCGTCCTAGAGTCTCACAGACTCTCCTTCCACTTCCACCTCCTAGACTGGCCTCATCTCCTTTCCTCTCACTTCGGACACCCCTTCAAGTCGGAAAGATCTCTCCCATTCCTCCTCTCTGGTCCGATATTTTCTCCAACCTCCCTAAACTCTGTCCTTTCTATTAATCCGATGCCTTCTCATTCCAGCTCCTGTCCCGTCCAGACTCTACCAGCAGTCTTCTCCAGGCTGTGTCTGTCTTCGTACTCAAAACTCATCTGGCTCTCCCCAAACTCCTATTCCAATCACCCATCCTCCTTGACTGGTAGCCCAGGGGCATATAGTGTAAAAGCCCTCATTCTGGGTTGGACTCTGGGTGAGGGTCTGCACCTATACAGTTCTAAGAGAAGGACTGCCTTGTGATTGGCTGAGATCCCTGGAGTCACATGGGATGGAAGGGGGACAGCCTAAACCTATATGAGAACTGGTGGCTATCATGGATATGTTTAAAGGGCTAGAGAGGACTGTGCATGGAAGAAGGGACCTCCAGTCAGGCTGCTGGACTGTTTTGGTGTGTGTTTGGAAGTCCCCAACATTTTAGGCTGTTTCCCGTATGTTATGTGCATTCACGGAATTTGGCGGAAACTGGTGAGGTCTGTGCATGTCACTGGATCTGTTAAAAAGATCTCCACGGTCCACAGACCCAGTGTAGGTATGCCGGTTACCTCTATATGAGGTGTTAAGGCCAAGAGACATGGGTTTTTGGCCTGGGGGAGGAGAGCTAGTGTGGCATTCCAGTGACGATGCCCTGACATGGCAAAGGTGCCATGGCAAGGGAATTCACCACAGGGGATACAAATTCATCTCTTGGAAACTGAGATGTTCCATCACTACAGCAAGAATCTTTGGGTGTGGTGAAGCCAAAAGAAATGGGAAATCCCATACGGTAAACGTCAAGGATTTCTGACTCGAAATGTGGATTAAGCATAGCGAACGATCCTGTATCCGAAGCAACTCTAGAGATGGAAGACATCTTAACCTCTTGAAACGTTTCCAGTAAGAGGAATAGCCCACGACGGATCTCATGCCACCTGATGTCTTCAGAGTTGTCAAATCGGCAATAAAATCTCAGGCAGAACCTGTTCTATGGCTTCCAGCGATAGGAGCTTATTGAGCGCCAAGAGAAGTGCTGAAGTAAGTGCTGATGGGCTGGAAAAGCAGGATTGTTCAGAGAGTAATCCTCCATCACAATATTTAGCCAGCAGGTTGGTAATCTCTCAATATTCATCGAAAAACGTGCTGACCCTGCCCTCTACTTGGAAGGAACATCCTAAAATAATAGAAGGCCTGAATCCCCAGGCCTTGGAGGAGTCCCCAGAAACCGCAGCTGCAGGCTTCACTCTAGGCCAGAATAGAAAACGTGACTCACTGTAGGGACTACTGTACGTTTAGCCCCTTTCCTACATACTCATGGCATGTCCCAGGAAAATACGTCGCACATGCTGCCAAGAAGTAGACTATAGAACCTCCCAAGACTCCGCTAGCATGAGGGGTCATGTGGCTAGGCCCCTGGTCTGGCCCTCCCCTATACGCCCTTCCCAAAAGTGCCTTTACAGAGTCAGACTTGCCAGGTACAGATATCAGGAGGGTGCATGGAGGAAAGGGGTGTATAGACTAGGAGTACATGAGTCATTACTCTTGCCTCCCATGCTCATTATTCCATACTCCTGGCTGATTCATAAGCCACTGTTAAGATAGAAGAGAGCCGCCTGGAAGTCTACCTGTCTGCAATATTTCCTAATACAGTTTGCCCAAAAGCAGCACCAGCCTACAAACTACAGTTGAGCAGTGCTTGCAGAGAATGCCAGGCATAGCCAAGGTCACTGCCTTCCAAAATGTCATGCATGGGAATATGTCGCTAGAAAGCGATGGATATCTATTAAGCACTCAACAAGTGTGCATGAATGTCACGCAGAGGTCTGTTTTTCATCTTGTAAGCATCTAAGATGGTGGATACCAACCATTGAGAGGTTGCTGGTCACATGACCAGGCCAGCCACTCAGTTGCTGTGACCACCATCAGTTCTCATGATGCCTTCAGGTAGCTTAAGAACTCTAGGCAGACTGCATTGAGGAGGCTGCTAATGACATGACAAGGCCCTGCCACTCAGTTGCTCTAACCACCACCATTTTCCGTGCCTTCGAGGTAACTTCTTAAGGATTTCAGGCTGACTGCATTGAAGTTGTTGATGGTCATAAGACCAGGCCCTGCCATTTAGTTGCTCCGCCGACCACCTATTTAACCAGTCCTCCTTAGACATCCTGTTCGCCGTCGCCCTCAGAAAAGGACAGACTTAGACAAAGACCTCATTGTTTGTGTCTGTTCGGGCCTGATCGGGCCAAGGGCCAGAACCGCTACCCTGCATTCAACCTACAAAGTAGTTGCTACTGCTACTACTCACCAAAAGAAATCACTGTATGTCTCCTCCCTCCACAGGGTGCCAAAGTTCAAGCCCTGGCAAGCTACACTAGCGAACCTCATCAATATTGCTCTGTCCCCCCATCCAACACCCTTAACCCACACAGACACTGCCTCATGCTGATCAATACCACGCCATAGAGATCACCAACCTCATTGCATACAACAACCTTGATGCCCTCTTTATCACTAACATGGTTTAACACTTTCGCCATGTTTTGGTGTCATCCTCTCCCTTGGCTACTGCATCCAACATGCCGACTGGCCCGGAAGGGCAAGAGGCAGCGTGGCAATCATCCACAGGAGCGATTGGCCATGCTCCATCATCCTCTCTCCTAGAACAAGCTTGTTTGAATCACTCGCCTGCCGTTTTTATTTATCTTACAAGGAATCCATCTTCTTCACCCTCATCTACAGACCATCTCACAAGAGTGACTTTTTCATTTCTGGCATCTCCAACATATGTCCCTCTGCAAAAGTAGCACACACTAGTAATGTCTTTCTCTGAGATTTTAACATCCTGAGTCTCACAGCAACAACCACAATCAAAGCATGCTTTTTGCACTTACCAGATGTATGGAACTCAAGCAAATTGTGCTCTCACCCATCCACAACAAAGGCAACACCCTAGGCATAGGCCCTCATTATGAGTCAAGTGGTAAATGATAAAAGTGGCAGTAACTCAGTTGGCGCCCCTTTTACCAATCCACTGAATTACAGGTCACCGAAAATCAGCACCAATTCCGTCAGCGGAATTAGCCCGGCAGAATTAACACCGCCATGAACACAAATGCTAATGCTACCATATTATAAGTAGAAATACAACCAGAATACCACCAAAAACCGGCCCCAATTCCACCAAAAATGAAGAGCCGTTGCCTGCAGCTGAAACGTGGTGCTTAAAGCACCCTGTTGATGGGACACATGCAAGTAAGAGCCTCCAAAAGTGTATTTATGGCCCACACCCTCCCCCAACACACTTCCAAACTACATGCAGCTACAACCAAACGTGAATTACGGCACCTACAACCTGCTGCTGTTCATTGAGCTCCAGCAGCATGCAAGGCCCCTACATGAAAGGATACAGGCAGCACAAAGATGGAGGGGATGTGTGTTGCAGAGGCTGGCCATACCACGTGTCCATCCACCCCCCTCCCCCACAAGCTCCGGCTGATGGAGAATTGGTGTATCGTTTGGAACGGAACACCATAGCAGACCGACTGACCTTGAAAGAGGCAGGGGGCGATGCACATCACAACTGCCATCCCACCCATGCTGAAGTTGGTGTCCGTCCTCCATTTCTGCGCCACAGCCACACTCCAGCAGACCGTGGGGATGCTGCATCACATCTCCCAGCCAACATTCTCAATAGTGGTGGAGCAAGTGTTGGATGCGCTCAAGGCATGCCCATCGACACAATCCTGCTGCCCACCGCCCAGGCCCAGGTGCATGCAGTAAAGTCACGATGATTCTATGCCATCACTCATTTCCCTAATGTCATTGCAGCACTTGACTGCACATATGTGGCATTGGTGCCTCCTAGGCAGTGGAGCCTGGATACAGGAATTGTAAACAGTACCATTCCATGAACATCCAGATGACATGTGATGCGGATCTGACGATCAGCCACTACTGCGCTCGATTCCAAGGTTCCACACAGAATGCCATGGTCCTGAGGAGCAGCACCCTCCCCTGCATATATGGACACACACCAAAAACAGTGTACCTGGTTCTTGGGTAAGTATGACTTAAAAGAAAGCATCTTTTTGATTATCTGGTGATAAAGAGTCACCATCTCTTGCCTTGTAGAAAGAACTATTCCTTCCCTCGCAAATGGGTGTTTTCCCTAGCAAGCGGCGGTGCGCCGGCTATCTGAGATAGTGGATAGAAGAAAGCTGAACCTACATTTCCATGCTCCATCTATGCAAATACACACCCCGTGTCACCATTGTCCATTAGAAAAGTGAAAAAACAGAAAAGATAAAAAACATGGCTCAAGAAGGAAAACTGAAACCTTTATTTAAATAATAAACCCCAAAGGGCATGGGCTTTTCTGGGCCAAGTAATGCCCGGGGCCAGTTAGAAGCGAAGGCTTTAACTTTAGGACCAGGCCATGCCTAGAACAAGGCTATCTGTCTGCCTGGCGGAATTACTGCCATTTTTGTCCGCCGACCTCGCAATAAGAGCCTTAGTCTTTAAATCACCTGCACAGACCCTAGCCCCCTCAACTGATCCATAGCCATCCCACTGTCAATCACCCACTCGACGACGGCCCACAAAGGTCAGACTAAATGCCCCAACACTCTGCTGCGCTCTTTCAAAACCTTCCCGGTCAATGAGCTAGAAGCAAACTTGGGAGACTTCCCCACTGGAGGGACCTCCACGTCGGTCTTCCTAGAATTCTTCAACAATTCGTAGTATGAATCTGGTGGAGACTCATGCCCCCCTAAAAACCGCCCCGGCTAATACCAAACAATGCACCACTTGGTACACTACCGGGCTCGCCTCGGACAAACGCTCAATCAGAACCAGGGAGAAACGGTGGCACAAAAACTATAACGCTGGAGATCTCACCAACCTCAAATCTCTCTGCACCAACCCTAGGATTCCGATTACCAGGGTCAAAACTTCTTACACCACCAATGAGACAGCCTCTATTAGGAGAAAAGCCTTCTTTGTAGTAGTAAAGCATTGTACCAAACCCTCACACGATCCTGAGGTGGAAGTGACTCAGGAAAAAAGCAATGGAATCAACATTTATTTAATTGAACAATATTTGACATATCATCAAATAAACCTCCCACAGCATTAGCCCCCCCTGTATTCCAGCACATACAATGCCTCTCTGGACTGAATTATCTTCTCTCTCTCCCAGACCTCGTAAAACAATCGCCTCTCTCAAAGATTCCTGATTCAGATATCATCCCAGCATCCATCACTAAACAATTGATGGGCCTGGCTCTCAACACACTCCTCTGCATCAATAATGCCTCCCTCACAGAAGGGTCGCACCTAGACACTCTCTAGACTGGTCTAATGCAAAGCCTTTTCAAACAAACGACCCTAGGCCTGGCCAAATACAGGCCCATTATGAACATCTGGTTTATTGGCAAAATCTTGGAAACGGTAGTTGCTACAAAACTACTTGCCACTAGCAATCAACTACACCTCCTAAATGACTATCAGTTGTGGTTGCGTCCCATGTGTAGAATCAAGATGGCCACCATCAAGGTGGTGGATGGTGCCATCCAAATTCATGGATAAAGGGTGACTTGTGCCTCCTCGTCCTCCTTGACCTCCCGGCTGCATTTGACACAGTTGACCACCATATCCTCCTCTCCCTCCTCACTGACAGGTTGGGATTTTCTGGCACTGACCTGAATTAGTTTACCTCCCGTCTCTCGGACAGACACCAGCCTGTCCAGATGCACAAGTGCGTTCTAACCGACTCCCAGTCCCCTGTGAAGTCCCAAAGACGTCAACCTCGTCCAATCCTTTTGAACCTTTACCTGGAGCCTCTGGGTACACTCCTGATAAAGCCATCCACCAATATGCAGATGATACACAGTTGTACACGAGAGTAAAAAGTCCACAGGACATCAGTCACTACGCGCTTACCTAACAATTATCCTGTCCTGGATGTTGGCTGCCTACCTCAAACCTGATCCATCCAAGACCGAATTCGTCACCCTCAGTCCCTCTGCTAAACAACAACTTGTCCAATGATAGCTTAGTGATATGCGCCTAATGGGCAACTCTTGGATTCAGCTAAATCCTTAAGCTTCACTATTGACAGCAGCCTGTCCTCCCAGAATCCCATAGCAAAGAAGGCGCACCCTTCATAAAACCAAACCCTTTGTCCCGCCACAGCCCTTGTGGTCCAGTACATTGATGAGGGAAGGTTCTTGTGACTGGGCTTCCAGACGTTCACTTGGCTCCCCTAAAAACAGTCCAATATGCTGCAGCATGTCTTATTGTGGGTGCCGAATCACCCCCTCCTACACAAACTACCTTGGCTTCCTCCCCAGGCCAGGAGACTGTAAAAGACTGTGTGCATCAACAAAGCAGTCACGAGTAGTACGCCAGCGTATCTGGCAGCTAAGCTCCACATATCTGCTACCAAACACTCCTTGTGCAGCTAATCAACCAACCGGCTCTAATCACAAGAAGTCCACAAGAAGAGGACGCACAAACAATTCTTCTCTTGTCAGACACCCCATCCTCTGGAACTTGCTCCCACAATTCTCCAATTTTGCAAACTTCTCAAAACCTGGCTTTTTTAACAGCCAATTCCAATGGATGGACACAACGCAACTCACGGTACTCTTAAAAGATACCCGCCCAAACGCTGGCTACCCAAACCTTGTACGCTGCTCCGCTCGAGTTATGTCAGCGCTTTAAACAACAAAATAAAATGTTGGTTATTGTAGGTCTGAATCCACCAGACCCGGAGAGGCCTCCACAAAGGTCATGAAAAGCAGTTTCAACTCCCTTATTCCATTGGTCTTTTCGAGCTAGAATTTCAAAGACCTAGCCATATCCAGGCAGGGTATGGTCTTCTCTGTTTCTGATGCAGGGTTTGGGGAAAAAATACAGGCAATGAGATTTCTTGGTTGAGGTGAAAACTTGTGATGACCTTAGGAAGAAAAGAAGTGTTCCGGCTTCAGCACAACATTTTTCCACCATGGTGAAAGAACATGAAGGGCTTCTCAAAGCAGAAGGCTTGCAGTTTACAAATTCAGGTGACTAGGGTGACGAAACAGGAAGGCAGTCTGCAGTGACGCACTGAAGGTCTATAGAGGTCATTGGCTCAAAAGGCACCTGCATTAATACTAGGAGGACCATTTTTAGGTCCCACTGGTAATGGGGGTCCCACCTTGGTGGGCCCAATATGATGAGCCCATTAAAGACTTACAAGATAAACAATTCATAACCTTGCATTCAAGGTGCACAGATAGTTGCAAGTAATTTCTGCAGGAGTCTACCCAGACACCCTATTTAGCTGAATGCGCTACGAAGGAGAACACATCATTCGTCCAAGATTCCAGCAGATGGGTGTTATTCGTGAGACACCAATAGCAGAAAGGAAGAAGCAAATTCACTTGCTTTGGAATACAGAGACTTAGTTGTGCCTGTCCTTGCAGGCCTGATCATTTCCATGTCCTTTTGAGAAAGGCCTAATCCCCTGTTTACAAGGTCAGATTAGTGATCGCATCACAGGTGCCAAAGAAGCCCTTCGTGGTGCATGGCTTTTTCTGGGCTGCAAAAAACCGGAGTGTTTTTCCCTCTCCGTTCCTCAGGGATCCTCTATTCGGGTGGCCAGAGGCGTACAAGAGAGGGACGAATATCTGAGAGGATGGTCATCGCAGATGGGGGGGTCTCCTAGTCGAGATTGGCAGCCGTCACCCACAACCACACACCCCTTCTACCTTTTCAGAGTCCTTTCAAACACATATCTCCCCCTCCCCATTTTTCCATATCACTGAGTCAACGCTCCTCTACAAAATCACATGCCGAGCAGCTTTAAAGATGCAAGACTAGTAGCGCAGGTTGACCCTCTTCTAGTAGACCACCCTCACCCAGCTGGAGTGGCATTTTCAGAATAATCACTGGCCTTAGCAAGTGTGACTCTGGCTCCAAAAGAGGGCTGCATGTCTCAGAACACATAGGCTGTCTTGAGAGGCATGGGTATGTTAGACTTGTATTCTCCCTAAACTTGCACTTATTCCAGTTGTGGCAGGAAGACATGTCATCAGTTAATTTCCTACTGCTATTGTGATTCTGGCTGAGTTCACAACAGATAGAGCGTCACTACAGCTTTGCCGGTATCCGGCCGGCAATTCCAGCACGATACCGGGAAAGCTGCATTACCGCCCCCCGCCGGCCAATATTCCGCTATTACTGAGATATTAGGGTTGGCGGCGTAACAGTAAGTTCCCATTCCCATGGAGTCCAGGGAACTACTGAATCACTGGCACCGGCATTAATAGTGTTGGTGATGAGTCATTTATCTGCCGGTGGGGGCTTGATCAACCGGCAGGTCAGCCCTGCTGGGAGATCTGTGGCCCTCACCGGCAGACATGTACTTTGCTGGTCCGGAATAAATGCCAGTGCCGGAATTACCAGCATGTTCTCCAGTCTGGCAAAGTTATAATGAGCCCTAGAGTGAATTGCTGGTCACAGGTAGAGAGAAAAATGAGCTGCAGCAAGTGCCACAAAAGTGGGTCAATGAGATACGGGGCAGAAAACAGGGTGAAGGGAGCGGATGCCGAAAGAAAACAGACACCCCCAGAAAAGCCTCAACCTAGAAGAGGTTTCGCACAGCGAAACATATTTCAGGCCTGACTGCTCATCGGAGAGATAGAAAGTTAGGCAAAGACACAGTGGACACATCTCAGCAAGTTGGGTCTGGCTCTCAGAGCACGTATGGTAGAGTACCGGGCCTGCCCCATGTTCTTCTACATGCGTGGAAAAAAAGATAAAAGGTTTACAGAGGCATCAGCACGTTGTGGCCGTTTCTGTAGAGTTGGGCATGGGAGAGCAGCAGCAAGAGGGAGACTATTTCAAAGTTGTGGTCTGGCCCACAGACCTGGAGACTGGATTGGTTAATAGTTGATGGTTGTAAGAGTGTGTACTTTGCCATGATGCAGTGGTCATGATTCTGTGTTAAATGCAGTAGTGGGATGCGGCGCAAGGTGGTGGAGGCTAGGTAAGTGTGAACTTGAGTCTACCTCAAGTGAGGGCTCTACAGGAATGAGAAGGCAGCATATTTTTGGAAACCCTTATCTGTGCCCATTGTATGTTTTTTCTTTTGGTTGTTTGTTATTTTCCCAGCTGGTCACTGCGGAAGGATATGGTAATCGCAGGTTTGGTGCTGGGCATCTACCACTGGTGGCATAGGGAGGCAGGGGAGGGAATTAAAGAGAATTCTGAAGGGCCAACCTAGCTTGGAAAAGCCTTGTTTATCTGGAATTTCTTTCACCGAAGAAAACACTGAAGCAGAGGGAGAGAGTGTTTGCAGCCCTGCCAGCTACTAAGGGTGCCCCCAATGATTTGCCTGAGGTGGCACGAGGTGCTTGTTGTGAAACTCTGCTAATTGCAGCAGGAGCGGCGCGATAGCAGTGCTATACATAGCAATGCCCCTGTGAGTAGCATCCCAGTGTGTCTTCGGAGAAGACTTCGGCTACAGGTTACACATGCTTTGTTCCATGTGATTCATAGCTCACAGTCTGTGTTAGAATTCTTCTTCTGCAGCCCCAGTGTCTTCTACTGACCAATGACAAGCCATGCATCCCATACTGAGTAGCTGGGTAGAGTAGTTATATAGGAAACTGAGTGATTATAACCTGAGCTGTACTAGAAGCCCTCCAAGCCCCATGGCCCAGGGGAGCGCTCTTCCTCTAAACAGCTCATTGCCGGATTTAATGAGGCTACCCCCAAGCTCCGTGGTCAAGCATTAAGATTATAATGGCCCTGCTCAGCCCAGGGGGGTGGGGGGGTAAGAGAAGCTTTCACCCTCAGTGCGGATAGGTATTATGGACTGTAAATGAAATGATTGCCATCAACCCACAAGCACACCAAGAGTGCAGAGAGAGCAATAGTCATGAAAACGGTGGGGTAAGTATTTAGCACACACATGGGCAAGAGCAAAGCGGCCGTCTGAGCAGGTTTGGACTGTGGGTGAGGGGCGGCATCAGAGCTGGTGAGGGACATGTCAAGCCCAAGGTGCAGTATTAAAAGGAACACAGTCTGTCTAGTCACACATCATGGAGCACACACGCCAGCTTACTTCATTGCCATATAGGCAGGGGTGGTTCATCGCAAGTGGGCAAATCACAAGGGTGGTGTCAGAGGGTCCTTCACTGGTTAAGAGACTGATGCTGCCTTGCCAATCATAAGGGTAGCAGGGACCTGGCCACCAAGTGACAGCTTCAATTTGTTGGTCCTTTCTGCAAAACTGAATATAAATACAACTTTTTTCACATTTGCTCCCCACAATTGCAATTCATCAGGCTCTCCAACAGAAGTTTAAAAAACTTCATGCAACCAGATTCATATGTAATTCAGAGGGGGGGCAGATAGGTGACTGCTTTCCTCTTACCTTGTCTGCAAGCAGGTTGGATGTGTACAAGGCTGCTATGTTATGTTATGTTATGTTATAGTTTCTGTTACAGCGCTCTGCCACCCAAAGGTATCCGGGCGCTAACAGGAAAGCAACCGGAGAAAAAGACGAGCCAATGGAAAAAGATAGGCAAAAGGAAAGTCTTAAGAAGTTTGCGGTAATTGACTGTGATCTCTGTCCATCTAAGTGCTAAAGGGAGTGCATTCCATAAGGAAAGAGTTAAGACTGAAGAAGCTTTGCCGGCATCCGTGTGCTTTTTAAATCTGGGTACTACCAAACAGCCAAGCCGTGCAGAAGGAAGATCTCCAGTGGGTTGATGGGTGGCCATCTTCTCTCTCCTGAAGGAACACAGCACCCGGTTTATGCAGAGCACAGCGAGTCAGGCACGAGGCCATACATTTAATCCCGCTCTCTACGGGGAGCCAGTGAAGCCGATCCGGAGTGGCAGAAACATGGGCAGATTTTGCAGGCCAACAACTAGACGGGCAGTAGCATTTTAGAGAACTTGCAGTCTCTTGATGAAATATTTAGACTGACCGAAAAGAACGGCATTGCAATAATCGATAATGCCGAAATGGTAGAGGCAACAACAGGGCCCCGGAATGAGCGTGGTCAAAAAGGTAATAGTATTTTCAAGGTTCTCAGTTTGAAAAAGCCAGCCTTGCATAAAGTGCTAACCTGCCATTCTGGTGAAAGGGAAGCCGAGATTCTGACTCTAAGATTTTTCACAGAGTAAACCGGTATGGGAAAACTCCCTAAATTGGAAGGCAGAAATCAGGGGTCAAAGGATGGTACGCAGCCGGGGGATCAACAACCAAAATCTCAATCTTGCCGCCATTTTATTTAAGCCAGTTGGCATTCATCCATTCACCTATGGCTGACAAACAGGCTTCCCTGGCTACCAGCAGTCTTTTGAGGATGTTGGTTAATACGGAGGACATGATTGGAGTCGTCGGCATATGGGTAAAAGGGACAACCATATGCGTGTATTAAACTGGCGAGGGGACAGACATAGATATTAAAGAGCAGGGGGATAACACAAAGTCCTGGGGGACACCACAAGTAAGGGGAGATGACTTAGATCTGAAAGTGAGTACGTCTTAGAGTGGTCAGATGGTAAAGATGTAAACCATTGAAGGGCTACACCTGAAATCCCAACCTTTTCGAGTCGCTGACACAGAATCGAGTGATCAATAGTGTCAAATGCTGGCAATAGGTCTAGTAGTATCAATAGGCCGACTCCGCCCTGATCCCTAATCAAGGTAAGGTCATCAATACCTGAGACAATGACCGATTCATTCCCCATCGAAAAGGGTGAATCCAGACTGGAAAGTCAAGAATAGAGAAATCCTAGAGGACATTTCTGAGCTGAGGGGTGATCATGGCCTCATTAGAAACCTCAGAAGCGAAATAGGGTAACGAATCGCCATCAGCGTGTGATCGAGAGTGGGTTTTTTAAAAAGAGGGATGACTAAGGCATGCTTGAGGGCGATAGGGACAAACCTTTGGTAAGCAAATAATCTATCGCTGAACTGTTGACAGGGGCTAGGTCAGTGCAAGTTTTCTTGAGCACGTACAGTGGGGCTGGATCTAGTGGTGAACACGTTTTGAGTTGCAGGATAATTTTAAGGAGATGATCGTCTGTGACATCATCAAACCGAGAAAGTGATTTATGCTGTGCTGGTAGAAAATCGCAGAAATCGTCGGGTTGACTGCTGCAGTAAAAGCCAGAACTAAGAAGTTTTCCCCGATATTCACAATTTTCTGAATAAAAGAGTCAGACACGCCGTCACAAAGGGCCTGTGTTGAACGAGCTGGGGTGGAAATTTGGTTCAGAGTAGAGAACTCTTTTACTATTGAGAATTTTTTTGGGGGTTTGTTCAAAGCCGCCTGAATCGTATTAGTATAAAAGGCAAATTTTGCCTCTTTACTAAGTGATATTAAGGCGAAAGGCTTTTAAAACGACCTTATTCGCCGGATTGTAAAACAAGGGCCATATCTGCTCAGCTTGCTTGTATTTCAGTTTAAGTGCCCTGAGTGCAGCAGTATACAACCAGGCCGAACATGTATATCATTTTTGGCTTATTTTCTGTAGCGGGGCCATGTCTGCAGCGCTCAGAAAGGAATCTTGGAGCGCTGTGAGAGGATCCATAATATGGATGATGAGGAGGGAGAATTAAGATGTTCAGAAATATGTGAAGATAACGAGGAGTGAGGAGTGATCGACGGGAACAGGTTACTGGACTTAATAATTTAGAGAAGTCTAAGCCCCCCCCCCCATGCCCCCAAAGTAAAAGGGACCAAAAAGTAATCAGACCATAACAGAGTGAGGGCTGGAAAAATGTTGACTACACCAGGATACGCAAATATTAGATCTAAAGTTTTGATGTGTGCTGTCACCTGTAACATGCTGGGCCATGCAAAGGACTTCTAGCAAAGATGATATTCTGGCAGCCCTGGCAGGCAGAGGAACTATCCCATCAAACACTAAAGTCCCCCACGATTACAAAAGAGGGGAACCTCAACTTCAGATCCACAGTAAAACCTGCACATCCTTCCACAAAGTAAAATCATACCCAGTGGGGCGGTACACAATAAGAAAATAAAAAGTGGGAGTTGGCGAGAAGGACAAGCGCACTATAAGGTGTGCCATTTTTTGTGCTATGTGAAGAAGCAATGATGGAGCACTGTAAATAGCGCTTGTATATAAGTGCCACACTGCCACCTGTGCGAGAAGCTACACGATAAACGATCAGAATGGCATATGAAGACGGAAGACCTTTAATCAAATCTGGGCCAGGTGAATCTGAAAGCCAAGTTTGTGAAACACCCAGGTTCATGTGTTTCCTGCAAGCGAAACACATCATATTGATGTTTCACTGTAGAATGAACATTACAGAGGAGGCCAAGTAATGTTTTATTAACATGTAAAGTTGAAGCCATAATAGAAGGGGTAAGTAACCCATAAAGGGGGCCAGGATGTAACACAAGGGGTTAGGGCACAGAGGGATGTGTTACTGTAGATGAGGTGATTAGACCTACCTAGCTGCAAATTCTCAAGTAAGGCAGATGGAACAGTCCATATTACTAGGACTTTTGTTACTTTTGCATGAAGTCCCAGTGCAACAAACAAAAGGAAGATTGCATGCCACGTGGGGTGAAGCTTCTGCACCCCTTGCTACAGGATCACGTGATCCTGGACCTAGAGAAACAATGGATTTCCATTGCTACTGCATGCTAGACCAGGCAGTTGGCCTATATCAGAAGACATACCTGTTCACGCTATGATTAAGCCGATAGCAAACATGAAGAGGTAGCTTCCTGGTCTCTTCTAGAAGATGAGAGGGGTCTTAATTAATTCTATGATTTTAAGAATATAGGCCTGTACAAAAATAAAATAACATGCCTAGGTTTGTGATCTATGTGAACCTAGGAATTGTTAATGGGAATTTTGAAGAATATCTAAGACTTTGAGGCAGGATTCAGTACTCATTAAGGTCAAGCATAACATGTTTGCAATTCATGTAGACAGCCCTGTGTGTAGCGTGGGGACTCCCAAGTCAGAGAGCCAATTCAATGAACATTGATCATATATGTTTGAGCTTACTCACACACATAATGATCATAAATGTTTAAGTTTAAACAAACCCATAATTAACCTTGCTGCTGAATTTCAATTTGGCTGGAGCTGGGCAAGTGGACTTTGTGGGAGACCTGTTTTCTGCCCACATGGTCAAAGACACTGTCTCAATCCCTTGACCGTAACTCTATGAGCTCCTGAACCTCTCCCTCTCCGCTAGACTCGTCCCTGCCTCTTTCCAATCTACCCTTATTGAAGAAACACTCTGCTGACCCAAACATCCCACGAAACAGTTGCCCAGTTTCCCATTTGAGCTGGTGTTCTTCCACCGACCACTGAGTGCATCAAGCATAATGGCCATGAACATCCACTTCAATCTGGCTAATCACTCGACCAAGACTGCACTCGTGCATGTCTCCAACCGTATCTCCAATGCCCCCCAATCAAAACTCCCTTCTATTCTCATCCTTTTTGAACGTTCTGCCGATTTCAACACCTCAACCACTCTTCTTTGCTCCTCGCTCTCCAGGACCTTGCGTTCACCAAACTGCTCTTACCTGGATCACCGCCTACCTGGAGAATCTATTTAAAATCTCCTGGAACACAAACCTCTGAAATAACCCCACCCTCCCTTATCTGTGTTGCCTCAAGCTCAATCCTTGGACCGCAGCTCTTCCCCCGCTATACCTCTGCCCTAGGAAGTCTTACCTCGTCCTTTGGCTTTCACCATCACCGGTTTGCTCATGGCATTCAGATATTTTTTTCCTTTATCTGCATCACCGCAGCCATCTCAGATCGAATCACCAGCGGTCTCACTGCAAATGGTAACTGGATGGCTCACCACTGCCTCATGCTAAACTCTTCAAACGCCATCTTTCTTATGGCTTCCAATGCCCTCCTTACCCTCCCCTCTGCTATCTCCTTCCCAATCCCCATCTCCTTCCCAATCCCAGCTCCTTCCCAATCCCAGCTCCTTCCCAATCCCAGCTCCTTCCCAATCCCAGCTCCTTCCCAATCCCAGCTCCTTCCCAATCCCAGCTCCTTCCCAATCCCAGCTCCTTCCCAATCCCAGCTCCTTCCCAATCCCAGCTCCTTCCCAATCCCAGCTCCTTGCCAACCCCAGCTCCTTCCCAATCCCAGCTCCTTCCCAATCCCAGCTCCTTCCCAATCCCAGCTCCTTCCCAATCCCAGCTCCTTCCCAATCCCAGCTCCTTCCCAATCCCAGCTCCTTCCCAATCCCAGCTCCTCCCCAAACCCAGCTCCTTCCCAATCCCAGCTCCTTCCCAATCCCAGCTCCTTCCCAATCCCAGCTCCTTGCAAATCCCATCTCCTTGCCAATCCCATCTCCTTGCCAACCCCAGCTCCTTCCCAACCCCAGCTCCTTCCCAATCCCAGCTCCTTCCCAATCCCATCTCCTTCCCAATCCCAGCACCTTCCCAATCCCAGCTCCTTCCCAATCCCAGCTCCTTCCCAATCCCAGCTCCTTCCCAATCCCAGCTCCTTCCCAATCCCAGCTCCTTCCCAATCCCAGCTCCTTCCCAATCCCAGCTCCTTCCCAATCCCAGCTCCTTGCCAATCCCAGCTCCTTGCCAATCCCAGCTCCTTGCCAATCCCAGCTCCTTGCCAATCCCAGCTCCTTCCCAATCCCAGCTCCTTCCCAATCCCAGCTCCTTCCCAATCCCAGCTCCTTCCCAATCCCAGCTCCTTCCCAATCCCAGCTCCTTCCCAATCCCAGCTCCTCCCCAAACCCAGCTCCTTCCCAATCCCAGCTCCTTCCCAATCCCAGCTCCTTCCCAATCCCAGCTCCTCCCCAATCCCAGCTCCTTGCAAATCCCATCTCCTTGCAAATCCCATCTCCTTGCCAACCCCAGCTCCTTCCCAATCCCAGCTCCTTCCCAATCCCAGCTCCTTCCCAATCCCAGCTCCTTCCCAATCCCATCTCCTTCCCAATCCCAGCACCTTCCCAATCCCATCTCCTTCCCAATCCCAGCTCCTTCCCAATCCCAGCTCCTTCCCAATCCCAGCTCCTTCCCAAACCCAGCTCCTTCCCAATCCCAGCTCCTTCCCAATCCCAGCTCCTTCCCAATCCCAGCTCCTCCCCAATCCCAGCTCCTTGCAAATCCCATCTCCTTGCAAATCCCATCTCCTTCCCAATCCCATCTCCTTCCCAATCCTAGCTCCTTGCCAATCCCAGCTCCTTCCCAATCCCAGCTCCTTCCCAATCCCAGCTCCTTCCCAATCCCAGCTCCTTCCCAATCCCAGCTCCTTCTCAATCCCATCTCCTTGCAAATCCCATCTCCTTGCAAATCCCATCTCCTTCCCAATCCCATCTTCTTCCCAATCCTAGCTCCTTGCCAATCCCAGCTCCTTCCCAATCCCATCTCCTTCCCAATCCCAGCTCCTTCCCAATCCCATCTCCTTCCCAATCCCATCTCCTTCCCAATCCCAGCTCCTTCCC
This sequence comes from Ambystoma mexicanum, assembly GCF_040938575.1. Taxonomy (NCBI): domain Eukaryota; kingdom Metazoa; phylum Chordata; class Amphibia; order Caudata; family Ambystomatidae; genus Ambystoma; species Ambystoma mexicanum. The sequence goes on from NC_090937.1 coordinate 1,645,890,817, forward strand.
AATCCCAGCTCCTTCCCAATCCCATCTCCTTCCCAATCCCATCTCCTCTCCTATCTCCTTCCCAATCCCATCTCCTTCCCACCTAACCTCCATGCTCCCTCACCCAAGGCTTGCAATCCTGGGGTCCTCTTTGTTAGTGACCTATGACTGCAACAATTCATCCTTACCACTGACTCTGCTGCTCATATTAACCTCCTTAACATTCAGTAAATGTGTCCATTTCTTACTAGCCACTCTGGAAAACTCTAATGCCCACCCTTGTGCTCTGCAAATGTGACTTCTGCTTGGCCTTTGTCTATACTCCTTCCTTCATCTATACAAAGTACTCAACTTTGTCACTGGCACTCTTACAACCTACCCAGATCCTTGTGCACTTCTACCTACCGACACCATGCTGGATGGCTCTCCGTGCACAACCATCCCCTTTTGAAGTTCCTCCTCCTAGTCTACACAGCAATCAATGGCAGTACCTGTGTGATTGTATCTCTGTTAACTGACCGACTAATTCCGTCTGCTCTTCCTCAGCACCCATCCTCACTGTGCCATTCCCCGCTGTGTCTCAGCACTCATTCTCACTGTGCCATTCCTCGCTGTGTCTCAGCAGCCATCCTCACTGTGCCATTCCCCGCTGTGTCTCAGCACTCATCCTCACTGTCCCATTCCCCGCTGTGTCTCAGCACTCATCCTCACTGTGCCATTCCCCGCTGTGTCTCAGCACTCATTCTCACTGTGCCATTCCCTGCTGTGTCTCAGCAGCCATCCTCACTGTGCCATTCCTCGCTGTGTCTCAGCACTCATCCTCACTGTCCCATTCCCTGCTGTGTCTCAGCACTCATCCTCACTGGTCCATTCGCCGCTGTGTCTCAGCACTCATCCTCACTGTCCCATTCGCCGCTGTGTCTCAGCACTCATCCTCACTGTCCCATTCCCTGCTGTGTATCAGCACTCATCCTCCTGTGCCATTCACTGCTGTGTCTCAGCACTCATCCTCACTATCTCATTCCCTGCTGTGTCTCAGCACTCGTCCTCACTGGTCCATTCGCCGCTGTGTCTCAGCACTCATCCTCACTGTCCCATTCGCCGCTGTGTCTCAGCACTCATCCTCACTGTTCCATTCCCTGCTGTGTATCAGCACTCATCCTCCTGTGCCATTCACTGCTGTGTCTCAGCACTCATCCTACTGTGCCATTCCCCGCTGTGTCTCAGCACTCATCCTCACTGTCCCATTCGCCGCTGTATCTCAGCACTCATCCTCACTGGTCCATTTGCCGCTGTGTCTCAGCACTCATCCTCACTGTGCCATTCCCTGCTGTGTCTCAGCACTCATCCTCACTGTGCCATTCCCTGCTGTGCCCGATTGCGGATCTCTACAAAGATCGGCTTAAACTTCACTTACTGAAAAAGGAAGCTATCCCGGCCCTCTCCACATTCCCTCTACCCGACTCCCCCAAATGTGACACCTCACTTGGGTTATCCGGGGCCCGCAGCTCCCCAACACACATACAAACACAATTTAAAAAAGAAAAAGAAAACGTGCCTCTGCTCTGCTTTTGAATGCCGGGCTGCATCTCAATGTAATAGCTGGCTAGCCTTGCGCACACTCACCAACAGACAGAAACCAGTGAGCTCCTAGTTCCTGTCTGTGTCGCACAAGCGCGAAGCCAGAAAGCGACGCTCAGAGGCTCTACCATGCGGAAGTGCTGCGGTGCTGACGGCATGATGACAGCGCCGGCGCAGGGCCCTGCACCAGCCAGTCCAGCACCCTGGGCCAGCCAGGGTGAAGGACTGAGCCGTGTAGGGCATCCGGCCCCGAACATGCTTCACTGTGGCCACCTGCAATCATCAATTATGTAATGAGACCACTCGAGCCTGGTTGGGCAACCCAGCCAGGCTCGCGCTGTCAAAATACATAATTCATAATTGCGACGCCCCCAGTCCCCTGCCAAAAGATGGGGGGACAAAAAGCCATGCCACAATAGTTAGGGGTGGGGGGACAAAACCCCCTGTGCCCCCTATAATTACGCCCATGTTTCTACATAATAAACCCACAAAACAAAATTCTGTGTAGGGGGGACAGCCAGGAGGCAAGATAGGAGCAGAGCCGCTAACAAACACCAGCTCCAGCACATGGAAGCAAACTGAAAGAAATCCAAGACAGCGGAAAGCCTTTTAAAGACTTCCTTCCCATGGCTTGGAATAGAAAGCCAATTAAACAATGGATTTGAAGGTTTGCCTTAGCCAATGGGAGAACGGTGAGCGCTTAAAGACTGAGGCTTAAAAACACAAGACAGTGTATTTCAGACTGGGGGCTGAGGAGAGGAGTTCTCTGAGGAAACCGGAAATCATCAGAGCATGGTAGCCACATGAGCCCAAAAAAGGTACGAGCTCAGCTGATGGAGACAAGAGCCCCTCTCCTAAACTCCTGAAGAGGGGTGTGGTCCAGTGAGGAGGAGAAGAGACCCCTGAACTCCAGAAGAGGGGTGTGGTCCAGTGAGGGGGAGAAGAGACCCCTGAACTCCAGAAGGGGAGTGTGTGGTCGAGGGACGCGGCAAGTACTCCATAACCACAAAAGTGAGGTCTGCTTCAGGGAAGGGTAAAGAAGCCCCCTGAGCTCCAGAAGAGAGGTATGCCCCAGTGAGGGGGAGAAGAGACCCCTGAAACCCAAACGTGGGGTCTGCGCCAGTGAGTTGACTATCTCCCTGAAGCCTATAAGAGTGGTGGGCTCCAATTAGAAGAGGTGAGCCATTGGGGTCTCTGAAGAGTGGGGGGCTCCAAATAGAAAAGGAGAGCCCCTTGAGTCCAATAGCAAGATACCCGAGACCCTAGATAAGGGAGGTATTAGAAGTACAGAAAGAGAATGGAAGAGGGGGTGTGTAGCAGAAGATGGGAGTGCTAGAGGGAAAGGAGGGAAAGGCACTATATCCCTGAGTGCGGATTAGTGAGTAGGGCACTATATCCCTGGGAGAGTGAGTATGTACTATATCCCCGAGTGTGGATTAGTGAGTAGGGCACTATATCCCTGGGAGAGTGAGTATGTACTATATCCCCGAGTGCGGATTAGCGAGTAGGGCACTATATCCCTGGGAGAGTGAGTATGTACTATATCCCCGAGTGCGGATTAGCGAGTAGGGCACTATATCCCTGGGAGAGTGAGTATGTACTATATCCCCGAGTGCGGATTAGCGAGTAGGGCACTATATCCCTGGGAGAGCGAGCATGTACTATATCCCCGAGTGCGGATTAGCGAGTAGGGCACTATATCCCTGGGAGATTGAGCATGTACTATATCCCCGAGTGTGGATTAGCGAGTAGGGCACTATATCCCTGGGAGAGTGAGTATGTACTATATCCCCAAGTGCGGATTAGCGAGTAGGGCACTATATCCCTGGGAGAGTGATCATGTACTATATCCCCAAGTGTGGATTAGCGAGTAGGGCACTATATCCCTGGGAGAGTGAGTATGTACTATATCCCCAAGTGTGGATTAGCGAGTAGGGCACTATATCCCTGTATGTCTGAGTGTAGAAGGGGAGCTGAGCACCACAACCCAGAGTAAAAGAACAGAGAGGGGAGAGCTCCTTGGCCACGAAAGGAGGGAAGTATGTAACAAAGAGAAGGAGGAGAGCCCACTGATTGGGAATACTGTGGTTCCAAGAAGGAAGGATAAGGATTGAATGCTAGAGTGACTGAAGCAGGAAACCCTCCTCTCTGGAGCTTTCAAATGCCTTTTTGTTTGCTTTCCTTCATTTATAATCCGGGGTTCAAGGACTACAACTCCCAAGAATCTTTATGTTACAGCCACCTAGAACCCATTTCCATGGAATAGCCGTATGTTTTCCTATTAGTCAATAAAACCCTTTAAACATATTCGGGTGTCGGGACTTGTGCGTTCTCTCAGCCATGGGACACGTACAATTCAGTGATAATTTAATTACAGCATGCTGGTAGAGTGTGCTCAACCTGGTCTTCAGACAAGGACACATGCAGACTTGGTTTTTCTGTACCACATAATGAAGAAATCTTCCGTTCTCCTGTGCGCAGGTTCCAGTCGCGCTAGACCCTTACTATTTCCTCCACCAGGGGCCTGCCGTGCCCGCGTGCCCATTTCCATGTGGGAAGGCTCTTCGGTTCTGTGCTACCTCCATGGAGATAGCTGGCCTGACATTTAAGGGTAGATGTTCAGCCAACAAGACCCAGCTTGCTGCCTTATCCAACGGGGTCTCAGCACGTGCCTAGTGCATATCGCGAAACCCCTGCCACCCAAAGCGATGTCTTTGCTCCTATGAACAGTATCTCCAGCTCAGGGGTTAAGCACTGGTCTAGGCATTGCGCAAGCCAGGGCTTTGAGAGTTGGAATCACAGGCAAAGCCAACTCAATTCAGCACCCTACTTAAGTCTATTGATTATGGCCATTATTACAGCCCATAGAAGCCTGAGGAATCCAGCATGAAGAGCTATATAAAAACTACATTGTTTCTGTTGCACTCTGCTGGGAATGAAACCTCGGGTGGCCCATCCATATGGTCTCACTCACTGCGCAGAAGAATTCATTTTACATGGGGACTGCAACGTCTTAAAACCACAGAAGGGATGTATTTATTGTGCATTTGTTAGGCACTTACACATCAAGTATACATTGTTTTGCTTCGAACTATAGCGTGAAAGAGCAATTGATGCACATGGACCATCCTCGCCACGCGTCTGGGCTGTAATGGAGCACTTCGGCGGTGGCTGGCTTCCTAATTCGCCAAACGTGACCAGCTCGGCGAGATGGGCCCAAACAGATCCTAGTGGTGCCCAGTAACCCGCAGAGTTCCACAAGACTACCCTTCCTCTTCATCTACAACCTCCACATCAGCAGCCTGCCATCTGGGGGATATGTGTGATTTGGACTACGACTCTTGTGATCCACCACCATTGACTAGGCTAGCTAGGACTGATGGGAGTTGTAGTCCAAAACCTCCAGAGAGCCAAATGTTACACCTCAAAGGGCTCTACCACTGGCTGTTCGTCATCTAGGTGCCTACTTAAAGCTCCACCCGACAATAGCAGAACGTGTCCTAGGAAAACCCACCAAGCAACCCATCTAGAATTGTCTGCTTTGATATGAAGCTGCCTGTGCTTTACCATCGGCTATGACCTCTCATTCAAAACACACATTCTGTCAGTTCTATGTCGGAATATAGGTATTTTGAAGGCAGTTTAATAATTTTTGTAAGAATAAAAAGTTTCCTCCAAGCAACCTTAGTGTTGAGAGCAATTCGTCCCATCTCATGCCATATAAGAGCATTTGGGACTGCCATTAGAAGTCTCAAAATAGTTTTCTATAATTTACCCTGGAGAGTGTTAAGAAAAGTGCCCAAGTCAGCCAATACTGTCTCCAACCCATACATAAGCACAGGTTCACTTTTTCCCAGGTAGACGCTCAAAAGAGGTAACAGGGTGAATGTGCACAACATGTGGCCAAGCAAAGGGGCGACCTTGGCCCTCACGCTGTCTTTAACATTGGCAAATGCCAGTGAGTTAGAGATGGTAAAACCTAAGTAACGCAAGGAAGTGACCCACCCCAGGCCTGTCAGTCTTGGTGGCATAGTTCGTGAACATGGTCAGCTTGCATTGTAAACCTAAGGGAGTCTGATCAAAAAAGATCAATCATCGGCAACGTCTAACCAGTTCAATTTAATGCAGCCCAGGCGAACAGGATAAATTACTCCAGAGTGCCACAGTTGCACTACGTTCGAGATGTAGAGATTAAAGAGCAGGGGTGCCAATGCACAGCCCTGCCTGAGCCCTGTGTGCATGCTGTTGTACATGGACAAAGAGCCCTCCTTTGCAAGGCTGACCTTAATAAAAGACTTGCTATGAAGTAGGAGAGGATGTGTGCTTAGGGTGCCAGTGTCTTCCACGCCAAGAACTTGCCATTGACTTTATTAGTCTTTTTAAGAGCACAGACCCAGTACAAACTATCTTACATAGAGTACTGTAAAGGATTAATAGTTATCCCTGTTGTCTGTCCCTCATGGAACATTATTTCGTTCTCTTTTCTTTAAGATCTGGCTAGTGGCAGTGGTATCTACCCTATTTTTCCTACCGCGGCTATGTAAATAGCCTTGGTACTGTTTTATGCTGAGTTTGTAGCCTCAAACTTAAATCTGCTGGAACCCCATTTACTTTTATTTGGTTCCGGCTGGATTTATTCACCATTTCTTTTTGTAAAGGTCTTTCTCCTATTTTATTCTGCGTGCCAAACCAGATTTGGTTCCTTTGTTCACTGTCCTTTGATGGGCTTCTGCACAGAAGCTCTCCTTAGGCGCCTGAATGTCTGAGGGGGACAGGAAGTGAGAGAGGGGTTTGAGACTCCCTGCATAGGTCTCCTTGCAGAACCATGTCGCACTCTGTATGATTGGCTGTGGTGACTGTCCCGCTAGGACAGCCACCCAGCTGTGTGATTGATAGCCAGGCTGTGTGAATGGGGGAAACTGCACAAAAAGCAGGTCTCTGGGGCTTGTCAGGCAGAGTCAACACTGGATCGAGCGAACTGAAGAAAAGCTGAAAGAAGAGACCACTACCACGACTGAACCTCCTGGTGAAGCCCTGCTGTGGTTCCGAATCTCCAAACTACGATGACAGAGAAGATCCTGCTTCTTCCCTGCTCTGGTGGGAACAACCAGTTTGCCAAACACCAAGCAAGGCCTCCCTCCCCTGGTCGAATTTGCTGCGCACAGCTGCAGTGATCCGGATAGCCAGGAGGACCGGACCCCGTTTGGGTTTTAAGGAGCACACCTTTTATTCGTTGCTTTGCTCTGCTGCTGGTTTCTTCCCTGGGCAGTGCAGGACCCTCCAGTCTTCCTACTTCGTGGCAGTCCGACAGTCACCAGGAACGGTGAGCCTGCAGGATCTGTCAGGAACGTCTGCCTCAGCTACAGCCTTCTTCTTCATTTAAGGTACTGTTCTAACCTGGTTGTTCGTTTCGTCTGACTGCGGTGAAAGCATTTGAGATCTTTCGCCAATCCAAGGGCTTGTCCTTCTCTACTCTTTTAAATAACTTTTCCTTCGACCAACCTCGTTTCGAACTCTTGGCAAAGACTTAACCGCAAACTACTCTGAACTGTGTGATCTTCTGCAAGACTCTGAACCATTAACATTGGCCCAGGCCTATTGATTTGAATCCTCATTGTAGCAAGCCTTTTCTAGATTGCCCTGCCTACTTACTTGTTGGTGCTGCTTAATTTTGTATAACCTTGTCTTTCCCTCCCCTTTAAATTACTGGAGTGCATTTTGCACACACTTCATTTTGAGCCTAACTTGTCCAGAATTGATTAAGTGTTGTGTAGTATATTAAGAGTGTGATTTTTCTGCTGCTTTATTTAGTGAACTCTTTTACAAATGAATGTGTAAATAAATGTATTTTCTTTTACTCAGAAACCTTGAGTCAGTGTTTGTTTGAATGATAGTGATTGCGGTCCTTTGTGTAACTTCTGATACTGCTCACTTTACTCTTGAGATAAGTTTGGCTGCTCAGCCATCGCTACCACTTTACTGTGTAGTACAGGCTTGAACCAAAGGTGAATTTGTATTGTCACTTGTAGTCTTAATTGTGTGTGGTGTTCCCAAAGGTTACTGCATACGATTCTGCTTAACATATGTGAGACATGACTGCCCTGTATAGGGGGGTTCCAAGGAAGCGCCTAAATCCCACCTGCGATACAAGTCCTAAACGGGTCACCCAGTAGTTTAGATCCCCCAGGACTAATGTCATAAAGATTTTGCTTGACACAACTAGGATGGCTATAGGCCTGTAATTAGCCGGGTTCAAGGAGTCACCTTTTCTCAAAATTGGTATAATTATTGAAGTGTGCCAAGAACATGGACAGGTTAAAGTTTGCGGCACCTCAATGAACAGCCATAGGAGTATATGAGACCAGGTATCAGGGTCATGCTTCACTGTAGCTGGAGACAATCTGACCCAGGCGCTCTAGGCGCTTTAGCCTTGTGATTTGCTAATCACACATCTTCCTGTGAACATATTTTCCTGGCAACTTCAAAGCACGGCAAATCAGGATAAGAGATGCAAGTTTCTAAATCTAAATTGGGGTACAGATCCTCGTAAAACACGACTCTTGTTTGTTCATTGATACAAGATGTTGGGGGCAGTTGTGACCCTGTAACTTTGTTGGTCAATTCCCAAACGTTTGAGGAACTGCCCGCCTTCAAAGTTGATAGTGTCACCTGCTTATCGTTGATGTACCGATATCTAAAAATGTAACATTCCTGAGCCTTTGTGAAATCTGTCTTTTAATAGACATCTTGGTTCCCTTCTCAAGAATCAAATCTCTATAAACATCTCTTAGGAGTCTTCTCTTCCCCCTTTTAGCTTCGACAATGAAGTGGCTGAAATGGTGTCTGTGTTTCTTAAGTCCATTGAGTTGACTTTTACCTGTTATGATCTTTAAATCAAGAAATCAAGAAAAGATGGTTTTATTAACATGGCAGACTGAAAACATTTCGTCAAAAGCCCAGGAATAACATACTTGCCAACCCTACCGATTTAGGCGGTAGGATACCGCTTTTTAAGCAGTCCTACCTCCTACTGATTTAGGGGCAACAAATACCGGTTTTTAAAAAAAAAGTGTTTTTTTTTTTGTTTTGCCCTGGGTTTAGCAGCCTGTTCAGCCATGGTTGCAGGGTGCGCAGGTACACAGAATCCGAGGAATGTTCTTCAGTGGGGATGTGTCCAAGCTGCTGCTTTTATAATGGTGTGTTCCTACTGGCAGCAGTTAGCAGACCAGTGCACCAGTGCAACCTCCCCAGACTGTCAAAGGCGCCTGTCAGATACGCTCCAGCACTTCTGGATATCAACAGCCACATGGTTCACCGTACCTCAGCTGCACGGTGCCAGTCATCTACATGCTGGGGCGAGCCGCTGAAGCAATGGCAAGCCACTCCTAATTAGTTCTGATAGGTGTGAGCATGCGCCAGGAGCCGGGGGGAAACCGCACGTTTCAGCCCCGCCCTGCGCGTCTTGCCACTTCCACCCGCCTGCAAGTACAATATGCTATTTCTTCAGCGTAGCTGCACAACGCAGCGCCCCTCTCTCCGGCACCTGCTACATACTTGCCAACACTACCGATTTAGGTGGTAGGATACCGCTTTTTAAGCAGTCCTACCGCCTACCTATTTAGTGGCAACAAATACCGATTTTTTCAATATTTTGGAAACTAAGATTCCTAAAGACTTTTGGTCACAGAATGTTGGCATGTATGGAATAAGTAGGTTCCATTATGTCTAGCAAGGCCATTATAAAATCGATTACACATTGTTTGGGTCCGTTTGACAGTCTGTCCGCCTCTGCTGACTTCCATCACCGCTAGTATGGGAGACAGGCAGGGGTGTCAATTGAGGGTCGACCCCTGGCAACTCATATGTGACCCTGGCTGTGCCTCTGTGACCCCTGGGGTCTGCAGAGAAAGTAAAGAGGGTTCTCAGACGAGAGCCCTCTTTACATTCATTTCTTTTTTTAGTCAGTCTGACTTCAAAAATAACCACCTTCCCCTGCCTGCTGCCCCCAACAGGACATTGAAGGCTCTGTCTCTTCTGCTCAGCGCATGAGAGGAGTCCGCCTAGTTCATTACCTGCGTGGCGCATGGGAGAGAGGCCTGCCTAAAGAGAAGTTCCTTGGAGCAGCAATGGAGTGTATGCATGAAACGGACGGGGGCAGGGGGCCCAAGGGGCAGTGTTTGGGGTTGGAGGAGGAGAGTTGGAGTGATAGGGGACGTGTCAGGAGGGTGGGGCAGGTGGAGGTGCGCTATCATGTAACAGACATCCATGATAAAGCATGATATGTGTCATTAGTGTCCAGACTTGCATTTTGGTGCAGCTAGTCCTTTCTTAATGTGGCGTTACATTTTTCATAGGGCATCTATAATAAAGTAAGTATGATAGGTGTTTGTTACTTGCCTAGACCGGCATTTGGGTTCAGCCAGTATAGTCATGTTTATAATTGTTCTTTTAGAACACGCTTAATACCAACAAGTGGTTTCTAAGCGCGGGATCGGGATTCAAACTGGTGTTGCACTGCACTGTCTTGCTTCCAAGACAATTGCCCCTGAGCTATCCTTCATCCTCATGTCTTACTGTGTCAAGACATTTTTACAGGGCACAGTGAGAAACCTGAGGGTGTTCTCCCATTGGATCCTCTATGCAGGTGGCCAGGGAAAGGCCATCGCTTTTGGATCCTGCCACTGGGGGTGGACACGTGATGGAGGATCTCCTGGGTGGAGGGTTCTTGGGAATTAGAGGTCGGATGCCCTCAGGTAAGACGTGGTATTCCATATCCCCCTTTCAGGAGGGAAACGCTATCCCAAAAGTGGTTATGGGATATTGTTCACTGTGTTCCCTGGTCTCTGAGAAGGGCAGGAGATATCATCCCAAACCTGTTAGAAAGAAAAGGAGAAAGAATGGGGACGAGCTACCTTCAGGCAAAACGCAGTATCCACTTTATTCTAGTGACAACCCACCAAATCCTCCCCGACCTTTATGGGTCCTTATAAGGCAATTCCCCTTTGTTCCCATCTTGGCGAACCTAACAGTACTGAGACGAGGAAGAAACTGAGAGTTATGAACATTACACACTTTTTCCACTCTAGTACTGAGACGAGGAAGAAGCAACAGAGTAATAGACACTACTTACTCTCACCACGTTGGTATGGGGACGAAGAAGATGCATGAAGGTCAGGCATGTCCGTGTAATCAGAGCCAGGCAGCATTATTAATGGAATACACCTTCAGCCCATTAAAGGACCACAGGTGTATAAAAGATGGAATCACAAGAGAGCAGCAGGGGAAAAGGAAGACACAGCAGAAGGAGCTGTGCAGGTGCGCACAAAGCAGAAACACTGAGACATCGACCAAGATCCCGGCACTGAAGTGGAGCAGAGGCGGTGCTGCGCAAGGAAGCTAGCTTGTGCTGAACGAAGCACCCGGTGAACAGGCTTTCTCGCTTGGGGAGAGGCCATCAAGAGGAGCTGTCGGGTCCTGGAAAGTATCAGGGACACTGGAACAACCCAGGCGCTCTAAGGCATCGTGAATATAGTAGCAGTTCATGAAAGTATACCGTAGTGAAAGGAAAGGCAAGACTATTCATTTTGAATATTAAACTGCATGAAACAGCACCATTTCTACCATTGAATACCATAGTGCATGCAAAGAACAAACCCTCTGAATACTGAACAATGAACTGAAAGCAAATAGGAACCCAAGTTAAGTGAAGGACTCTGAGTGCAGAGTTGGTATCAAGGTTGAGAAACCACTTGTATATAAAGGTTGAGAAACAACTTGTTTGGCTCAATATTGAACTACTCAAGGAGAACTGGCGGTTCCTGGCTGCTTGACCTGTAATATGTGGACCGTGTGGTCTAACATTTGCACCAAGACCAGAGAATCTCTACATGTTAAAAAGGAGGTTTGCTGTTGTGCCAAAAGGAAAACTAACATTGGTGCATACCAAACTTGGGGAAGCAAACCTTGAGTTGTAAAGAATTGTTGAAACACAGTAAAGACAAAGCTTCAAGATACTTCTTTTCGTGTCATCTTTTGATATTGAACTTGGAATTATATTAAACTTGGGGAAGGGCACCCTGAGACCTGCTGCCCTGGAATTATATTGGACTTGGGGAAGGGCACCCCGAAACGTGCTGTCCTGGAATTATATTGAACTTGGGGAAGGGCCCCCTGAGATGTGCTGCCCTGCAATTATATTGAACTTGGGAAGGGCATCCTGAGACGTGCTGCGCAGGAATTATATTGAACTTGGGGAAGGGCACCCAGAGAAGTGCTGCCCTGGAATTATATTGAACTTGGGGAAGGGCACCCTGAGACGTGCTGCCCTGTAATTATATTGAACTTGGGGGAAGGAAGGGCCGAGACGTACTGCCCTGGACTATATTGAACTTGAGACATGCTGCGCTGGAATTATATTGAATTTAGGGAAGGGAATTGTGAGACGTGCTGCTCTGGAACTATACTGAACTTGGGGAAGGGGGTCCTGAGACGTGCTGCCCTGGAACAATATTGAACTTGGAGATGGACACCCTCAGACCTGCTGCCCTGGAACTATATTGAACTTGCGGAAGGGCATCCTGACATTCACAAAGATGTGGAACTTTGTTAATTTAAGTCTAGAAGAAGGTAAATTGAACATTGTGATAAACGTGTTGACATTTGGGGAAAAGAAGCTGAAGAGTAAGCCCGAGCTGGAAATAGCTCAGAACATTACTTTTGGAACGCTGTTTATGGTTCACATCCTACACATTGTTTTGTCTTAGTTGTGAGGGTAAGTATAGGTTTTGGACACAGACAGACCTTTCGGTTGAACTTACTGACACAGGCTAGCTTTAGTTTCCTCTAGATAGGGAAATCCCACCTTAGCATAGGGCAAGTTAGCCCTTACTCCATCCTGACATTTTCTTTAATGAAAGCCTGTTATATATTCAATCTGTTGTCTGCGTCTCCTTCCATGATGCCAACCTCACAGCATCTATAATAAAGTAAGCATGAATGTTTATTACTAGTCTAGACTTGTATTTGGGTGCAGCCAGTCTAGCAATTTCTTACTGCATCATGGTATAATGTTCTGGGCATCTATAATGAAGTAAGCATCATAACTGTTATTAAGTGCCTAGCCTAGCATTTTGCTGCAGCTAGGTAAGCCATGTCTTACTGTGGCTTGACATTTTGTACTGGGCATCTCTTATAAAGCAATCCTGGTAAGTATAATAACCTGGCTAGACTGGCATTTGGGTGCAGCCAGTCCTTACTGTGACATTAAATATCTTTCTGGGCAGCTATGATAAAGTAAGCATGAGCAGGATTATTATGTGGTTAGATTGGCCTTTTTGTGCTGCCAGTCTAGGTATCTTACTGTGGCATGGCATTTTCTACTGTGCTTCATCAAGGCTACAGCAAACATGATGTGTTATGTGCCTGGCCTTAATTGTGTGCCAGTTTTGACATGCTTTTCTATGGTGGCATTGCATTTTTAATAGGAAAGTGGCAAGATAGATTCGCGGTTTCAGCTCTCGCTGCTGTGTTCTGTGTGTGAGCTGCAGGTCGCATGTTCGAATTCTCGCAAGGACAACTCAGCCTTTCTTTCTCGGAGGTTGATAAATGAGTACCAACTTTGGTTGGGATGATAATTTTATGTAAACATGAGTTATGTATAGCACTTTTTTTATGAAAGCGCTATATAAATAAGAAATCATTATCATTAAAGCTCCTGTGCACTGAAGGTGACCTGCATCTATTAGATTTGTGGACACTATTATCTCAGCAAGTGGCAATGTGGGGGGGGGGGACTACTTTTCATATAATGACAATACGCGATATGCAGCTATAATTGCCATAATATGTAAGCAGCTGGCCATACAACGCTGAAGTGGCATATCTATGGCTGTGCCTCGGACTATTTTGTATTTGTGTTTATAGTTTATTAAAAACTTCAACACTTTTTTTATCATAAACCTCACAACTCTTAGATCATTACAAATAGCAATAATTCACTCCTGGCGCAACACAAAATTCTTATACAAATATAACAGACACAAATCATTCAACACAATACAATATTGTATACTATATATCTATCAGGGCCTCTCTTTCTAATCCCCAAGATTACATTTTCCACCCATCTGACAAATTACTCCCTTCCCTACTTGATTATGGTGGACTAATCGAGAAAAACATTTCCCGCCACATTTTTGTGTATCACTATTAAAATGTTTACTAAAGCAATGGCTATTGAGTATCCATACAAGAGCCGAGCCACTTGACATCACTGTTTAAATCCTATAACCTCCAGATGAACTTTCCCAACCACATTTTCCCCTGCCGTAGTTTTGTGCTTCAGCCAATCAGCCAATCTTTTCGCGGTTCTACCTCCCAGGCTTTTTACAGAGCCATCAATTTCTTTCTTGCCTCTTATGGCAGCCTCCACCCCATTTGTAGGGAGCCTAGTAAGTTAAAATGAAAGCGCATATAAAAGAAACAATATTTCTGCCATGGGAATCTCATCAGGGAGGACTGCATCTCATTATATGTCCGGAGGGGTGTGGTTTGTTCCCTTTGTAGTTTATACAATGACATTCTCTGTATATCTTGGACACATTTTACAATTTCATTTTGCTGTACATCTTCATCTGGCTTTCCATCAATGAAAGCTTGTCCGAGTCCATTTCAGCAAGCAGCAGATCACAGCACTCCCCGAAATTGCTCAATGCTTGGTTATAATTATTGCTTAAAGATATATTCAAATCTTCAAATGGTGAACCTGATGGTGGAACCAATATTGCCTCGGCCTTTGTTGCCCTATTGGGTCGAACCCTATTATATCATCCATGGGATATGAAGGCAGCACCCTTGCTATAATATGGTTGGTATCTAAAATATTCTTGTCTGCTTCAGTACAAATTTGGTATTTTAAAATGTTTACGTTTTATGTACTTTTTTTACTCCCACAAGCCACTTTTCTAATGTCAACAGGGTTAAAGGGGAACCAATGCCATCCGTGTCAAAGGTCAAGTGACATCACTTCCTGTGATGTCATCAGGTCTGTGATGTCACGTCTGCTATCCCTGGCATTTTGGTGAATCGACGCCCCTGACGACAGGTCATGAGGAATAGAAGGAGCATTCACATTGAAAGTTATAATAGTATGGTTTCTCATATATAATTGCAAGAGTAGGACAAATGGATTTTATATTATTGGAAGTATAAAAGGGGTCTATCGAAGAAGATCGCAATCCTCTCTTCGTAATCCTCTCGTCCATGTTTTTATGTGTTTGTTGATGGACCAATTTCCCAATTTCTTGACAAATAGATAAATAATTGGCTGTGTCATCCATAAAAGAGTCTAAGAGCTGCCCCCGTTTCCTATTCTCTGATGAAGCTGTGCTCTTGCTAGTCTCGGAAAGGTTTTTGAGCCAACAAACTCTCAGCACACTCAGAGTTGAAATCTCCACATAGGATTATGTTATTCTCAAACTCACCACCCAAACTTGTATAGTAAGTCATCTAATGCTGATTGGAACTTGTTGCAAGTCGCCTTAGCAGACTCCCAATACAGATTGATGAGCAGTAGCTGAAATGAGGGGTTCTTGTAGCACACCCCCACTGCCAACAGACCATTCTCGGCACTACACAATACAAAACGAGTGAGCATTAAGATGTAAATCAATGACGATTACCAAGCCCCCAGATGGACGGCCTAATAAACCCTTAATGGGCCAATTTTGTGTAGGTTTTATAACTTTCAAGTTGGAATGGGTGAACAGTCATCGTCTCCTGGAACATCAAAATATGATAGTCTGGGAACCTTCTGTTAATTTTGCATGCTTTGATTATGTTTTTATGTTCAAACAAGTTCCAAGACAGGAAACTGAAACCATGACAGCTAAACATTTGGAAAAAGTCCCTTCAACATAGTATTACATTTAATTGATGTGGCCAACCATGACCTGTCTGACTTTGCACCTGAAGTGTTATCGTTGGCCCATGTGTTGGTGACTGATCGCGTACTGTTGGTGTCATCTTGTTTGATAAGAAGAGGTGCCCGCTCATATGGTTTGTTTGAGCTAATCAGGGCAGCATAGCAAGGAAGGAGGCTACTTCACCTTGAGCAGAGAATTCAATGAGGTCAAACCCTATAGAACTAAAGACATCTTGTTGGTCCCAAACTAGCCTTGCAACAATACTAGAAAAGAAGTACACGGCTAGTCTGTCCAGGCCACTATTTGGAATAGAATCCACATGAATGTCAACCAAGTGTATTAACTGCACTGCCGGCATTTGTGAGAATGTACTCTGCATAGTGGCTCTATTTATTTGGATACTACCGTTAATCTGGATTATATTTTCTAAACTAATGGTTCGAACATCATTAGAACCCTTATGTGCCCTTAGAATGTCATGTTTGTTTGTATGGCCTTGTTTGTTGTAATTAACTACCCGTGTGTCAAGACACGGTGCAAGTTGTACGCTAGACCGGGCATCCAAAGCAATGGAAGTAGGATATAGAGGCCTAGCAATCAAGATTTCCTGGTCGTCAGACACTTCGACAGTATCAGACTCAAGGTCATCATGGTGGATTAAGAGGCTTTCTGTGGAGCAAAGAAGGAAGTCATCTTTTTTTGGATAGCTGGATCAGCGATCTTTTTTTTTGTCCAATAAGGTTGGCTGCTGTTTCATTGTCCCTCAATGATAAACCATCATTTGAGTTATTCATCCCAAAGATCTCAGAGGGCTATTTGTTTAAGTCATTAATTTCACCTTAAGCAGGCAATGAGTGCAGGAATTTTTTCGATGATGTTTGTTTGTTTGGTGCTCGGGTGGTTCTTGAATATTTTTTCCTCTGAGGAGTCTTGTCACGAGCTTTCCTCTTCTCTTTCAATCTCCTGGGCATGTTGTTTTCGTGCGTCACGACCAATGTTTCTGTGTGCCCAATAATTGGCTCTAGAAAGCCATCTTTAACTTCATTTACTCTGTTGCCAGTTGCAAATAGTTCTGGATAACAACTTATTCGTGTTTGACAAGAAAGTAGAGGGGTGGGACTGTCCCAGCCCACTCCTGGGTTAGCCACATCCACAGATTTCTCAAGAAGCGATTCCTGGCTGAGTATATTACTATAAACAGGTCCGATTTGCACCTCCATTAAACATTTCAACTTCTAATCAATTGTCACCAGTTTGGCATAATTTTCCTGTGCCAAGTGTGAGGGATCAGAAATGAAAGCTGGGCACAAAGTTGTCATGTTTTTGGTTAAAGACGTTTATTTACATAAACGGGTTGGGAAAATGCCTCTCTGAACCTACTCTAAGAGGGATTTCCCTTCCTAAAACCACACACTAAGGCTCTGTCTCTGTCGGGATGTCAGAAATCAAAAGCCAAGCTTGTGTCCAAATGTTCTATCCTGACCCTCACACAACAAACTAAATAATAAGCTGAGAAGACAAATGTCTTGGTATTTGCAAAAAGTGTTCATAAATGAAAAAAGAACAGCTCCAACATAAAAGTTCTTCAAGGTAACAGAACCTTGGTTCCAGAGGGTGGGTCGCTTACTCTGGATTCTTCAATGAGATGGCAATGTCTCTTGGCCTACAGCAATCCTGTTAGGTGTGAAGCGGTCAGCCTTTGACGGTTTGAGGCCATTGATCATTTTTGTGGCTTCTTGTATCGTGACAGGTCTAAATTCAAATAGTTTGTCAGTGATGGGAGGGGGTGGATGTCGGTTGGTGTATTTGGTAAGGACAATTTAGCTTTCTTGTTGGCAATTTTACTTTGCAGGAGGGCTGTTTTATCGATTAGTGCCTTCTGGATGTTGGTGCACAAGAGGGAATCTTGGTAAGGTCCATGATGTGTGGGGTGAAGGAGAGAGTGGAGTCGAAGATGGCCCCAAGGTTTTTGCCTTCACAGGATGGTGGGGGTAGAGGGCCCAAAAAGGGTGGCCAGAGGAATTGAGGGCACAGTGTCCTGTTGAGGAGCATCTCCATCTTACTGGCGGTGAGGTAGTGAGAAAGATCATTTGCTGCACACCATGCCTGAATGGCGGACAGACAGTTAGGGATGAGAGAGGAGGAAGAGCGGGCAGTAGAGGTAAGTTTGAAGGAAAGCTGCCATCATCGGCATAACACTGGCAATGATGAGAGAAGGAGGAGATCAGGT
Organism: Ambystoma mexicanum; assembly: GCF_040938575.1. NCBI lineage: Eukaryota > Metazoa > Chordata > Amphibia > Caudata > Ambystomatidae > Ambystoma > Ambystoma mexicanum. Next base: position 1,645,908,529 of record NC_090937.1, read on the forward strand.
GAGAAAGAGGGGCGAGATATTGAAGAGCCATGACGATAGGATAGAGCCCTGGTGGACGCCACAGGTAGAGAGTGTGGTGGTGGAGGAGAAAGAGCCCAGTTGCAGCTGGGTAAGGGCGGTTAGTGTGGAAGGAGGTCAGCCAGTCCGGTGACTGGCCAGTGATGCTGAGGGTGTCACTGAGTCGTTTTATGAGGATGGAATGGTTGACCATGTCAAAGGCAGAGGAGAGATCAAGGAGAATGAGAACAGCAGAAGAGTTGGAATCGAGATTTGCGAGCATGGTTTCAGGGATTTTCAGGTGAGCAGTTCCTCTGCATTTGGATGCCTGGAATCCAGATTGGTGGGCATGAAGGCAGCGAACAAGATCTTCTGGCAGGCTGCCCATGGCATCAGCAGGCATTCCGATGTCTTGGGTTCTCCTGCTCCAGCACAGCTCCTTCTTCCACTACTCTCCTCTCCAATGCTCTCCTTGCAGCTTCCACCTTTTATACACCTGTGGTCTAATAATGGACTGCAGGTCTGTTCCATCAAGTACTGTTGTCAAGTACTGTTGTCCGATTCTCATTAGTAGTACATGTCTGACCTTCATGCATCTTCTTCGTCCCAGTACCAAAAGGGTGAGAGAAGGTAATCTTTACTAATCTCAGTTGCTTCTTCTTTGTCTCAGTACTTGAATGTATTTCAAAGAGGGGGATGTAGTGGAACACTTTCTTTCCGAAAGGAGGATGGGGAATACCACGTCTTACCCATGGGTCTCTCACTTCCAATCCCCAAGACCCTCCACCCAAGTGATCATCCCTTGCTTGTCCGCACCCAGGCGCAGGATCCAAAGCGATGCCTTTCCCTGGCCACCGGCATACAGGATCTAGAAGGAATAGAAGTGAGAAGACCCTCAGGTTTCTCACAACAGACACGTGTTATCACTTACTTGAAAGGAAGTTGTGTTAGCACTGTTGACATATTTAGTGAGATCTATGTGGAGTGTGATGTCCATGATATGATATATGTTATTTATAAAGTGCCTATGATATGATAGGTTATTTATAACACACTTAATACCCAGAGGTTTCACAGGACTCTTGTCCCTTAGAGGCCACTACAAGGCTGATAAGTTGGACACACGGCAGCGACGGCCTCCCAAAATGGAGCGAGATAGTAAACAAACACAATGGAGAAAGATGTAATGGAGAACATCAAAGAGGTATCTGTACTCAAAAGGTGAAGAGAAGTGTACAAATCTATCAGATGTAATTGGCCCAAAATAAAGTAGTTAGATTTTTGTTAGCTATTCCCCCCGATAGAATTCGGTCTAGCTGCACACTTAATGTCTCACCTGTCACACATTTGCACAACACCTCTGGCACTGGAATGCAGCGATCCCCCACGGTTAAATTCAGGCCAGCTGCACATATACTATCTCTCCCACATACTCTCCAGACTACCGCTTGTTCTGCACCCACCCACATGACTGCTCAACATGGGTGACTAGCAGGGACTTGGCCACTCTCAACATGGGTGACTAGCAGGGACTTGGCCACTCTCAACATGGGTGACTAGCAGGGACTTGACCACTTGTACCTGCCTTCTATAACTCTCTTACGAATGTCCCATACTTGGACTTCAGTCCCCAGGGCGTTCTACCTACAGCACACTGCGGCTATAATAATGGTGAAAGGTGCTATACAAATTAGATAGAGCTGAAGCCTAGAGACCACTATATATACCAACCTTGAAAGCGACCTTTTGACAACCTGTGGATGCTCATACCGTCTCTCCAGTGGTTCCAAAAACCTGAAGCTAAAAATCCAGAAAAATTCTCCAGACTCCCTGGTTCAGCAGGTTCCAGGACACTCCTTTGAGGGAGAATTAGCTTGTAGGTAAAATGTTGGACGCAGCAGGAGCTCTTCTATGGAATGATTTGCATAGGAAGATCTCAGTGGAGAAGATAGGCACATGTATTTGATGGGCTTCTCAATACACAAATTGTAAAGGGGTCATTGGACTCCTAGCCCTTATTATTCATGAGATCTTTTATATTTTTTATTTTTTTTAATGGGCCCGTTGTTAGCCTCCTCCCCATTGAGCCCTATGGGGATTGAAATGGGAATGGGGATTTACCAGGTCCAGGTCCTGTGAAAGGGAATTACCAGGCCCTCCAAGGTCAGAATGGCCCGGTAAGTCCCCTTTTTGCGGGACCCGGACCTGGTACCCGGTATGGTGGTAGCCATGCCGCTTTTAGCAGCATGGCTACTTCCATACTCGTAATGAGGCCCTATGTATCATGGCTTAAGAGGAAATATGTCAACTCAATGGGCCAACTCAATGGGCTTGGCAGTACTCATTTGTGAGCAACATTTATGCTTTTGTGAAATGTGATTTCCTCAAGATTTTTTCATCGTGGGAGAATTCATCGTAAGTTTTATTTTAATAGCACTTTTTACTGCAGCCTCTGCTGCACCGCCCTCTACCTTTATTAACCTAGCGCCACACACCCACCCCCTCAGCCCCCCACCCTCCGCAACAGACGTTTGAGGTAACATGTGTGGAAAAGGATTAGAGGAGTTCTCCCTCGATGGAAAAACCTGCAATGGAATCTACCTATCCCATTAGGGCAGCTTCCAACAATAAACCATGTCGAAGAATAAGAATCCATCAAGAAACTTCTAAACGTGTCATATATATAACATACATGTAAAAAGGAAACAAAGTACCTTTTGGTCGTCTGGCCGAGGTGTTAGACCAGTGTGCACAACTGGTACGGACCCCTGTGCCCAGGAGTCTGTGATGCAGGGTACGGGCTCACAGTCTTCGTTCCAGTCGCAAGTGCACCCCGTGGTAAGTCCGGGTTCGCCTTCATCCCGCACCAGGAAGAGCCATTCCGCAATCTGTATCATGGCATCTTTAGCTTGGCTGATGGTGAACGGGATACGCTGTAAAAACACATGGCGCTAGAGTCAGGAGTGCGTCACCGGGGCAACCAAGGACCACATCCCGCCCACCACTGCCAACGCACAACCCTTTACTCTTAGTCCATCACATGCATGTGACTTTCTTACCCATTTAGCTTGACAAGGAGGAACCTGCACAGATGTACAGCACTGGCCCAGACCAGGGACTCCCTTCACCCTATTCAATGACCTCACCAGATTCCTTTAGTCTGAGTCTGGCGGGATGCTACAGACAATGGATAACGTGTTATATGAAAAGAGGGAGTGGGGGAATGGGACAGACGTAGGCAACCCCCCCAGACACCCCAGAGTAGATTCTCAATCATTACATCATAAGAAGATGGATGACTAAAGCAAAACCTTGAAGGGCTCAGCCACGCATAGTCGGGCCAATCTAAACTTCAACTTTATATCTTACAGAAAGTGCAAGGCGTTACCCAAGTGGCTGCTTTTCAGAGTCCCCTTATTAGGACGATGACATGGACAGGCACACCTGTGTTGCCTCTACACGAGCCGCAAGTGCTGGGGGCAGTCCCCGAACAAGATATTCCAGAACAGAAGAACAACTGAGATCCTAGAGGTCACCCTCCCCGAAGTGGGGACCTTACAATTAACAGACAGACAATCAGAAGCCATAGTGGCATATGGTTGGCATAGTGCACTCCAAACATCTAGCTTGCCAGCAGAAGGGGAGCACTTCAAGCTCCAGATGGGATCCATGGACTAGAAGTGTGTTTTTATGGGGTCAGAGTCATCCTTATGAGATTGACAAAAAGGAGTTTCATGGAGTTGGGCAACAGAAACTAGTGATATCAGTGTTTATCTTTCTAATAATTAGAATGATGGATCACGGGGGAAGGAGGTGGAGGGCTCTGTGAAGAATCTCACAAATCCCTCACTGAACCCCTGCAGAAGCTCTCCTCACAAGTGGCCAGGGAAAGGCAGATGCTTCCTGTTCCCAATCCTGGGGGTGGTGTACTGCGGGAGGATCACCTCGGAGGAGACAGGGGCCAACATGGAGAGGAGATTCCGTGCGATGAGACACCGTATATATATATACTCCAATAGAAAGACTCTTACCACTGTGCCTAAAGAGGTTCCGTCTAATTGTCATTCTAATGCCTCTCAACCCCATATAAGATCTAACCCAAGGTTAGAAAATCAAAAAAACTATACTGAAAGAAAGATCCTTTTTGTTATCCCAGACTAAACACCTGGGATACTCAACCCCAAGGGTACAATGTAAAGGAGTATGGAAATGTCTTCACTAAAACATCTTCCTCTGTTAGAGCCAATTCTCATAGCCCTTCCGTTAAAAGCCTTAAGGGAATTAAACCTACCCTTATCAATAATGCAGTTCATAAATCTAATTTTGTGTAAGAAACTACAATTCCCAGAATCCTAGAGGTACTGAGACAAAAAAGAGGGCTGAAGAGTCATGTAGATGCAGTAGTGGGGCAATTAAGCCTAGCACCATTGCAGTAGTCAGGCAATTAAAGCCAATGGCCCACACCTGAACCCTATCATTGAACCTCTGAGGCATAAGAGGCCCAACCAGGAAAGGAAGAGTTGAAGGAGCTGGAAAGAGAGCTGGAAGGCTGGCTGTAGCAGCTGTAGTAGAGGAGAGGCACAAGGCTGGCAAATCACAAGAAAGTGGAAGAACAGACGGGGCACCGGAGTGTAGGGGGCATACAGATTTCACCTGCAAGTTCTGAGAGTGTCCTGTTGCAGAGGCTGCGAAACGGAGGATGTGCAGGAAGCCAGGTTTTCCCCATGTGAGCCTTGTTGCTATGATTGCAAAGCCGTGGAAGTGCAGGAGACTAAGGCCAGAAGCAGCAGGCAACCCGAGGGTCTTGGGAGAAAAGGGAACTCCAAAATCAAGTGGCCGGAACGTAGACACCCGTGCTGGAGAAAGGTGTGGTTCCCCAGCAAGCCAGAAGCAGTAGAACTAGCAGTGGAAGTCGGGGAAGCAGTGCACCCACAAACCCAGTGTCATTGAAGCCAGTGAGTGAAGCACAGCATTCAAATACACTGCACCATTTCTTGCTGGTAACTGTAGTCAGCTCTTAACTGACTCACGTATTGTTAAATCGCACTCACGAATAACGTTGAAGATCACTATTCACGTGTATAGCTAATGTACTTGAACACCATTGTAGATGTATCTGAAGACTGTTGCTGTACAATCTAGTGGTTGCGTAACACTAATTAATGCACAGGAACGCTTCCTAAACCATTATCGAATGCCAAACATAATCTATATACTGTCACAAAACACTTCAATTTAGTCTGAACCATTACCCTCCTCCGACTCCTCACCTGTAGAACTGGACTCCGTGTTGTTTCCTACTGGTTCTCGGTATCGTAGTGAAGAAGAAGTTTGAAACCTGCCTCGATATGAAGCCACAGTGGCCACCGGTGAGCTGTGGCTGCCTGTGGCTCCAATACTGAAGCAGGCAGAAATTCCGGGGAAAAAGCCTTAGGCTACAAAAAAAACCAATGCCCGATGTGCAAGGTATTGAGTGCGCTGAAAAGCAGTATCAGGCGTTATGACGACTACAGAAAGGCAGAATGCGTCTCTGGTTCTGGTGTTGCAGGAACTATGGCTCTGATCAGGGCGTCCAGAAAGAAAAGGTAGATAAACTTTAAGTAGCCGGAACCAGGGTAGAGACTGGCGGCCGCGAGAGGCAGCTCGTCGGAAGGGAATGCTGAAATGAAGGAGGCTCGGAAGAGCGGAAACGGCAACTTCTGAGGTGGAGAAAAACAAAGGAAAAAGTAAAGTAGAGGCATAGTCAGGCGGAGTGCTGGGAAGAAAGCGCACGGCCTGAAATGAAAGGTAAGAGCGGAGGTAAACGGAGAAAGGGAGATGCCGAAGGCACCCCAAAGCAGAACGGGGGAAGCACCGAGAGTGCAAAAGGCTCCAAAGGGAGAGAGCGCTGGAACGAAGTACAGGGCAATCGACTAGCGAAAACTCCGACGTTGCAACGCGCAGAATGCCGGAAGCGAAGGAACTAAATGCTTCCAGGATTCCGCACGTCGAACGGAGCAAAAGAAAAAGACTAGACCGCCACCTTGTGATGAAAGGAAAACGTGATAGTACATTCAATGGCCGCTCCATCTATACCTGTGCCATTGCCTCCAAGAGCCGGCACCCATGACATATACGAGTTACAAGTTACAGAGAGTGAAAACTACTTGAAAGAGAGGTCACGTGTGCCTAATTGTGAATCCCAAAGAAAGTCAGAATCACATCCTTTTCCGTTACATGGGAATACAATTCATTACTCAACTTAAAACCTTGAAAAACACTTGGAGAAGTCGCCTGTACCCAATTGTGTTTTCACTTGACACACTGAACTCTATACTGTATCCAAAAGTGACCTTTGTTCTATTTCAAAGAAGACTCTAAAGCCCTGAAGGAAAGAACAAGTATGAGCCAAGCCATTAGGCATCCCCTTTTCATAGTGAAACATGTCTTGCCAAGAGTTAAAGAGCCATCTAACTACACCGTGAAGTTGTTAAGTCAAGGGGCAAAAACAAACAAGTACACCATTGTTACCTGAAGCTGAGAGAGTGGCACATACGCTTCTGGGTAATTACTTGGGCTGATAACTGGCAGAAAGGTGGGAGTAAAGCTGGGAAAGTGGAAGCAAATGCTTGTGAAGAATACTCTCAAGTAGAATAAAAAATCTGGTGCGAAAGACTGCTGAAGATAGAAAGGAGAAAGTCTTGTGAGCAGAAGCAGGATTTTCTTGTGGTAGTTAGACAGACTGAAGAGGTAAAGAGGCTGCCCCTTTTAAGAAAGCTATTATAAAGAAGAGTGCTTTGCCTACCTGATGAGGTTGAAGTGTTTTGTCAAAACCTTGTAGAGCAGCAGATGTATACGTCACTCATGGAGCCCACCCCCTCACCTCCCTCATATTGAAAGAGCAGCAGGAAAGCACTGTGTACGACACCTGGTATCACCCCAATACCGCACCAAAGATATGAAAGGCGTTGTGCACCCAGACAACCGTACCAAACGTACCCTCGAACTGATGTGGTAGAAGGAAGTCTGCAGACACCACTGGACATAGAAGAGCTACAAGTAAAGTCTGACAGGTGTTAAGTGACTTCATGCTGAAAAGAGACGAGGGTGCACTGAAACAATAGAAGAATATTCGAAGAATGAAGATGTGATTGAAGTAAATGAACATGCAAATGAGAAGAAATCATATACAGGAAGTAGATAAGTGAAAAGAGAGGTGGTAGATGTATATATGCAGAACCGCAAGGTAGATGAGACACCATAGAAGCTTGCTGCAGTCGAAAATATAACGCGGGTAAAGCAGCCATGTTGAGAAGATGGACGTCTTTTTTATAAAAGTGTTACGAAGACGCTCTGGCCACAGGCAAGTCTTCGTGTTAAGTATTTATTAAGATAACAGGAGTGAAAGACCCCCCACAACACTGAGGACCCCTCTACTCCAACAAGAGGCTTCAACTGACAAACCGTAGAACTTTGAGAACAACATAAACACATACAGGTTCTGTGACATCATCAGAACCTGAAGCAAAGAATCTGATCCAATAACATTCCATGGCATGGCTTCCCATGCTACAGTGTTCCTTAGTAATCAACATCATAACATCTCCCTTTTTTTTCCAAAGATTCATTCGCATTCCAAAGATTCATGCACACCACCACTGATCCTCACACCTGACCTCTCTTTAAAGTAGCAACTCTACTCTTGTTCCAAACCTGACCGCCTTCCACACGCACCGCACCCTTCATAACGGCAACTACCCTAACTGGATCGGAGTATAATGACTCACCTTTTCTCTTCACCACACCCTTCTTTATTCTTACCTAATCACCTCGCTCTACATGCAACTCCTTTCTTCCTCTTCTCTTGTTTTCTCGCATGACCCATTCACTCTTCTTCTTCTTGAGAGCATTTCTCACTTCATCAATGACCACATCCGACTCCCTGCTCCTCCCTAACCATGGAGGACACGCCATCGAGAAGGGCTTTCCACCCCTCATAAGTTCGAATGGACACAACCCAGTAGTTCTGTAGGGTGCCATGCGCAACGCCCACATTCTGTTTTGAATGGTCACTAATTTGTCGAAGCCACACTGCTCTCCCATGCGTACGCTCTCCATCACACATCTATTTAGTCTTTCAACTACTACGTTAGTTTCGGGATGGTAAAGAGCTGCCCTCTTATGGGTTACTCCGCACTTTTTAAATATGCAGGAAACAACCCTCCAGTGAATTGATTTCCATTGTCGGTAAGGACACTTTCAGGTAGTCCCTCACTCGCAAAGACTTCCTGTAACACCTTCTCCATGTTCTCTCCCGATATTTCACGCACAACCTTGAAGTCTACCCACCCGGAGAATAAATCAACCACTCGTACCACATACCTTCCTCGGCCATAGCCCAGCTCAACTGGTCCTAAGATGTCCATTGCTATATCACTCCAAATTCTTGTTGGGACATCCACATCAATCAGGGGTTGTTTTCTAGCCTCAACCCCCTTCCTACTCTTGATACAAAAATGGCATTCTGCTAGAAGATTTTCAACCTCCTTGTCGAATCCCGGCCACCAATAATCTGATCTCAACACCCCTTTGGTCTTGGTAACTCCAATATGGCCACTATGAGCTAGGTCGATAATCCTTTTTCGAATACCTGCCGCAGCAACTGCTCTCTCCCACCTGAACAGTACGCCATCAGAAACAGATAATTCATCTCTGACCTCCCAATAGGGCCTCTCACCCTCGACCAAATCAGATTGGTTAGGCCAAACAGACGACATTACATATGTGATCACCTTATTAATTATTGCGTCCCTTCCTATCTCCACCAACCACTCTTGCCTAGACACAATTCCCTCTGTGTTCACAAACACCATTTCCATTTCCATCTCCTCATCTAACCCTTCCTGGGATACAACCCTTATCCTTGAAAGATTGTCAGCAAGCATGTTCTCCTTCCCAGGTATAACTTCCATTGAAAAATTGTGGCCTGCATCCTGGTAACCCACCCGGCTACTCTGCGTGAAACCTTATCTAAACCCTTGCTTTCGAAAATAACCTTCAAGGGCTTGTGATCTGTCCGTAGAACAAATTCCATACCCCACACAAAATTTCTAAAACGCTCAACAGCCCAATAGCATGCCAAAGCTTCCTTCTCAAGGACGGAATTTCTCAACTCTGCACCCTTCAGGCCACGTGACGCATGTGCTATCACCTCTTCCGACCCATCATCCTGTCTCTGCGAAAGTACTGCACCCAGCCCACCTTCCCTGGCATCCACAGTAATAATAGAACATTTCCTTGTGTCAAAACATCCTAATGGGCGAGCCATATCAATCTCTTGCTTGATCCTTGTAAATTCCATGTCACACTTTCGGTTCCATATGAATTCTACCCCTTTCCTTAGAATCTTCCTCATTTCCAACACCTTGGACGGATAGTTCATCACAAATTTTTGATAAAATTCCGTCATGCCCAAAAATGAACATAGTTCACTCTTATTGGTTGGCTTTTCAATTACTTTTATTGAATTCACAATGCTCTCTTTAGGTTTTACCCCTTTATGTGATACCTCGTGGCCTAAGTAATCTACCTTGGAGACGGCAAATTTACACTTTTCTTGCTTCAAGGGGATCCCCCTTTCTTCAAAAATTCTTAACACCTCATACAAATTTTTGTCATGTTCTTCAAGCGTTTCTCCACAGACCAACACATCGTCTTGGAAACAAAACTCCCCCTTCACACATCTGAGTAAACGGTCCATAATTTTTTGAAACACCGACGAGGCCGATGCCAACCCAAAAGGCATCCTTCTGAATTGGAACACACCCTCATGAGTGATGAAAGCAGTACATTTTCTGCACCCCTCCTCCAATTCAATCTGGTGATAGGCAGATGCCATGTCCAACTTTGAAAAAAACTTCCCTCGCCCAACCATGGTCAACATCTCACACATATTGGGCAATGGGTGCCTATCAACCATCACACATTTGTTGAGCTCACGCATGTCTATGCATAGTCTCAGATCCCCTGAACTCTTTTTGACAACAACCGCTGGGGATACCCATTCAACTCCGCCTGCTTTCTCGATCACACCCAACTGTAACAGTTTCATCAACTCTTTCTTGTCCCCTTCCCTTAAGGACAAAGGCACTGGCCTAAGTTTCGCAGCGACAGGTGTGCTATCCCTTTTCAATAGGATTTGGTGTACAAAACCTTTCACCTTCCCCATGCTTCCATCAAACACTCCTCTGTGCCCTACCACATATTTGCATGACCCTGCACATGGTTCTGACACCTGATATACTTGCTCTTCCTTGTTTGGATCTAGTCTGATGGCAAGGCTTTTCTGCTCCCTCCATCCCAACAAGGATTGACCTTTTTTTATTATGTATACTTTGCCATCGCATTTCTGGCCCTTGAATTCGAACTCGCTCCACACATACCCCAACAGTTCAATTTTATCCTGATTGTAACCACCTGGATTTATATCAGGTTTTGATAGGCCGGACACTTTCCCATGCATGTCCTTCTCAAATACATTTTTAGACACCAGAGTGATTTTGGACCCAGAGTCTGCCATCATAGATACCTCATGGCCATTCACTTTCACTAGTGCATACGGACGCTCACAATCATCTGTACTATCACCCTCTATGACAACATTAACAGTATTAACAAAACATTCTGCATTGGAAGTGTCATTTCCTCCTCAGGCGACCTTCCATCTTCTTCTTCATTCACATAGAGGACTTTCTTTTGGGCATTTTGACCGAATTGAAAATGTTTGCAACAGTTTGCGTAATGACCTTTCCTTTTACATCTCGCACATGTAGCCCTGCGGCCCGGGCACACAGCAGAAGATGCAAAGTGTGTATTGCTCGCGCATCGGAAATACAGTCTCTCATCCTTTCTCTCTGCCTTCTGCGGTGAGTCTTGATTCCTTTTCTCTTCCACAGCCACACGATTGGACTGCCGATTTCTGGACTTTTTCTTGCCCGTCTCATCGGTCACATTTAAAACTTCAGTTTTGCTCTCCTTTGACTCTCCCAATTCGTTTCTGAATAATTTGGCCACACATGCTAAGGAATGTTCTACTCTCCTTGCAATGTCCAATACTTCGTCCAGATTTGGCTCATCTCTCAGCCATAGTTCCTCTCGAATTTTATTGGACCTGCAATGTGTCATGAATTGATCACGTATGTGTTCGTCAAATGCTTCTTGGAATTTGCAGGATAAAGCGAGATGTCTCAGCGCCGTCACATATTCCTCCACCGATTCTCCAGATGCCTGCATTTGCAAGCGAAAATTATAACGCTCCAATATCGTGCTGGTCTTGGGGTTAAAATGCTTATCCAACTTCATCAAGGCCAGATCAAATTCGTTCATATCATCTCCACCGCCATCGTCATGGGGTTGGGGAAGTGTTTCGTATACTCTCTGGCCCTCATATCCCAGAAAATGCAGCAACAAAGCCAATTTCCTTTCGCTGGAGTAAGAATTCCCACCTGCCGCTTTCATGTAGTGCAAAAACACCTTGCGCCATTGAGCCCACAAGATTTTTGCAGGTCCGGGAACTGGCATGAAGATTGGTGGTCCTGCGATACCAGGCAAACCTGCCATGCTGCCAAGCCGTATGAACTGCTAATCCTATGGCCTCCTTCAGCGACAGGAATGCTACGAACGCCCTTGGCTTTCAAACGCTTGTCACACCGTCCCCTTTTGTCTTTGGGTGTAAACTTGAAAGTTCGAAAATCTCCAAGGTTGCAGCTCAGTCCAAATAACACGCGATCCCACGATGAATAGCTTTCTTCTGCGTGGCGTGCCTTCTACCACCTATACGGTAGTGCGCTCTGCTCAAATCTGGCCACTAGGAGAACCCTTGAGCCGCGTGTCACTGTTCTGTGCCGCGCGCCTCCTACTGACAATATGGTTATACGCTCCGCCCTACCCTGCCCTTTCGCTATCAGCTCGAACTGCGCACCTCCAACGAAATGTGCAGGGACGGGCTCCGCTGGGTTGCGGCTGCTCACTCTTCTTTGGCGCGGTGCCCCTCCTCTCCGATGTATGGTGACACGTATCGCGCCGTCCTGGGCCACGCGCCCCCCCACCTCAGGAAACACGGGACCGGTCGCGGCGGTTCCGCCTGGGCAAAATGCGACAATGGCAGGGGGCGCTGCGCGGGTCACAGCCGCGGCACTAGCACGGCCTCACGGAAAGCACAACAGCAATTAAACTAGTAGCTCGTCGGGGCTTGCGGGCAGAGCAGCACTTACTTGGAATGAGGGCGGCACTCGCTGGACACGAGGGGATCCGTTATTTTGTTTAGGCGGCCGCTACAACGCTAGGATAAGCGGAACGGCCCGGAGCACAAAGCAGCAGGTCACAGCGGGGTCCCTCTTCCTCGGTGGTCACTAGAACGCTCTTGGGTAGCGGAGCGACATACAGGGGATTCGCTGCAGGAGGTCTCCTGTTATCCCATCCTCGTCGCCATTGTTACGAAGACGCTCTGGACACAGGCAAGTCTTCGTATTAAGTATTTATTAAGATAACAGGAGTGAAAGACCCCCCACAACACTGAGGACCCCTCTACTCCAACAAGAGGCTTCAACTGACAAACCGTAGAACTTTGAGAACAACATAAACACATACAGGTTCTGTGACATCATCAGAACCTGAAGCAAAGAATCTGATCCAATAACATTCCATGGCATGGCTTCCCATGCTACAGTGTTCCTTAGTAATCAACATCATAACAAAAAGTAAGCTAAAATCCCCAAGGAAAGCGAACAAGGTTGCAGAGATAACAGGTGCTGAAATACATATTCATTTAAGGACAAATAATATGTGTTTGGGCAAGGATCAAAGATGCGGCAGCAAGAAGCAACTGCAAGGTACAAAAGGAGTTGAAGAGGATAAGCCATGTATTTAAAACATATTTCTTTTAGATTAGGAAAAGTAGTAAACATTTGAGAGTGCTAAGTAGAGGACAATCAAAGATGCAGAAAGCATACGCACAACGGAGCAACCAAGTCTCCAGAGGCCAAGAGGAGTAATAGCACCTAGGGTAATTGAATCCAGTAGCACTTTGCTTTTGACACACGATTGGTGAGAGTATCGGGCCCTTGTCTATTTTTGTCATCTGTGCCTGGATGCAATTTGGTTAATTGTGTGTGCGCTACAAATATCTTAATCAAATATCTCAATCAATCACTAAATAGAAGGACAGGATGGACAAAATCATGGTCTCCTCACACGTGGTGCAAGACCAGAAAACAGGGCCTATTCATCAAGCTCCAGACGAAGATGGCAATGTACCTTCATGTCCCTTGAAAGTTCCGAAGAAGAGAACAGCCAGCAAGGTCAACTGCAAAGAGGAAGCTTTGGCTTAGGACCCAACTGACGAGAGATGTTGGGTAATTGGCCAAGTGGGCAGTTGTCTGACGTTGTCCCCCGCACCTGGTTTTCATTTTGCTTACGTGCTGCCAACAAGCCGAATGTCCAAGGTTGGGACAGAATGCCAACCAATCATAAGGGCCTATGTAATGATGGACTGCACATTGTTTCAGAAGCCAATCCGCTGTTGTCGTTCTGCTATTATCTATATAATGAGTTGATAATAAAGTAGTATTTTGCCATATTCTTTGACTCTGTCCGGTTATTTGGGTCTGAGTTCATTTGTTGGTAATTTCATCTGGCACTTGGAACGCTCAAGGTACTACTGCACAACCTACCTAATAACTCAACAGTACTGAGCAGTAGTAGTAACACTTGAACTGTGGTGGTCTATTACGCTGTCAGCAGATGTCCCAATGAACTGGTTTGAAGCAGTAACGTACTGTGGGACAAAGGTGACTGTTCCCATAGTACCAACAGTAGAAGGGTGGTTGTTGGAAATAGAAGCAGTAGTAGCGCAGTGGAAGCCTCCTGACAAATATACCAAAAGGTAAAGTTGCAATTAAAGAAGTCCTAAAGAATTGTGTATTATAGACATTGAGGAATATTACACCTTCATTTGAACTGTGACAAATTATTTTGAAGAAGAGAGAGTTTACCATCATAACCAGGACTACCATTGGTGCCATTTCTCTTCTGGAATTTGGAAGGGGATCTTTTCATCCAGGAACAAAAGAGATGTTACCAGAGGATTTGTGTTTGTTGAACTTTTGTTTTGACTTTGAACTTTCAAGAACTGGTTCTAAACCTCTCTTTTCCTTTGTGGAACAGTTTGGGATTGGCTTTGAATCCTGGGGACGGGATCTTACCCAGGAGAGGAGAAGGCCATTCAGATATTGCGTTGATATTGGTTATTATATTGTGTTGCTATATCATTTCCTTTGCATGTTTGTTGTTTAGTGTGAGGGCCAGTTTTCCCATTCTAGAGAATGTTCCCTTGGCCTCTAAACTAGGTGGGGAATTCCTCTGTTAGAGAAGAAGCAAGCGAGGTGTGTTATTCATATTATTTCTTTAATAAAATGGCATATTTTGAAAAAGCTACAAGTAGTTGTCCACCTCGAATTACTGACCCCGCACAGTTCCATCTCCACGACCATCTCCAAGGCCCCTCTAAAAGAGCAAGGTTATTCTGTTCCATTTGTTGTATTCAAGACTTCTATTCACATGTTCATCGAGTTACTGTAAATATGCAATAGGGCTGTGTTGGATCTATGAGGTCTGCTAGGCCATCTGTGTGCACCTTGTGGAAATTGATGTTCTTACCAGTGTAGGCATTCTTAATGGAGACTTTCAGGGCCGTTATGTGCGAGGGATTATGGATGATGTTTGGTTTTCTACATATAGGCGAGCAAGGTCTTCAGTGCTCTAAAGACTGATTTTAACTGCAGGGCTTTGATGTGGAGCAGGTTGCCGCCTGAAGCACCCACATCTCTGATCTCGAATATCCTTTCATATATGGTGGATGGCTGTTCAACCATCTAGCACTTGAAAAGAGGACCCGGTTGTGGATAGGGCTTCAATGTAATCCAGGTGTGTGAGATCGAGTTTGGGTGGTTTAGTAACCAGCCCTTTACGCCGCCACCCTACGTTGGGGCTATGCAGAGACAGTGGCCCTCATTACGAGTCCGGCCCCATAGTGAATTACCGGCATCAGACTTGCCAGAATTACTGGGGCATTACAGACCCGGTGGTCTGGTAAATCCGGCGCTGGCAATTCTGTAAATCTCCTTTCCTGTGGAGTCCCATAGGAATGGGGACTGCGGAAACACTGGCACCATGTCGTAATGGTTCCAGTGTTTCGGTGCATCTCTGCGGGCGGGTGTCATTCTGCCCTGTCAGAGCTGACACCCGCCCGCAGGACTCGTAGTTTACCGGTCTGGAAAACGGTGCTGGTACGGTTTTACCGGCACCGTTAATTCCAGACCGGCAAACCTGTAATGAGGGCCAGTGTTTGCCATGGCGCCGGCTTGCAACGCCTTGGACAAAGTCACCTGTGGCTGCTACATCTCTACACTTGTAGCCAGTTCTGACACACAGCACAGCTCACATTAAGTACCTGGCACCTGGATATCCCGAGTCACTCGGGTGCAGAAAAGCGGTACGGGATGGGTCACCTCTGAGAGAGAGCATTGCTGGCATTGAAGGTCACTGAACTAGAAGCTGCCACCCAAGGCTATTATGGAGAGCTGGCAGATTCTGCAACTACACTAGGCTGTAGAGGTGAGTCTGGGTATGAGACAGAACAATCAACTTTAGATCCTACAGCAAGGAACACCAGTGGATGGAAGAGAGAAGCAGGAGAAGGCAACTGATGGACAATACCAGTGGGCACCATCGGTTTCAGAAAACCTTTGCCAGGTGCAACGACAGGTTTCCCAGGCCGGTGACAGTGGCGGAGGAGATGGGGTTAAGATGCAAAAGTGACCCGGGCACAGGCCTGCTTCTTTTCAGCACTTTGGGAGATTATCCGTTGTGTCTTCTTGAATAGAAGTTGATTGGCAACTACAAGCTCAGTTATTCTATGCGTCTTCTACCTCAAGGATGCCCCCGCCCTATTTGAGATGTAAAACCCCTATGCCCCTATCCATGGTCCTCCCCGAGCGGGCCAGTTCTTTCGACGTTAGGTACACCTTATTGTGTGGAGTGACAGAACAGGCCTGCGGAATGTAAGTCCCGGCTACCAGGTACATATGTAATCTTTCGATTATTTTACGCTACAGCACCACAAGTGTGACCGTCGGCACACTTCCAAATAAGGTTTGGGTTAATAGGCACAGTTGGGCGAGTTGGATGCCGCAGGCGGGATAGAATGGGTTTACACACAGTGGGAGGAGGCCACTGAAGTCCAGGATCTAGCGTGGGTTCCCTCATCCAGGATAGGTGTCACCTGCTTGGCTCAATGTGTGTACTGCTAACTTAGCCAACTGATGCCTCTTCAACCACACCACCATAGACTATTATCAAGGGAGTGTACCTTTCACCCAAGAGGTTTGCAGCCAGAAGCAGTCGATGGCTAGCACCCTTATCTCGATTTAGATGCGCAAGGTTCATACTGAGAACACAAGTTAATGGTAATAACTTAATTATGAGTGACTATTTACCAAATATAAAATCAGACACACAGGATCTACGAGTGCCTGCTGACCCTGAAATGACTCCGGTGAGTAATACTTCATCTCGTTGATCCCATTATCTGCGTTGGGTGGTGGGAGGGGGGGGGGTGACAGTACTTGGGGGAGGTGTGCGAATGCGTATAGCTCACCTGTTTTGCCAGATACACTTGGAAGCACTCGTCCATGACCCGTTTCAGCAGCTCCTCCAGAATGTCCCCCACAACTTCTCCCCCCGACTCCACTTCCACCAGGTTCTGCCAGTCTGCCTCGGTGAGGCGCCCTGGCACAATGTCCACCAGCACGGGCGGGGCTGGTACCACAGGGGCGGCCGCCCGCCCTTTGTCATTGCGCGACTTGGAAATGGACCCTCGAGACATCGCCTGCAAAGATACACAAGGAAGACGTGAGTGGTGACCTGCTGTAGAGGAAAGATGCACCTGCTAGAAACAGCAGTCAACTGCTCCACAGACTCATGACGCAGCCATTGGCTAGAAGCCCCAAGGAGTTCAACGGGAGGTCAACAGCAAATGGAGGTGACCATGCATTCTACCTTCTAGAACAGAGGTCTTCAAACCGTGGGGCTGCCTCCTGTGCCCCACCAGCACCAACTGCAAACCCTTTGGCTTTTTACCCAATTTGTTTTTAAGGTATGCTCTGAAATGAAACATTTTAACCCATTATTATAAAATAAAGCCCCGAGGGAAAAGCCCATTTGATTGGTTCGGGCTCCCGCGCTACGCTCGGTCGCAATGGCATATTTGAGGGAAATATTTATTCCCCTCCACTTAAAAAAAAATAAATCACTAGCCGTCACTGGCCCTGGGACTGTGCTGGGAGCAGAGTGGGGGAGCACAGGGACTGTGGTGGGAGCAGGATGGACGGGAGCCATGGGGTAGTGGTGAAAGCAGGGTGGGGAGAGCCAGGGTCTGTGGCGGGGTGGAGAGAGCCCAGGAACTGGGTAGGAGTGGCTTGAATGAGCTCAGAGACTGTGCTGGGAGCAGAGTGGGGGAGCACAGGGACTGTGATGGGAGCAGGATGGACGGGAGCCATGGGGTAGTGGTGAAAGCAGGATGGGGAGAGCCAGTGTCTGTGGCGGGGTGGAGAGAGCCCAGGAACTGGGTAGGAGTGGCTTGAATGAGCTCAGAGACTGTGCTGGGAGCAGAGTGGGGGAGCACAGGGACTGTGATGGGAGCAGGATGGACGGGAGCCATGGGGTAGTGGTGAAAGCAGGGTGGGGAGAGCCAGTGTCTGTGGCGGGGTGGAGAGAGCCCAGGAACTGGGTAGGAGTGGCTTGAATGAGCTCAGAGACTGTGCTGGGAGCAGAGTGGGGGAGCACAGGGACTGTGATGGGAGCAGGATGGACGGGAGCCATGGGGTAGTGGTGAAAGCAGGGTGGGGAGAGCCAGTGTCTGTGGCGGGGTGGAGAGAGCCCAGGAACTGGGTAGGAGTGGCTTGAATGAGCTCAGAGACTGTGCTGGGAGCAGAGTGGGGGAGCACAGGGACTGTGATGGGAGCAGGATGGACGGGAGCCATGGGGTAGTGGTGAAAGCAGGGTGGGGAGAGCCAGTGTCTGTGGCGGGGTGGAGAGAGCCCAGGAACTGGGTAGGAGTGGCTTGAATGAGCTCAGAGACTGTGCTGGGAGCAGAGTGGGGGAGCACAGGGACTGTGATGGGAGCAGGATGGACGGGAGCCATGGGGTAGTGGTGAAAGCAGGGTGGGGAGAGCCAGTGTCTGTGGCGGGGTGGAGAGAGCCCAGGAACTGGGTAGGAGTGGCTTGAATGATCTCAGAGACTGTGCTGGGAGCAGAGTGGGGGAGCCCAGGGACTATACTGGGAGTAAGGTGCGGTGACGGCGCGCTATAGTTCATAGCCATTTGGGCTTACTGTCCATTTGGCATTTTGGGTGTGGGGGCCCGGCCTGCCAACAGTTTGCTCGGGGGACGAAGGTAGCCAAGCCTAAAAAGTTTGAAAACCACCGTTCTGGAAGGAAGGAAGTGTTCCATTGTTTATATTTTCATATAAACCTCTACACTTTTTAAATGCAATCTATTCTAATAGCACTATACATTAAAAGAAGCAATACCTTTATGTCAGGCTCCTAGACATTTGACTTATAAACTGACCAGCGGGCAAGTGGACATCCTTTCACTCCCTAGGTCCTACTCTTTGGAAGGAACAGCCCTGGATATTCAGCTAACATCTGGCTATTTAGTGTTTAGAAAGCGACTTCAAACTCTGCCGTTAGAGAAGTTTTACCAATGCTGGGATCCGCATGGGTCATTGATCTTGCCTCCCCCGCTGCCATCCGATTGATTAGTTTTGGTTTTGTGTGTTGCCCGTTCCCACTGTTTTATGTGTGGTGCCATGATGCCTGCGGGCTCTGGCGCCTGAGAAGTACATAAATAAAACAGTATGCAAATGTAGGCACTATAGGCACCCGAATAAGTGACTTTGCTGTGTAACACGGGGGGCCTGTTCATTCCATACCCTCACGACATGCTCCGGAGCACGGTTACTCATTGTTATGTGACGGGGCCGAGGGGAATTGATAAAAACATCCAGGGGGGCCATAATGTGTAACAATGCTCTAAAAGAAGTGCCTACGTGCAACAAAGCAATGCATAAAAACAGCCGCTGGCAGCCATGGGTCGCCGAGGTTCCGAAGAACAGAGCTTGGGAAGAGTTCAATAAAGTGTTGTCCAGAGTCTTTCAGGCTCTGGCTGCTGGCTCTGGAATCTTGACTGCTAGTGCCAACTCGAGGCATGAAGATGGGCGAGATTCCCTGCCCTCGGGGAATGCACTCTGGTTGGCAGCGTTGCTGTTTTCTGCGCTCCCTGGTAGTTCTGATCAGCATCTAGTGTCGTTTGGTTAGGAGAGGGGGGTTGCTGATCAGCATCTAGTGCAGTTTAGTTAGGAGAGGGGGTTGCTGATCAGCGTCTAGTGTAGTTTGGTTAGGAGAGGGGGGTTGCTGATCAGCATCTAGTGCAGTTTAGTTAGGAGAGGGGGTTGCTGATCAGCGTCTAGTGTAGTTTAGTTAGGAGAGGGGGGTTGCTGATCAGCATCTAGTGCAGTTTAGTTAGGAGAGGGGGTTGCTGATCAGCGTCTAGTGTAGTTTGGTGAGGAGAGGGGGTTGCTGATCAGCATCTGCTGTAGTTTGGTGAGGAGAGGGGGTTGCTGATCAGCATCTGCTGTAGTTTGGTGAGGGGAGGGGGTTGCTGATCAGTGTCTAGTGTAGTTTGGTTAGAAGAGGGGGTTGTTGATCAGCGTCTAGTGTAGTTTGGTGAGGAGAGGGGGTTGCTGATCAGCGTCTAGTGTAGTTTGGTGAGGAGAGGGGGTGCTGATCAGTGTCTAGTGTCGTTTGGTTAGAAGAGGTGGTTGCTGATCAGCGTCTAGTGTACTTTGGTGAGGAGAGGGGGTTGCTGATCATCGTCTAGTGTAGTTTGGTTAGAAGAGGTGGTTGCTGATCAGCGTCTAGTGTAGTTCAGTTAGGAGAGGGGGTCGCGGCCTAGCTGTCAGATTTGTCTGTCACAAAACTGCTAATGAAATTTGGTTGAAATCTAAGCATTTCAGGTGTTATTCAACTCTAATAAATCTGTGCACATGTGTGGTCCATATCTCCTGTGAGCCTGGGCTGTTGGGGTCTGTGACCACCGGGTGGTGAATTGTAAGCGCCCATTAAACCCCAAGCGCATACAAACATGTATGCACTCGACAAGCCATGGCCTGCACTGTGTTCCATCCTACCCCAGGGCAGAGTAAAATGCCCCTTCAGAACACTCCAAAACAGCATCCAGATGTGCAGGGACATCTGTATGCCGTGCCACAAACAGCAACAACTCCACACAAGTTATCCATTTCCAACTTAAGCATCAGGATTTATGAACCAATAAGTGCCCTGGTAGCAACTGTACACAGGACCCTGAAGAAGCAGTGTTATGACAAAACATGCATTGGCTCTGATCACAAACCCCTAACAACCAAAGCATGCTTCATGCATGCAAGAAACAAGAATTAATATGTGCCAACGCTCCAATCAACATGCTTTTTAGACCTATAATCTACTGAGAAGTAAGCACTTCGCTGTCAATCCTACTTCAAAAATAACCACGTGTAGCAGCCCTTTGTGATGCCACCACGTGTGCTGGGAGCATGTTGTACATGTGTAGAACATGTATTCCGCTGTGGCGAGGTGAATCACTTAGAGTGAGGACTGCGTGCAGGCTCACATGGCATGCGCGGTTCATGCTTAAACACATCATTGCCTTGGTAAAGGCCTGGAGAGGGTGTCCTCGCTTGTTTGTGTAGGAAGAGGAGTGTGTAGGCCTGAGGGTTCCAGCAGCAGAGAGCAGTAACAAAGCACAAGGGAGGTCCAGGGTCATGAGAGAGAAACTTAAATGAGGAAGCACAGTGCGGAGAGAGGCATTGCGGTTGTTGAGCAAGAGCGCGTGTGAGAGAAAGAGTGTTTGAGAGATAGAAAGGACAAGAGAGAAAGAGCAAGCTAGAGAGACAGAAAGATAATGAGTGAGAGGGAAAGAGCGCACGTGCGAGAAAGAAAGTAAACGTCAAAGAGGCGCACGACAGAGAGAGAGAGAGAGAGAGAGAGAGAGAGAGAGCGAGAGAGCGAGAGGATCCATGGGCTTACTGTGCACTGTTGATACTTATGAGCGCAGAACAGAGAGAGAAAGGGGCACGAGGGAGAGAGAGAGAGAGAGAGAGAGAGAGAGAGAGAGAGAGAGAGAGAATGAGCGCAGAACAGAGAGAATGAGCGCATGACAGAGAGAGGGAGAGAGAGGTGGAGAGGGGGAGAGAGAGAGAGAGAGACAATGAGCGCAGAACAGAGAGAAAGGGCGCATGACAGAGAGGGAGAGGGAGAGAGAGGTGGAGAGGGGGAGAGAGAGAGAGAGAGAATGAGCGCAGAACAGAGAGAGAAAGGGCGCATGAGAGGGAGATAGAGAGGTGGAGAGGGGGAGAGAGAAAGAGAGAAAGAGACAATGAGCGCAGAACAGAGAGAGAAAGGGCGCATGATGGAGAGAGGGAGAGAGAGAGAGGGGTTGAAGAGAGAGAGGGGAGGGGGCGGAGAGAGATAGGGGAGAGGGGGAGAGAGAGAGAGAGAGAGAAAGAGAGAGGGAGACGGGGGCGGGGGAGATGAGAGAGAGATGGGGCAGATGCCATCATTTCACAGGAAATCGCCTCAGACATTCTCCTCACAGCTGTCTCTTTTCCCCTCCGCCCTCACATCTTCCCTGCGCCTCCCTCATGGCACCCTGGGGCGTGCCGGCACCCCCCATCCGTGCTCACTACTTACTGTTTGGCGTCATCAGATTGCGAAACACCTTTAATCTGAGAAGCTCCACAAAACCAGAGGAATCAGGCAGTGGACGAGGACACTGGTAATCGGTGATCAGGGCCTCTGCGGTCAGCATGCCCTAACATAATGAGTACAGAGAGTGGACGAGGACACTGGTAATCAGTGATCAGGGCTGTGTACTGTGTTATCAGACAGTGGACGAGAACACTGGTAATCAGTGATCTGGGCTGTGTACTGTGTTATCAGACAGTGGACGAGGACACTGGTAATCAGTGATCAGGGCTGTGTACTGTGTTATCAGACAGTGGACGAGAACACTGGTAATCAGTGATCTGGGCTGTGTACTGTGTTATCAGACAGTGGACGAGGACACTGGTAATCAGTGATCAGGGCTGTGTACTGTGTTATCAGACAGTGTAATCAGTGATCAGGGCTGTGTATGTGGACGAGAACACTGGTAATCAGTGATCAGGGCTGTGTACTGTGTTATCAGACAGTGGACGAGAACACTGGTAATCAGTGATCAGGGCTGTGTACTGTGTTATCAGACAGTGGACGAGGACACTGGTAATCAGTGATCAGGGCTGTGTACTGTGTTATCAGAGTGTAATCAGTGATCAGGGCTGTGTACTGTGTTATCAGACAGTGGACGAGAACACTGGTAATCAGTGATCAAGGCTGTGTACTGTGTTATCAGACAGTGGACGAGAACACTGGTAATCAGTGATCAGGGCTGTGTACTGTGTTATCACATGGTGGACGAGGACACCGGTAATCGGTGATCAGGGCCTCTGCGGTCAGCATGCCCAAACATAATGAGTACAGAGAGTGGACGAGGACACTGGTAATCAGTGATCAGGGCTGTGTACTGTGTTATCACATGGTGGACGAGGACACTGGTAATCAGTGATCAGGGCTGTGTACTGTGTTATCACACGGTGGACGAGGACACTGGTAATCGGTGATCAGGGCCTCGGCGGTCAGCATGCCCAAACAAAATGAGTACAGTGGACGAGAACACTGGTAATCAGTGATCAGGGCTGTGTACTGTGTTATCAGACAGTGGACGAGAACACTGGTAATCAGTGATCAGGGCTGTGTACTGTGTTATCAGACAGTGGACGAGAACACTGGTAATCAGTGATCAGGGCTGTGTACTGTGTTATCAGACAGTGGACGAGAACACTGGTAATCAGTGATCAGGGCTGTGTACTGTGTTATCAGACAGTGTAATCAGTGATCAGGGGCTGTGTACTGTGTTATCAGACAGTGGACGAGAACACTGGTAATCAGTGATCAGGGCTGTGTACTGTGTTATCAGACAGTGGACGAGAACACTGGTAATCAGCGATCAGGGCTGTGTACTGTGTTATCAGACAGTGGACGAGGACACTGGTAATCAGTGATCAGGGCTGTGTACTGTGTTATCAGACAGTGTAATCAGTGATCAGGGGCTGTGTACTGTGTTATCAGACAGTGGACGAGAACACTGGTAATCAGTGATCAGGGCTGTGTACTGTGTTATCAGACAGTGGACGAGGACACTGGTAATCAGTGATCAGGGCTGTGTACTGTGTTATCAGACAGTGGACGAGAACACTGGTAATCAGTGATCAGGGCTGTGTACTGTGTTATCAGACAGTGGACGAGGACACTGGTAATCAGTGATCAGGGCTGTGTACTGTGTTATCACACGGTGGACGAGGACACTGGTAATCAGTGATCAGGGCCTCTGCGGTCAGCATGCCCAAAAATAATGTGTACTGTGTTATCACACGGTGGACGAGGACAGCGGTAATCGGTGATCAGGGCCTCTGCAGTCAGCATGCCCAAACATAATGAGTACTGTGTTATCAGACAGTGGACGAGGACACTGGTAATCAGTGATCAGGGCCTCTGCAGTCAGCATGCCCAAACATAATGAGTACTGTGTTATCAGACAGTGGACGAGGACACTGGTAATCAGTGATCAGGGATGTGTGCTGTGTTATCAGACAGTGGACGAGAACACTGGTAATCAGTGATCAGGGCTGTGTATTGTGTTATCAGACAGTGGACGAGGACACTGGTAATCAGTGATCAGGGCCTCTGCAGTCAGCATGCCCAAACATAATGAGTACTGTGTTATCAGACAGTGGACGAGGACACTGGTAATCAGTGATCAGGGCTGTGTGCTGTGTTATCAGACAGTGGACGAGAACACTGGTAATCAGTGATCAGGGCTGTGTATTGTGTTATCAGACAGTGGACGAGGACACCGGTAATCAGTGATCAGGGCCTCTGCAGTCAGCAAGCCTAAACATAATGAGTACTGTGTTATCAGACAGTGGACGAGGACTCCTGTAATCAGTGATCAGGGCCTCTGCAGTCCGCATAGCCAAACATAATGTGTACTGTGTTATCACAGTGGACGAGGACACCGGTAATCAGTGATCAGGACCTCTGCAGTCAGCATAGCCAAACATAATGAGTACTGTGTTATCAGACAGTGGATGAGGACACCTGTAATCAGTGATCAGGACCACTGTAGTCATCATAGCCAAACATAATGAGTACTGTGTTATCAGCATAAGACAATGCCCCATGTGATCTAGACAGTGTTAATGTTAAAGGATATTTGTACCGCGCACTATCACCACCGGAGTGGTCCCCTGGCGCTCTGGCGGCTCTGAAAGAGGAAGGGAGGGGGGGTTATTTGGAGGGAGCTGGAAAAGTGCAAGAGAGCAGTGATGTGCTGTTGGCGGCCTCAACCCCGTAACTCTGTTGGCTGGTCTTGGGTTGTTTTCCGGGCGGTAGTCGTTGTGTGCGAGTCTATGTGTGTTTTTTGTTGTTGTTGCAGTGTAGTGAAGTTTGTGCGGATTGTTGTGTTATAGGTTTGTGATTGTGTTTGGTTAGAGTTTGATAGGTATATGCAGAGGGGTGAAATCGTTACTGGATTGGTTAATTGGGCAAATGCTAACAATCACAATTCTATCTAAGTGTGGCACATGCTGACATTTTAAACCTATCTAGGTGCGACGCCGGCTAGTGTTTACGATTACGTCTAGATGCAACACCGGCTAATGTTCAAGATTACGTCTAGGTGTGGGACATGCTAACATTCACAATGCTATCTAGGTGTGGCACATAGACCTATCTAGGAGCCACGCAGGCCAACGTTCACGATCCATCTAGATGCTACGCCGGCTAGTGTTCGCGATTACGTCCAGTTTTGGCACATGCCAATAATCACAATTCCATCCAAGTGTGGCATATGCTAACAATCACAATTCTATCTAAGTGTGGTATATGCTGGAATTTACAACTTGCACCCGAGTGTGGTTTATGGTAACAATCACAATTCTTTCTAATTGTGGCACATGCTGGCCTTCACGATCCCATCTAGATGCGACACCGGCTAATGTTCTCGATTACGTCTAGTTGTGATGCCGGCTAATATTCACAATTACATCTAGGTGTGGCACATGCTAACATACACCATTCAATCTAAGTGTGGCACATGCTGACATTCACGATCCTATCTAGATGTGACGTCGGCTGATGTTCACGATTAATCTAGGTGTGGAACATGCTAACACTCACAATTCCATCTAAGTGTGGCACATGCTAACATTCACAATTCCAGCTAAGTGTGGCATATGTTAATGATCACAATTCCATCTGAGTGTGGCATATGCCAATAATCACAATTCCATCTGAGTGTGGCACATGCTGACATTCACAATCCTATCTAGATGCAACGCCGGCTAATGTTCACGATTACGTCTAAGTGTGGCATATGCTGATAATCACAATTCCATTTGAGTGTGGCACATGCTAATAATTACAATTCCATCTAAGTGTGGCACATACTAATATTCACGATCCTATCTAGATGCGACGCCGGCTAATGTTCACGATTACGTCTAGGTGTGGCACATGCTAACATACACAATTCAATCTAAGTGTGGCATATGCTAACGGTCACCATTCCATCTAAGTGTGGCAGATGCTGACATTCACGATCATATCTAGATGTGAAGCCGGCTCATGTTCATGATTATGTCTAGGTGTGGCACATGCTAACATTCACAATTCCATCTAAGTTTGGCATATGCTAATAATCACAATTCCATCTGAGTGTGGCACATGCTGACATTCATGATCCTATCTAGATGCAACGCCGGCTAATGTTCGAAATTACGTCTAGGTGTGGCAAATGCTAGCATTCACAACTCCATCTAAGTGTGGCATGTGGTAATAATCACAATTCCATCTAAGTGTGGCACATGCTAATAATCACAAATCCAACTTAGTGTGGCACATGCTGACATTCACGATCCTATCTAGATGCGACGCCAGCTAATGTTCGAAATTACGTCTAGGTGTGGCAAATGCTAGCATTCACAAGTCCATCTAAGTGTGGCATGTGGTAATAATCACAATTCCATCTAAGTGTGGCACATGCTAATAATCACAAATCCAACTTAGTGTGGCACATGCTAACATTCACGATCCTATATGGATGCGACGCCGGAGAATGTTAACGATTACGTCTAGGTGTGGCACATGCTAATAATCAAAAATCCAACTGAGTGTGGCACATGCTAACATTCACGATCCTATATAGATGCGATGCCGGCGAATGTTCACGATTACGTCTAGGTGTGGCACATGCTAATATTCACAATTCCATCTAAGTGTGGGATGTGATAATAATTACAGTTACATCTAAGTGTGGCATATGCTAATCATCACAATCCTATCTAGATGCAATGCCAGCTAATGTTCACGATTATGTCTAGGTGTGGCACGTGGTAATAATCACAATTCTATACAAGTGTGGTACATGCTGGCATTTACAAGTTCCATCTGAGTGTGGCAAATGCTAATAATCACAGTTCAGAGGTACAGTAATGTAGAGTGGCAGCGGTTTTTGGAGTACAGTAATTGCTCTACCCCCCCCCCACCTATGCCACACTTACTTTGGTAGTTGGTGCTGGTTGAGGGCTGGCCACTGGCTTCCCCTGGTGTCTCCTGCGGACACCTGCTGACACATTCTGGAGCCGCCTCCGTTGGAGCCGTCCTTTGCCTTGGGGCCCTTATCCAAGGGGGCTGCCCTGCGAGGGTTCTTGATATGGGGAGGAGGGGCCAATCTGGGAGGGCGGGAGGCGGGATTGGTGCTTGGGAGGAGAAGCATGGGAAATGGTGGAATTAAGCACCGAGCGCGCTCAGTAAACGTTTTTACATTTTTTAAAAAGGCACACAAAAAGGGGAATGGAGGCCGTGGGCTTACAGATGTTGCAAAGCTCATCTTTTCCAAACGGGGATATCTAATGGTCTAATGGTCAAAAGTTACCAAATACACTATTCTTGGGCCAAAAGGAAGTTCCAGGGGCACAGCACTCAACTGCTCCAACATGCGGAAAGAGGTGAGCACGGAAAACGCAGTTCGCTAGACCCAAACAACACAAGCAGATTAGCCAATCAGGGACGGTGGGTGTTGTGGGAGGCGGAGGGGCGTGTGCGGGAAACAGGAAGGGATTCAGGAGGAAGATGCAAGCACACGGGGCCTGGGGGCTGCAAAAGTTACCAAATACACTCTTTTTGGGCCAAAAGGAGGTTTGAGGGACACAGCACTCACCGGCTTCAACATGAAGAAAGAGGTGAGCATGGCAAACGCAGGTCGCTAGATCCAAACAACACAGACAGATTAGCCAAACAGGGAGGGTGAGCGATCTGGGAGGCGGGAGGTGGGGGGGACAGGAGCGGATTCAGGAGCGAGATGCAAGCACATCGGGCCCTGGGAGCTGCAAAAGTTACCTAATACACTATGTTGGGGCTAAACGGAGGTTCGAGGGGCACAGCATGGAGATGCAAGCACACAGAGGATTGGGGGCTGCAAAAGCTACCAAATAAACTATTTTGGGGCTAAAAGGAGGTTTGAGGGAGATGCAAGCACACGGGGGCCTGGGTGCTGCTCAAGTTACAAGCCATGTACCCTTCAATTTCTCCTGCATTATTTAAGGATTTCAACAGAAGCCAAACCTGACCCAATTTCGTGCTGAGTGATCAATGCAACCTCCAGACCATGCCTCCCCCCCACCCGCCTCCTCCCCAAGCAGCAACTAGCTGCCAAAATAAGCTAGCAGAATCTGGAACAACCCCCGTTTCGCCCAATGTTTTGGTCTCCAGGACAGTCAATGGCGAGGGGTCATGGGAGTTGTAGTTTAAAGTGGCTGGAGAGCCGCAGGTTGCAGGACCCCGAGTAGACTCTCAGAGTTGCACCAGTGCAAAGGAAAGGAAACTGCTTCTCTAGAGGGGATCCACGTGGATGATGGGCATTACGAGTTTAGAATGATGAGGCCATTCAATGGCCTCAACCAGCTGTCCTAGGCCACCAGCGCACTGCCCCAACATCCTCAGAGAAATGTGTAGTTTTCTGTCTCATACTTCCCCGTCTGCCATAAAACATCACCTGGATTGACTTTAACATACGGGACCCGAAACCAAGATCATTTAACAGCACGTATTCCTGTGTGTGTGGGAAGAGCAGGTGCTCAAATCAACGGGCAGCGGGGCGGTAAAACAAAAGCAAAACCACATTGGCTGTACAGAACGGCCACTGTTTGACAAGCTGGGTGGTTAAGTGCCTGCACTTGCCAGTTCATGGATGAGTACCTACCGCAGAGGAGAGACCGAACTAGGTAGATATCCACCTTGGACTGTTAAAGACCCACAACAGCCCAATCAGTTGCCCTGTAATACCAATGCCATGTCCAAGCATGTACATCAAGTTTAACATGATTTACCAGCTCGCATTTATATGCGTGCCACAAGAGCAAGTCTTGGCATCAGTGGCCAGTGAAGTAAAAGAGCACTGGTCTTGCAGAGGGTGGTGGGCCCAACTTTACAAGGTGACGTGGCTATTTAGAAGGGGGATAGCTGCTGCCCTCATTCACTAGACTACAGCAGGATGTCATGATCTGCCTAAACTCACACATGGATCGAGTTCCTATGTGACCAATGCTCACATGGGGACATGGAAAAGCCAGGTACTATGGTGTATGCACCTGTTGAAATGCCCCCTTCAAAACATGCAAAGCACCCTGCCCTCTGCAATACCAGTTCGTGAATTTGCATGCCAGATTTTAAGTACATAGTATAATAGGGTCTATACCCCTAAAATCAGCCTTATCCTACAGGGTTTACACTAATAGAGGTGGAGTGAAAAGGGAACAGAGATCAGGATATTGACAACGATACTGTCTAGGGCCAGCAGAAATGACCTCCCATCAGCTTACAACGTGGACCTTACAGGCTCATGCATGCCAGTATGCCACATTCTATTGTCAAGATACTTGTCCGGCAACTAATATTGCTTCTGAGCTAAGCCCGAGCGCGCAAAGGGCATCGACTACACGGAGTATCCTGCTGTTGTGCTGTGGCTGCACCTACATTCCCACTATCAGCTGTTGTAGTGGGAGGAGAGCGAGGTGCTGCGCATTGAACGGACATTGACGGAGTGAGAAGTGCGGATTTGGCTCCGCCCCTTTCCCGCCCCCGGTCACGGGCACCGCCTCCAGGAAGTGCTATAAAGAGACTTCCCAAGCACCCTTGCGGCGCTAAGCCCGAGCGCGTAAAGGGCATCGAATACACGGAGTATCCTGCTGTTGTGCTGTTTGGCTGCTGGGCTGCTCGCTGTGTAAGTACTTTACTGCATAAGCCAGCAGCCACGATAGGCTGAGCTGAGATTTGAGGAAATAAAGCTTATACTGAGGAGCTGAACTACAGGATGAAACCTACGGTTGTACATACGGATGCATCGGGAACAGCCGTGCGAACTCGCCTGCAGGTAAGGCAAAAATTTGCATCACTCCCGGAAGTGAATGGAAGCCCGGAGCGCGCACAAAACATGCCGATGCTGAAACAATCTCGCTTACCCTTTTGCATCAAGAAGTGTAAAAGCTTGTCTGTGGGGGCCCCCGCAACCGATACGGGTAGCGAAAACATTTCGTGTTTGGTCATTGAAGACCCTGTGCGGTTAGCTCCAAAATCACCTGTTCAACGTATGGCCTGTACAATTTCCACTCTCGAAGAGCCCGTGAGTCACCTCCCTCCACCCCTTGAAACACCAAGCTTGCATGAGGAGGATGCCGATCAGGTCAAGAAGTTAGATCTAATTGCTGGTGAAGGAGATTCCAGCAAAACGATCTATACTGCGCCCCAGGAGATAAAGAAAAAAGTATAGTTGAACAAAACCAGACGGTAGGGGTGTTACTCGAGAAAGCCCCAGTTCTCCTGGTCAATCTGAGCCTTGAAAAGACGACGGAAATACTAGACCAACCTAGCAACCTTGATACTTGGAGAGACTCGTGTTGTCCGATCCCATCTTTAATTTCCCCAAGAAGGGGAAATGATTCTGTAAACATGCCGACTAATGATCTAGTCAACTGTGGAACTACACCTATAGCGGACATGTGCGAAAGCATGTTGGATGAAAATTCTAGTCTGGATGTGGCATTGAACTCCCCTATTCTGACCTTAAAGGAAACCACAAACAGATCTCTACTGATTGAGTCTGTGTGGAAAAAAAGGGGGATCAATGGGACACAAATGACTCAGAATTATGGGAGAAAGCCTTGCCGGATCCCAACAAGGAAATAGAAAATAAAAAACAACATCTAAGAGCCATGGAGGAAACCACAACGATAAGCAATATCTTCCAGCCATACAGGGAAGAGAACAGATGTCAGTGGCTCAAGGAAAAGAGCCCCCAAAATAATACCAAGCTGGGGGCAAATGCCCTGCTCTCAAATGACCTAACTGACCGAGAATCTCCTCCTCGGACCCTACACAAAGATATGCCGGCGATGCCTTACCCTATGGGGACGCTCCCTCCAAAGGCCAGACTAGAAAAGAAAACCCTGTGGGATTTTGGAAGTGAAACTCTGTCAAAACCTACAGGCACTGAAGGAAAGACAATGCTGCCATTAGCTAATTTGAGTAATTCAAGTTTAGCTAACAAAATTATGCAAGACCTCACTCTCTTGACGGGGAAAATAGAGAGAGAAAAAAGGAGGAGTTTCTCGATAATAAGCGAGAAAATGGCTGAACTGGAAAAGGAGCAAACTAAAGGGAGCTCCCTGGAGTTGGAGGCCGTGGGGGCCGAGGTCCTCACAACAAAAACCCAAAGAGACTTCAGGTCAATGACCCTGTCACAAAGATCTTTAATTGAGAGGAGAAATCCATGCCTCGAAGATAGACCGTCAAGCTTAAAACCACAAGGACCATCTGTAGAACCCCAAATGATAACGAAAATGACTCAGACGCCCTTGTTGGATGACCAAAAGCAGTGTTCTAAAATATTTACGAAAGATCAAATTATACACCTAATTAAAGACGCTTACCAAACTGATAGAGAAAAGGACATGAAACACATCCAGCAAGTGATCATGACCTCATTGAACATCACACTGGCACCATACCTAAAATTGTGTGAGATGATAAATGACTCTGTGAAAGAGAGGACTACTACTAACATACAAATTAAAGAGGCAAATATACAAACGGATTTGTCCCTGCGGAATTTGAATGTACGAATGGATAAAGAAGCTGAAAAATCCCACACATGGCAAAATCGCCTCACTGATCTGACAAGGAGAGATGCTAATGATAAGTCCTTATTGATGGAGGCGGTTCTGGAAGATTGCAAGTGGATGCGAAATTTATGCAAACAGAAAAAAGATGAGGTAAGCATGGTCGAAAATCCGTGTCGAGGGAAAGGCCCCATGAAATTGAGTCAAAATAAACCAAATCAACCCATGCAAACTGAGCTACCAAAGACCAAAGAGGTTATATTGATCTCTCCCGGTTGTAAGGGGGCGGGAAGTCGTGACTCAAAAATTCAATCAGAAAAATCCAATTTTGCTATCTTTAGTGGTGGGACATCCAAGGACCTGTCCTCAGAAAAGGGAAATGAGCAGAAGAAAAAACCAAACGAAAATGGCAAAAAAACAAAAAATGAAGGCTTAAAACGGAAGATAAATGGTTCCAGGGCATTCTTAAGGAATCTAAGAACGCCCCCAAGAAGAGAAAACCTCCAACAGGCAAAGGAGCCGAGGAGAGAACTGGCAATGGGAGACACAAACATTTCAGAGGACATGAATGCAAAGGATGTGGGAGGGGGGAAAAACCCTCCTCCCTCCTTGGAGGATAATGGAGATGAGTCAGACCAACGAGAAGATCTAAGTGACCTGATTGACATTATGGAAGAAAATAGGGAGGACGAAGAGTGGCAAAGCATCAGCCCATCAGAATGGAAAACTATGGACAAATGGGAGATGGTGGAGAGGAGCCCTAATCCCTCTGATCACAAGAAACCCCAACGAGATATCCTGCCGAAAACCTTAAAGGAGACAAAAAGCGGATCCGACTCATCGGAAAGGGAGGAAGTCAATGAGGCTGATGACAATCCTGCTAACTTCAAAACCTTAGAACAAAAAAGACAGGAGCTAGCTACCAAAGAAAGGAGGGTACGATTTCAACTTGAAAGCTTTCATCTAAAACAGGATGATAAAAACAGAATAAAGAAACAAAGAAGATCAACAAAGGAATAAAAGCGTCCGTCCCTCCTTCGAGGAAAGCCCCATCAAAAGAATACTATTTGAAATTAGAGACGACACTCAATGGACCAAGAAGGGCTTTGCTCAATAGGAGCTATGTAGTCTCGCTTTGTAACCAAACATCAGCTCTACGCAGGATATCTACTGAGGACAATAAAGTTGTGGAATTCCCAAGAGAACAGAGAATGGACCAAGTTATATTGCATCTTAATTCAAATGACATCAAGCAGAAATTTCTGAAGGCTACTGATATCCTAAGAAAAAAGGGCTTTCGTCTGACGGAATTAGAGGATGACATTAAGCCTGATAGTATTGATATATCACCAAAGGACAGAAGACGTGCTAATAATGAGGTCTCATCCTGCATGGAAAAAGAATCTATGGGAAAAAAGAGAGAAAAAAATGGTCAAGAAAAAGAGGAAAAGAAGAGGAAGACTCCAAAAGAAAACGAAAAAGAAGGAAATAAAAACCCCGAAAACCATTCATACAGCACCAAAGAAAATGTTGAAAAACTAAAATCTTTGAGGTTTACGGTAGATAATTCACAAAACACAAGGAAGGGTAAAATAAATGAAAACAAACCTGAAAATAAACCAAATGATTGGCCCCCCATGGCAAATGATCGCAACTCAAAAAAAAACCAATAGAATAAGGAAGTTGGAAATGGATCCGTTCGCTGTGCCTCATGGAATAGCAGAGGATTTTATCATCTGTTCTCGACGGAAAGCTCTTTCTTGACCAAATATGATCTCATTTGCATCGAAGAATCATGGCTGTGTGAACCTCCAATATGTGAAGCGTATGAAGTCTACTTCAATCCGGCAAAAAAGGGACTGAAAGGCCGACCGTTTGCAGGCCTCTTGGTATTAAAAAAAATCGATAGACACTTACAAATACTCAAGCATGAAGCTCCAAACCCTTACGTTCAAATATTGAAAATAGCCTCTACAACAGAAAATCAGGAGGAGATGTCCAACTTGCTATTGATTAATACATACTGGAGGGAAAATATGCCAAACCCAGGGTCATACTTAAAATCTATCACAAATGCCATTGACAAGTCCATGACGGAGGAAGATCAGCTCATATTGCTGAATGGTGATTTAAACATCAAGCTCCTAGACAAAGGAGGCGAAATTAAAGAGATTGAAAATCTTACAGGAAAAGAAAGCCAATGGATGAAGGAAATGGGCATACGGGATATGATGATGTTAAACAGCCAAACAAATGGCGACCTCATGGGGGGCCGACACTTGGCATAGTGGAAAATTGAGAGCATGCTTGGACTATTGTTTTGTGGGAAGAGATACGCTTGCCTGGATAAAATCATTTCGAGTCATCAAGCAAGCTAATAGTGACCACTCTCTTCTGGAAACTGAGCTTGCATGGGATTCAAGAGCTTTCTCAAAGGGAGGAAAAGTGATGGAAACAGAGATATCGTGGGGAAGATACAGGCTGCGACTTAAAGATCAGATTATACCAACACTGGCGAAAAATTTCCAGGAAGCCGTAGAAAAGGGCGAGGAGGTGGTCGATTATAAATGGCTGTTTAAAGCTTATGAGGTTAAGTACGACTCATCTGAACTGAAGCAGGTCAAAAGGAAACACGCCTTTAATTAATTTGTAGTCGCCAGACGAAAAAGATACAGAGCTGACCTCAGGCGTATAAAAAAGTCTCATAGCCTAGACAAATGCGAATTGGAAAGAAAATGCCGACAAACCTACAAGAATTGGCTGCAATCAACCAGATACCAAAGAACTCAAAGAGACGCGGAACAAATGATGGCAGCCTTAGCAACAAATAATACAAAAAGTACCTGGGATGTAATTAACAACAGAGATTCTAATCAATCGGCCATAGGTATCAACCAAGTCTCTGAGTAAATCTGGTTCGACCACTATACTGCCCTGTTCAAAGGGAAAAATGAGGAAAAAGTAGTTGATAAAAGAACAGGAAATGCTACCTGGTCATTGAACTTCGATAGAGAAGACATTCAAATACTGATCAAAAAATTAAGCTCTTCCAGGGCTGCCGGTCCAGACGGCGTCTCCAACAAAATGTTGAAAGAAAACATGGAAGGCTGGTCAGACCTAATTTATGCACTTTTCAAACAAGTAGCTAGAACAAAACAAATTCCAACTACGTGGACGGAGGCCTACATTGTGCCTATTTTTAAAAAAGGTGACCGCGGCAATCCTAGAAATTACAGGCCGATTGCGCTACTAGACTCCATTGGCAAGCTCTTCGCCTCCATCCTCTTACGGGATTTAAAGAACTGATCAGCTCAAGCCGGAATCTTGGACGAGAGACAAACTGCTTTCGTGAGTGGAGTGAGCACCTGCCGTAACCTGTTCCTGATCAATATATTAAAAGCAAAGGCCCTAAAAGGAAAAACAACGATCTACTTGGCCTTTATAGATCTCGAACAGGCGTTCGATGGAATAAATAGAGAACGGCTGTGGGCAAAACTGAGGAATTGGGGATGCCCTGTGGACCTATTGGAGGCAATCCAGGCACTGTATACCGATACCTCAATCCAGGTTCAAATTACTGCAAATGGAGCTCTATCAAGGAGGATCAAGACATCCCGAGGCATCAAGCAGGGATGTGCCCTCGCCCCTTTTCTCTTCATACTCTATATGGCTGATATGAAGTCTTCACAAGATCAGATCCGGGCCTACCCACCGAAGGTAAATGGCATTGAGATACCATGGATGCTATATGCGGATGACGCAGTGTTCATAGACCAGACGCTGATAGGTCTTCAGCGCAGGATTGAGGCTTTTAATGACTATCTTAAAGCCAATGACATGAAAGTAAATGCAAAAAAATCTATGATTTTGACTATGAAATCAAGCCGCGGAAAGAAACTAGCAGGGAAAATACAGACTTGGTCATTGGAAAAAGAAAAACTGGCAGTAGTCGATACTACGATCTACCTCGGGATAAGAATTAATAGGAACTGCAATGAGCAGGCCCATTATACCCTGATCAGAGAAAAACTAAAAAGTCTGGTTAACCAAGGGCTACTTCCCCATCGTAGATACGGGAAATTTTCTCTGTTGCCGATTACAACCTTCTATAAGCAAAAGGTAGTGGCCGTCATTACATATGGAGCCGAGGCCCTCATAGCCCTAAGATGGGAGGTCTGGAACCTATGCGAAGCCTATTTCTGGCGAAAGATCTTGCGCCTTCCAAATTCGCTAGCCTTGGAACTTATAAGATCGGAACTAAGACTGCAATCCATCACTTCAATCACGACGTGGAAATCACTATCGCTTTATAGAAAGTGTATTTTGGACAATCCACCCGTGCCATTCAGAATCCTAGCAAAGCCAGGGTTTTCCAGTAGTGATTCAATTCTCCAAGACTGGAAAATGAGATGTGAAGAAACTTTAAAATACCTGGCGATCTCTGAAGACACCCTGAAAAATAACCCAGATAAGGCTAAAAGAACAAATCGGGAAAAAGACTGGGAGGAAACACAGGAAAAGAAATTAACACGAGACCTATGTCATAATGTCATCTGGGAACGCAAAGCTCTGAATATATTACCTCCATATTTGATGAAATTTCCCTCACAGCACTACCGAGATCTGCTTATGCGCTGTAGATTTAACATCTGGCACTCGAGAGAAATAAGCTGGCGAAGAAGGCAAATTGACAAATCACTAGCATACTGTAGATTTTGCAGAAAGAAGGACCAACTGGAAACTATAAGGCATGTGATGCTAACTTGTCCGAACCTGATATTGAATCGCCTGATGTACATGGGAAATTATACGAGCCTGATCTCAGAGGAGAATGAAGAAGAGTATTGGGAAAGGCTCATCACAGCTGAGAAAGTGGGCCGTACTTTGGACGCATTGAAATTTGTTGAATCCTTAAAACTGGAGCAGGAGGAGGGGGAGTCTGAGGTGGACATCACCCAAACTGGAGATTCTGGCCTAGGGGCGATCATTTAGGGATTTTGAACTTGAACCTAATTTGGGGGGCCTCCACCTCTTTGAGGAGGGATTGTTAAAGGAATGTTAAAGGATTAACTTTGTTTAACCAATAAAACAAAAAAAACACAAAAAAATAGTGCTTCTGATTGGCCCATTATAAATCCAGAACTACAACTTAACTGAACGCAAAGAAAAATGAGGACCAATCATCTCGAAATAACTGGAGTGTACTGAAAAAAGCAAACAGCTGCTAATAACAATCAAGGTGGAACATTAATAATGAGATCCTAAGTGGGGAGGATGGTACCCACTGCTCCAGCAGATGCCTGCATCCCAGGCAGGAGGATGGAACCCACCGCTCCAGCAGATGCCCGCGTCCCAGGCAGGAGGATGGAACCCACCGCTCCAGCAGATGCCTGCGTCCCGGGCAGGAGGATGGAACCCACCGCTCAATCAGGAGGATGGAACCCACCGCTCCAACAGATGCCCGCGTCCCAGGCAGGAGGATGTAGCCCACCGCTCCAGCAGATGCCTGCATCCCGGGCAGGAGGATGAAACCCACCGCTCCGGCAGATGCCCGCGTCCCGGGCAGGAGGATGGAACCCACCGCTCCGGCAGAGGCTCACGTCCTGGGCAGGAGGATGGAACCCACCGCTCCGGAAGATTCTCGCGACCCCGGCAGGCAGATGGAACCCATCGCTCCGGCAGATCGTCGTGTCCTGGGCAGAAGGATGGAACCCACCGCTCCGGCAGATGCCCGTGTCCCAGGCAGGAGGATGGAACCCACCGCTCCGGCAGATTGTCGTGTCCCGTGCAGGAGGATGGAACCCACCGCTCCGGCAGAGGCTTGCGTCCTGGGCAGGAGGATGGAACCCACCGCTCCAGCAGATGCCCGCGTCCCAGGCAGGAGGATGGAACCCACCGCTCCAGCAGATGCCTGCGTCCTGGGCAGGAGGATGAAACCCACCGCTCCAGCAGATGCCCGCGTCACGGGCAGGAGGATGGAACCCACCGCTCCGGCAGATTGTCGTGTCCTGGGCAGGAGGATGGGACCCACCACTCTGGCAGAGGCTCGCGCCCTGTGCAGGAGGATCGGACCCACCACTCCGGCAGAGGCTCGCGCCCCAGGCAGGAGGATGGAACCCACCGCTCCGGCAGATGCCTGCGTCCCAGGCATGAGGATGGAACCCATCGCTCAATCAGGAGGATGGAACCCACCGCTCTGGCAGATGCCTGCGTCCCAGGCAGGAGAATGGAACCCACCGCTCCGGCAGATGCCGCGTCCCAGGAAGGGGGAAGGAACCCACCACTCCAGCAGAAGCCTGCGTCCCGGACAGGAGGAAGGAACCCACTGCTACAGCAGATGCCTGCGTGCCAGGCAAGTGTTCGAACTTCACGACCACCAAGGCTTAATGTGCATGAACCTTCTTGCAACCCAAAACACCTGCGCACATTGCCATTTCATAGACTATGAATCCTCCACAATCAGACACTTAGAGATGAAATGACAGAGAGTGACTAGATCAGCCTGAAAATGAGAATATTTTGTGACCAAGGTAGTGGTGATAAGTGTTGAAGAAAATGCTGTTGGGCCAGAAATCAGGGTGATATCTCCAAATGTCGCCATCAAGTACAATAATAAATATACCAAGTTCTGATTGTATGAAACTTTGTTTGCTGATGCTATAGGTGAAACATTGCAATTGTATTGAGGCCGTAGGAAGCCAGAGGTGCCATGGCATTAATTGATTGATTGATAGATATTTTATTTCTATCGCGCTCGTACACAAGTTTCAGAGCACGACAAGGCAAGGGAGGGGAACAGGGGAGAACAAAACAGCGATCTTACTGGGCCCAGTGACACTGAGAACGCGCAAGTGCATGGGAGAGGGGGGGGGAAGTGCATGGAAGGGGGGGAGAAGTGGAAAGTGCGAAGCAGAGGAGAAACAGATAAATAACAATAACTAAATAATAAAGGCAACAAACAGTGGTAACGCAGGCAGCAATTTGCAAGTGCTAGGTTTAAGGCAGCAGACAGGGTAGGTCTGATTAGTGTAGGAAGAAAAAAGGGGGGGCTGTATGGGTACAGAGACAGACCCCAGTGCAAGTGGTGGCCCAGAGGCAGTGCGGGAGGGTGGCAGGGTGAGCAGGTACCTGGCCCGAAGGACACAGGGTGGCCAGGTGCACAGTGCCAAGAGAGAACAGATCAGCAGGGGAGAGGGGGAGCGAAAGCAGAAGTAAATCATATGCTTATAGCATTACGTGCTAAATTAAAGTGTAGTTGCTCTCATCAGTTTCTACATTATCATTGTGAAAGGAAACAGAAACCAAGCACAGACATGCCAAATGGTTATGTGCCTCAGTGAGATGCCTCATGCCGGGGTAAAAGGCCATGGCATAAGACATCATTGAAGATACTGGCACACAGACCCATGCCAGCCACGATCTGTTGACCTGTCCCAGCCAGGGTTTCCGGCAACTTACTCTACCTCTATAAAGCAGCTCACCTGAGAAACATGCTCCCGTCGAGTAACACCTGGCGACTTACTCATGGGGGGCACCTATGTGACTGGGAGAGGGTGCAAGGAGCGCAGACATTATAAATCAAATGGCCTCGGGCATCATATCTACCGCCATACCCCCCCTCCTGAACCAAGGAACCATCCTCCGCTAAAAGAGCCCCCTCGGCCTCATGCCGTGATACATGGCCCCAGTGCACCCATTGACACTAGCTATTTCTGACTGGCCTCCAAGCCTCCATACCTGGCTTAAGTTCAACCACTGCCCTAACCCAGCCCAAGCCGGTTTCACGATCCTACATGTCTGTTCTTCTAGCTCAGCACCCATCATTGCCCGTCTGTCCATATCCCTGCCCCCACACATTTGTCCCCCACACATTTGTCTGACTGCCCCTTTGTCCCAAATTGTCATTCCCTCTCCTGCTGCCCCATGCCACTATCATAGCCTCCACTCCCCCTGTTCCGGTCTCTGCCTCAATGACAGGTCCGTGAAACCACTCGTTTACATGGGAATACCTCAATAGAGGCTCTACCAGTGGATCATTTGATGTGATGCCTCATGGCACCCATGGCAACTTCGAGCATCTGATCTCCTTGAGATGTTAAACTCAAGTCAGCTACTCTAACCAGTGGTCTGCAACCTTTGGTTAGCATCTCATGATGTTTTCTGACTACAATTACCATACACCCACGCCCCTTTAGTCAAAGGTGTGTGATCATAAAATCCACACCCTGAAAC
The DNA here is from genome assembly GCF_040938575.1 of Ambystoma mexicanum. Classification (NCBI taxonomy): domain Eukaryota; kingdom Metazoa; phylum Chordata; class Amphibia; order Caudata; family Ambystomatidae; genus Ambystoma; species Ambystoma mexicanum. The sequence continues at coordinate 1,645,948,187 of NC_090937.1, forward strand.
TTCTTGAGAGCCACAGGTCGCAGGCCCCTGCTCTAGACTTTACTTCTGGAGAGCCGCAGGCCCCTGCTCTAGACTTTACTTCTGGAGAGCCATAGGTCGCAGGCACCTGCTCTAGACTTTACTTCTGGAGAGCCAAAGGTTGCAGGCCCCTGCTCTAGACTTTACTTCTGGAGAGCCACAGGTCACAGGCCCCTGCGCTAGACTTTGTTCTTGTTGGTTGGATGTTGCATTGTAACACAACACCATTGAAATCTAATGCAGGTGACGTCACTAGGTCTGGAAAAGATCAGGGGCTAAGTTAATGTCGGGACTGTCGGGACTAGCTAGCATGTTGGTTGTAGCGCCTGAGCTTCTATCCGGGGCTACAACTGAAAGACCCGGGGCTATAGCCCTCTTAGCCCCCCCCAGCAACGCCAGGTGCACTTGAAACAGAAATCCTGAGTCAAATAGTATTCAGAGGCATGTTACTCCCCTGCAAGTAGAAATGAAAGAAAGACAAAACATCTGGAAAAATCGAGATTTGAAACGAGACATAGGCTGTAGGGGGTAGAGAACCATTCAGAAAGACCTCTCCTGCAGATCCCGCGGTTCTTTGTACTATTCCAAGACACACCAGCATAGCTTCCCTGGGAGGAGTTTGGATCCAGCCAGCTATTCTTCTCCCGAGGCTCAGCAGTTGCTCTTTAATATCCCTCCCATGCAAGGAACAGCATTCCTTGCAGAGCTTGCGATGACTCTTGTTGCTTTCCAGAATGCAATTCCCTGCCTTAATCGGGAGGCATCCAAAAATGAGAATGGCTGTTGTACCTAAAAGCATGACACAGACCCCTCCCTAATAGTATCCTGGGTAAGTAAGGATCAGGCACTGTTTAAAATGGCTCTTTTGGTTTGGCATCCCTGGTAGAGTCTGCAATGCTCAATACATGACTGGATCACACACGTGCCAGCTCTGCATATAGGTAGCTGGATCAATATGGCTTTGCTTTTCGTGCTGCTCTCAACAAATGAAACTTCCACAAAGTGCCCCTGCCACCATTGCGCTGCCGGCTCATGAGCCGCAGCTGTTATCTGAATACTGGATGGTGAGTGATAATATCCCATTATTTGATACCCTTACTATGGGGTGTTGTAGTCGTCACCATTGCGCTGCCTGCTGATGAGCGGCACCTGGTTTCTGGAGACTAGCTGGTGAGTGATAGTATCTCACTATGTGATGCCCTTACTCTGGAATGTTGTAGTCATCACCATTTCGCTGCCTGCTCCTGAGCCGTAGCGGTTTTCTGGAGACTAGATGGCGAGTGGTAGTATATCACTATTTCATGCCTTACTCTGGTGTGTTGTAGTCGTCAGCATTGCGCTGCTTACTGATAACCCGCGACTGGTTTCTGGAGGCTAGCTGGCGAGTGGTAGTATCTCACTATTTCATGCCCTTACTCTTGAACGTTGTAGTCGTCACCATTTTGCTGCCTGCTCATGAGCCGCAGCTGTAGTCGTCACCATTTCGCTACCTGCTCATGAGCTGCACCTGGTTTCTGGAGACTGGATGGGGAGTGATTGTATCTCACTATTTGATGCCCTTACTCTGGAGTGTTGCAGTCCTCACCATTTTTCTACTTACTGATAACCGGCAACTGGTTTCTGGAGACTAGCTGGCGAGTGGCAGTATCTCACTATTTCATGCCCTTACTCTTGAATGTTGTAGTCATCACCATTTTGCTGCCTGCTCCTGAGCTGCAGCTGTTTTCTGGAGACTAGCTGGCGAGTGATAGTATCTCAATATTGGATGCCCTTACTCTGGAATGTTGTAGTCGTCACCATTTCGCTGCCTGCTCATGAGCCGCACCTGGTTTCTGGAGACTCGATGGTGAGTGATAGTATCTCACTATTTGATGCCCAACTCTGGCGTGTTGTAGTCATCACCATTTCGCTGCCTACTCATGAGCCGCAGCTGTAGTTGTCACCATTTTGCTGCCTGCTCATGAGCCGCAGCTGAAGTCGTCACCATTTTGCTGCCTGCTCATGAGCTGCACCTGGTTTCTGGAGACTGGATGGGGAGTGATAGTATCTCACTATTTGATGCCCTTACTCTTGAATGTTGTAGTCGTCACCATTTCGCTGACTGCTCATGAGCCGCAGCTGTTTTCTGGAGACTGGATGGTGAGTGATAGTATCTCACTATTTGATGCCCTTACTCTTGAATGTTGTAGTCGTCACCATTTCGCTGCCTGCTCATGAGCCGCAGCTGTTTTCTGGAGAATGGATGGTGAGTGATAGTATCTCACTATTTGATGCCCTTACTCTGGAGTGTTGCAGTACCCAATTTTTTCCCTTGGCTTTTCCTTCTTGATTTTGTGAATATTGTTTGCGTTATGAGATGTTCACTTTGAACAGGATTTTGCGCATATCAAGTGAAGGAGCTTTAACACTTTAGTAAATGACACTCCTCTCCCTTTGCCACGTGGCCTATCCAGCCTGCATTTAGGGATGTCTTTAAGGGCAGCCAGGGGCAGCGGCTCCTACCCCAGGCTTCTCATTTGGAACCCCTGGATGTGTAAGGCATAGAGGCATGGCTCCCAAGTATTGAATGGATTACATCTGAAGCATGTGTCTCAAGTGTCCAGCTGTTATCCGGGTCTCCACATGCTCATGGATTAAGCCTCACTGCAGGGACTGAACACTTCAGATGTGCAAGTAATGAAGCGCTCCCTTCCCCGGGCGGCGCCCTTCTGCTGGCTCTTCCAGTCCCATGAATCACTCCCTTCCCCGGGCGGCGCCCTTCTGCTGGCTCTTCCAGTCCCATGAAGCGTTCCCTTCCCCGGGCGGCGGCCTTCTGCTGGCTCTTCCAGTCCCATGAAGCGCTCCCTTCCCCGGGCGGCGCCTTTCTGCTGGCTCTTCCAGTCCCATGAATCGCTCCCTTCCCCGGGCGGCGCCCTTGTGCTGGCTCTTGCAGTCCCATGAAGCTCTCCCTTCCCCGGGTGGCGCCCTTCTGCTGGCTCTTCCAGTCCCATGAATTGCTCCCTTCCCCGGGCGGCGCCCTTCTGCTGGCTCTTGCAGTCCCATGAAGCTCTCCCTTCCCCGGGCGGCGCCCTTCTGCCGCCTCTTGCAGTCCCATGAAGCGCACCCTTCCCCGGGCGGCGCCCTTCTGCCGCCTCTTCCAGTCCCATGAATCGCTCCCTTCTCCGGGCGGCGCCCTTCTGCCGCCTCTTCCAGTCCCATGAATCGCTCCCTTCCCCGGGCGGCGCCCTTCTGCTGTCTCTTTCAGTCCCATGAATCGCTCCCTTCCCCGGGCGGAGCCCTTCTGCTGGCTCTTCCAGTCCCATGAAGCGCTCCCTTCCCCGGGCGGCGCCCTTCTGCTGGCTCTTCCAGTCCCATGAATCGCTCCCTTCCCCGGGCGGCGCCCTTCTGCTGGCTCTTCCAGTCCCATGAAGCGCTCCCTTCCCCGGGCGGCGCCCTTCTGCTGGCTCTTCCAGTCCCATGAAGCGCTCCCTTCCCCGGGCGGCGCCCTTCTGCTGCCTCTTGCAGTCCCATGAAGCGCTCCCTTCCCCGGGCGGCGCCCTTCTGCTGCCTTTTCCAGTCCCATGAATCGCTCCCTTCCCCGGGCGGCGCCCTTCTGCTGGCTCTTCCAGTCCCATGAAGCGCTCCCTTCCCCGGGCGGCGCCCTTCTGCTGGCTCTTCCAGTCCCATGAAGCGCTCCCTTCCCCGGGCGGCGCCCTTCTGCTGGCTCTTCCAGTCCCATGAATCGCTCCCTTCCCCGGGCGGCGCCCTTCTGCTGGCTCTTCCAGTCCCATGAAGCGCTCCCTTCCCCGGGCGGCGCCCTTCTGCTGGCTCTTCCAGTCCCATGAATCGCTCCCTTCCCCGGGCGGCGCCCTTCTGCTGGCTCTTCCAGTCCCATGAAGCGCTCCCTTCCCCGGGCGGCGCCCTTCTGCTGGCTCTTCCAGTCCCATGAATCGCTCCCTTCCCCGGGCGGCGCCCTTCTGCTGGCTCTTCCAGTCCCATGAATCGCTCCCTTCCCCGGGCGGAGCCCTTCTGCTGGCTCTTCCAGTCCCATGAAGCGCTCCCTTACCCGGGCGGAGCCCTTCTGCTGGCTCTTCCAGTCCCATGAAGCGCTCCCTTACCCGGGCGGCGCCCTTCTGCTGGCTCTTCCAGTCCCATGAAGCGCTCCCTTCACCGGGCGGCGCCCTTCTGCTGGCTCTTCCAGTCCCATGAAGCGCTCCCTTCCCCGGGCAGCGCCCTTCTGCTGGCTCTTGCAGTCCCACGTCTGCCTCACTACTGCTGCCTTTACACGTGAAGCACGTGTCAAGCTCGAGTAGGGCACTGCTACGCTACTCCATTTCGTTTGGAATAAAAGCAGTCCACCAACAGCCGACCACACACAGAATCAGGAGGGATAACAGGACACCATATAAACACCGGATATTACTAGGCAGCATTCGTTGATGTGAGTAACTGAGGCTGCTCTTGGCATGTGGTCACGGCAAACGAACAGTTGAGGCCGAGTGACATACATCAATCATTTACAAAGCATTGCACGGCATTTCGAACTGCGCTTAGCAAATGATGGCAGCGCCTGCAGATAGCTGCAGCGTTCGTATTGAGCGTTTATCAGGCAGTTTACTGGGGGGGTTTAAGGCTGCACTTGTGTGCCATGGCTGCACGAAAGCATATGAGACTGCACCTTGCACATGGTGACAATACCATGCAGTGGAGGCATTAGATGGCAGGTATGAAGATTGTGGGGATGTAATTGAAATAGGATCTCTCTACTCTTGCTTGTTCCTCAGTCATAACCCATGCCTGGTTCTCTACTCAATCCCATGTCAGCCCATCTATTGAAGCTCAACTCTGTCCCTCTGTTCTCCCAAGACCGCTCTTACATCTACCTGTCCCCTCCCATACAGTTTCTCTATTTCAGTTCCTATCTGTCCCTGCCTCATCTCTCATCCGTCCAATACTGAGCCTGTGTGGCTTTGTCCCACCGTGAGTCTGACCTAGTCCAACTTCTGTCTGTCCCACTCTTGGAACATGCCGGCCCTGCTCTCCCTCTTGGCTGTACTCTACACCATCGCCTGTCAAGTCTGACCCCTATCCAAGCTTGCATCTTCCTCTCAATCCTTAGTCCTGTCTGCCAATCTATCGCAGCCCCTGCCTGCCACTCTCTCTCAGCATCTGTCTGCCCATCTACCCCAGCCACTGCCTTGCACACACTCTCAGCCCCTCTTTTTCAGCCCCTGCCTTCTGCTCTATGTCTGCTTCTGCCTGGCCATCTACCCTGCCACCACTCTCTCACTGCCCAGATATCCAAGCCCATGCCTTCCATACTCTCTCTGCTTCTCCCTGCCCAGCTGATCCAAAAACTGCTTTCTGCTCTATCTCAGCTTCTCCGTTCACATTTATCCTGGCGCCTGCCTTCCACTCAACCTCAGCACAAGTATTCCAGCTGCTGGCTGTCTAATGCCTGCAGTTATATCCCACCTTCTGCCTGTCCATCTGCCCTTCCCTATGATTGCCACTGTTACACACAATCCATGTCTATAGTGCTGTTCTAGACGGTGTCTACCCTTCAATTCCACCTCGTGTCTGTCTCTCATGCTCAGAAGCTGCCTGTCCCTCAATCCCAGTGCCTGCCTGATCCGGCCTCTGTCTCCCCTCTACCCAAGTTCCTGCTGTTGGCCTAAGTATACTCTCAACAGCCTCCTTACCCCCCCCCCACAACTTCCCTGGAGACTACATGCAGCTCCACCTAAACTTAAAATGTTTCTAGGACTGGAGTTAGAATAGTATATAATCCCCTCATACCACCCTAGAAAATTTAGGTGGAAAGCGGCATTATGGATTTACTCTTATTAGAGTGTGGCTAGGAGATGTCCCCAGGCAGTGAGTCCTCCATGGACACTAGTGTGTGTATTGAACCTCAGCACCTTCCTTCCTTCCTTTCCCAGCTCTTGCCTCCTTCTCGCTCAATCCCAGCTGCTGCCCTGCTCCCAGTCCCTCACCAACAATCCAGGACCCTCCTATCTAATGCCTGCACCCAGTCCCTCAGCAACACCCAGGACCCTCCTATCTAATGCCTGCTCTCAGTCCCTCACCAACAGCCAGGACCCTCCTATCTAATGCCTGCTCTCAGTCCCTCACCAACAGCCAGGACCCTCCCATCTAATGTCTGCTCCCAGTCCATCACCAACACCCAGGACCCGCCTATCTAATGCCTGCACCCAGTCCCTCAGCAACACCGAGGACCCTCCTATCTAATGCCTGCTCCCAGTGCCTCACCAACTATCCAGGACCCTACTATCTAATGCCTGCTCCTAGTCCCTCAGCAACACCCAGGACCCGCCTATCTAATGCCTGCACCCAGTCCCTCAGCAACACCCAGGACCCTCCTATCTAATGCCTGCACCCAGTCCCTCAGCAACACCCAGGACCCTTCTATCTTATGCCTGCTCTCAGTCCCTCACCAACACCCAGGACCCTCCTAATACCTGCTCTCTGTCCCTCACCAACACCCAGGACCTTCCTATCTAATACCTGCTCTCGGTCCCTCACCAACACCCAGGACCTTCCTATCTAATGCCTGCTCCCTGTCCCTCAGCAACACCCAGGACCCTCCTATCTTATGCCTGCTCTCAGTCCCTCACCAACACCCAGGACCCTCCTATCTAATCCCTGCTCCCAGTCCCTCAGCAACACCCAGGACCCTCCCATCTACTGCCTGCTCCCAGTCCCTCACCAACACCTAGGGCCCTCCTATCTACTGTCTGCTCCCAGTCCCTCACCAACACCCAGGACCCTCCTATCTAATGCCTGCACCCAGTCCCTCAACAACACCCAGGACCCTCCTATCTACTGCCTGCACCCAGTCCCTCACCAACACCCAGGACCCTCCTATCTACTGGCTGTACCCAGTCGCTCACCAACACCCAGGACCCTCCTATCTACTGGCTGCACCCAGTCCCTCACCAGCACCCAGGACCCTCCTATCTAATGCCTGCTCCCAGTCCCTCACCAACACCCAGGACCCTCCTATCTACTGCCTGCTCCCAGTCCCCTCACCAACACCCAGGACCCAGGACCCTCCTATCTACTGGCTGCACCCAGTCCCTCACCAACACCCAGGACCCAGGACCTTCCTGTCTAATGTCTGCACCCAGTCCCTCACCAACACCCAGGACCTTCCTGTCTAATGTCTGCACCCAGTCCCTCACCAACACCCAGGACCTTCCTGTCTAATGTCGGCACCCAGTCCCTCACCAACACCCAGGACTCTCCTATCTAATGCCTGCACCCAGTCCCTCACCAGGACCCTCCTATATAATGCCTGCTCCCAGTCCCTCAGCAACACCCAGGACTCTCCTATCTAATGCCTGCACCCATCTCGCCTGCCCCTGTCAGGCTGACCCCAGGCCGCCTGCCTTCCCCTGGCCCTCTCTGCCCTGCCCACTCGCCGGGGGTCTCACCAGTGGCTTCTGCGGTCAGTGCCTGCTCCAGACTCCCCTTCCCTGCCCCGATATCCCGGGATCTCCCTCCCTCCCTCAAGCCCACTCCTCCCCCCTAGTCCCCGCCCTCCCTAATGTTTCACCTGTTTCTTAGCAACCGTGCCACGCCGATGACGTCTCCTGCGTCGTCTCTATGACTGCAAAAGAAGCCGTGGGAGGGGGATGCGCGCCATGAACAAAGAAAAAGGACGAAAAGGCGGCGACTCTCCTCAACGGCTGAAGTTCAGCTTCACCGCCATCTTGGAGCGGAGTCTAAAGGCCTGGGCTCACCCAAAGCGGCGGAAACACTGCACAACCGGTAACAATGGTAAGAGATCTGACTATTTTATTGCGAACTACATATGAAGTGCTGTGTGATAGTCATTTTCTATTAGTTATATATTAATATATACAACACGTTTATAATACAACCCCTTTATTGCGCAATACGGTGTCCACATCCATTCAGCTATAATCTCAGCGCTCCTTTAGCAGATCATGCACATGTATGTGAGGCCTGGCCCCGGCGTCGCTCCGTGCCTCCTGTGCAGGGCAGCTTAAGATGGCCGCCGCGGTGCAGCCTCCCTCGACAGGGTCTAGACCTTGTCCGTCCTCTCTTTCTAGCTCCTGGGCTCTGTACACAGGAGCCTGGCTAAACTGACAGACACCCGCCGGGGGCAGCAGGGCCGGACACACCGGGGAGAGGACGGTGCAGCGGAGCCTGCCGGTAAAGCGGGAGCGGGGATGTTTAAAGGATTTCAAAGGGTGGAACGCGATCTCTAGGATATGAGATGAGTGGGGAAGGGGCGGGGCTTCACCCGAAAGATCAGGACATTCGTGGAGGTGAGCACCTGAAGTGATGTCACCCATGCGAGGGGTATGACGTCAGTGATCAGAAGGAGAAGGAGGTCGGGCCAGCATATCCAAAACCTTGAATGACATCACATCAGTGAGAGAAGTAGCCTCTGAGAGCACCTCTGGCCCAGTTCTGCCAGTCTACATGGGATATATATATATATATATATATATATATATATATATATATATAGGTGGTAGTTAAGGGGAAACCTATCATCCATAGGAAAAGCAAAGATTCTATGCCTATTAACTGTTGAACCGTAGCAATGATCAGCACAGCGTTTAGACATTCCCATATTAGGTAGGGTGACCGGATAAAAAAATAAAATAAAAAAAGGACATCCCATAGACATAGAAGAACTACAATAAAACTGTAGTCCTACTTCTATGTCACTGGCCTGATGGGCGGGGAGTGGGTGTGCTCACAGGCACATTCCTCTCATTGGGGGAGAGCGCTGGGGGGCAAAAGGGGGAGAAAATGGGGGCGTGAAAAGCATTCACGCCTCCATTTACGCGCAGGAAGAGTTGCGCCGGTACCCGATTTCGAAATTGGAACCTGGCAAAAACCTGGACCATAGCCAGCCTTCCAATCCACGGATGGCGTTTGGAAAATTAAAAAACTCCAGGGACATCAGGACGGAGGGTGATTTCCCCCAGACTGTCCCAGGAAAACCGGGATGTCTGCTCACTGTAATATTCGGTCTACCCCACCCCCCCAGGACTTGAACGTTTCATGCAAATCCGTTTTACGGTTCAAAAGATATAAAGGGTTGAAAAAAGGTGTTTTTTCACTTTTCCAATCATTTGAATGTCTCATTTTTGCTCACGGCTGGAATCCAAACTGCTGGGCGGATTTGCGCCAAAGTCAGGCACAAACTGCTTGGAGGAAATCCTTTGTGGGTATGTTATGTTTGTGCTTTCCCTCCTGCTTCATAGATCTGTGTCTATGAGCCCCTGACAGAATGTTGGTGTGGAATGTTATGGATGAACTGTATCTGGGTATTCCACAAAGTCAGTTGGGGCCTGAGTTTAGATGATGAGGAGGCCGGTGGATGTCTCTCCCTCCTTGTATACTTAATCTATTTACCTCATGTATACCTACCTCCTATGTCAACCTAATAAAGTCCTGATATACCTATGTGCAGTCTGACGGACTCATTGACCCAAGACAATAACTTAACAGTGTATGAAACAAATCCATAGTGTTTTTTTTTTTCATTAGGCTTAGTGCGTGGTGCCCCTGTACCCAAAAAGTTAGTCATATCTCCAAAGATGCATTGCTGGTGCCAAGCTTTTTCTTTTATGACAGAGTAGTTACAAAACATGTCCAGAAGATGTGCCAGCCTTGGCTATTAAAATATGAACATAGCCTGTACTCTCCGGAAAATGACTCCAAGACAGATATCAACACTACTAGAGCCACAAACCAGAAGTAACACCACAGACTTAATGTACGTCTCCACCTATTCCCATTGGATTTTAACTTTAAGGAAATTGATAATGGACCAATGGAAGATCATCACCAGATTTCAGGTAATGCAACATCTATTTCCTGAAGCTCCCACTATGCCACATAGATGCAGTAGCAGTCTACGCCATCTGGTTATTGCTGAATGCAATGATCTGGAGTGCAAACAGTTTTTGTCCCGAAGAAGAAGGGCACATTTCCCTGTGTGAGCTGTATGATTTGCAACTTGATTACCCTACATACATCAACCATGAAAAGGCCACACAATCCATTTATGACATTTTGTTACTTGTGACTCTCAGGGAGTGATTTATGGCAGCAAATACCCTTGTGGCAAATTTGATGTAGGCAAGACTGGCCGTAAAGCCAAAATGAGATGTAATGAGCATCACTCTTCCGTTTGTTTGAAAAATCTAAACTCCCCCTTAGCGAGACACTTCATAGAGAACATTTACAATACAGCACAACTTCAATTCTGCGTCTTTGAAGTTGTTTTCAAGCTTCAACAGGGTGGTCCATACAACAAGCTTTTGTCACAACGTGAAGCCTGTTGGATTTACTATTTTTACACAATCATTCCTAAGGGACTTAATCATCACAATGAGTTCCATCATTTTCTGTAAAAGGTACAATGAACTACCAATATTCCATAATTTTCCATTAAACTCAAGGGACTGTCAGAATTTGTCATGGTCCACTTGAGGCTTTCATGTATATGAGTAGTAAATGTTACATTTTTTACCTACGCACTTGCATTTACGCAGACGTCTGTGGGCATTACCCTGATTATACTCTACTGGGTAGATATTTGGCTTACCTCTTTTACAGGAGAATACAGAAATAGGTTTGTTATATGTTTTATGACTATAAATACATGTCTGCGATAAGTACACATATTGTTCCGTTCTCGATTGTCTAATGCCCATATAAGATGTGTACATGAAGGGCAAGTAGTGGTCTAGTCTCAAAGTAGAAATCATTGTTTGTGAGGAGGTATGCTAACGTTATGACGTAAAGCAGCACACGACCGGAAGAACGATGTTACAACGGCTGTTTATAAGTCGCAGTGCGCATGATACAATACAGAGTGCTTCTAAATCTATGAAGACTGTTGATTGATGTTGACTAGACAGTGTGCAGGAGAGAGAGGATAAGGGATTAAGTCGTTGATGTTTTACACCTTAGACTTGGACCTTTTGTGGTGTCCATGCTAGTGTTATTTTGATTAGTAATGATGTCTTATCTTTTTTCATCAGTTGATAAAACCAGTCGATCAAACATACTTTGTAAATATTATGGTTTTTGTTGTCCTCGGTTGACCTTTAGGGTTGAGATTGTTCAGATACTGATTTAAGGTGTCTTATTGACATAAATCCCTTATCTTTTCTTCCAGCTAGATTTTGCGAATGTTCATTATTAATTCAGACATTACACAGGTATTGTCAATATCAATGAATTCTTTTGGGAGGAGTAGCATAGAAGCTTTATGAATTTGAATTCCCTAAATATTAATTTTTTACTGTAATGTAAATATTAAAACATTTCTGGTTCTAGCCTAGAACACTTCCGATGAGGTCTGATGACCGAAATGCGCCAAGTGACAAGGCTAAAAGTCCATCTGTTGTTAGGACTCACTACAAATCTTTAGCACAATAGTCACAATGTGATTTTTAAAAAAAAACATTTTATTTACATTTTTTTAAAACTACTGTATGTAAGATTATGTCACACACTTGGATGCATTTAAATATGTCAACCATATTTTTGGTTTAACAGATTCACTTGATCATACAAGTAGTTTTCGAAGCCTTGAGTACTGTTTCAACCCTTATGTTTATCATCTTTAAGTATGTTCATTACTAAGTGTCAATTGTAGAATTATAATTTGAAATAGTTGAGCAACAATTGTCTCGCGGATAGTCCCACACACACACCTTTATGCTTGTTTCTTTTATGGATTCCGCCATTACCCGATTCCAGAATAAAGGTCTCTAATCATTTTTGGGAAATACCCTCAAATGATCTTGAGGTGTTTGGGGCAATAGAGTAAGGAGGCTGATGAAGTGGTATCTTTTTGGCTATAGGCTTATTTTCAAATAAAGGAAAGAACCTGCCTGTCTCTATTTCCATAGGGGTCTTCCCTACCTCAACATAGCCCATGTGCTCGTTAGGATGGAAGTCAAAAAACAAGATACCACCCTTTTCCAAACCAACTCCTCCATCCCTCCCACTAAGAAATAGACCAAAAAACGGTTCAGTGAAATTCTCCTTTTCCATTTCAAGGAGAGATAAAGCTAAATTAGGCTACAACTTAAAAAGAGGATTCATCAACCGTATTCCAAGACTGAACTTTAGTGAAAACAACCTCACATAACCAAACTAGAAGGCTGAATACTCCTATTACAACATACGTTTTTTCTCTCCTGATGAACCATAGCATAACCTATGGGGAAACGCATGTTGGGAGATGTAAATATAAGAGAGATGAAAGTATAATTTTTTTTTTTTTTTTTTTTTTTATTATTTGTATTTAATCAAAAGATTTTTACAAAGTTTGAGGTTTCTGTCTTTGTCTGTGAGCGTGGCGAAAATAAGAGAAGGAAGAAAATGAGAAAATGAGAACAGCTCTCTAAAAATGTGCCTTTGTCGGCCAGTTTATGGCTTCCAAGATTTTGTAGGATGCTATTTGCCATGATGTTTTGTCGCCTCCAATCAAACGAGACCAACATATTTCTTCGTCCTCTATGATGAAATCTGAGAAGGTTGCTTTTAAGTATCTTCTTCTTATATGTTGGTTTGAGGCACATTTTAGGAGCAAGTGGCGGATTGTTTCCTTTTCTTGTATCTCACAAAATCGACAACTGTTGTTCTCCGACTGGCCTCTAATTGACAAGATCTCATTTGTCTGCAAGACATTTAAACGGGCTCTCATCAGCATGTCTCTCCCTTTCCTGGATGGAAACTTCTTTATGTATTCCTGGAGTTCATTGAGTTTTTTCGTGATTGGCGGCAGGTGTAAGGTTAGTTTATTTTTTCCTGCTGTCTCCAGGGTGCTTATCCAGTCGAGTTCTTTGATTTTGGTAAAGGTTCTCTTTGGGTACTTTATCAGTTGTTCTTCGTCTGCGTTGACCTGTTCTAGCAAGCTGAAGTTTTCTTCTTTCCATTTTTTGAGGGTTTTGCTTGTATTCCTTTCTATTTCGAGATTGATGAGAAAGTATATTGATGGTGGTTCAGCCATACGGCATTTCCTGAACAGTCTTAGAGACGATTGTGAGACTGAACTTCTGAGAGAGGGTAAACTAAGCTCTCGTCGGATTGAGGCTATTGGGGTCGAGTTTGGGAGTCTGAGGACTTTTCGCCAAAACTTTGCCTCAATTTTTGTCCAAATGGATCGTGGTAAGTTCATCATAGCATCTCCCCCATATGTTAGTGTCGGCATCACTTTTTTCTTGTAGTGTTCTAGCACAGGGATAAGTGAGAATCTTCCAAACTTTTTATCTATGGCTCTAGCTTGGGCTGCCAATTTGTTGGCTTTGGACATCAGGACCGATTGCATGGCTTTGTCTTGCGAAGAGGAGTCTAGGGTTACTCCTAGGTATTTGAAGTTAAACACTCGCTCGATCAGTGATCCTTCCAAAGTTAGTTTCAGTTTTTCTGTTTTCCTGGTCGCTTTTTCCAGTACTAAGAATTTTGTTTTCTTTGCGTTTATTTCCAGTTTGTTTTCTTGCATATACCCTTGAAGCTTTGTCAGTTGACGCTGCAGACCAATCGGTGTGTGATCCATTAGGACCAAGTCGTCTGCATAAAGCAAACGTGTTATCGGGTTTTGCATATTTTTGGGGGAAATGCTCTAATTTTTGGGTCCTCGTTTTGGATGTCTCCAATGAATGCCAGAAACAGGGCCGCAGCCAGAGGGCACCCCTGCTTCACTCCTCTCGCTGTTGGGATGGGTGCTGATAACAGGCCGTTTTGATCAAGTCGGATGCGTATTGAGGTGTCGGTGTATAGTGCCTTGATCGGGTTTAATATAGACGGTGGACATTCCCAGGTCTCAAGTTTGGACCATAGGCGGGCCCTGTCTATCCGGTCGAATGCTTGTGTCAGATCGATGAACGCCACAAAGATTCTCGTTCCTCCTTCCAGTACTCTGTTTTTCAGCACGTTTAGCATTAGAATGTTGGCTGTCGTGCCCAGATTTCTTTTGAATCCTGTTTGGAGTGGGTCGTTACAGGGTGATTCCTCCATCCAGATCTTGAAGCGATCGAGAAGCATTGAGCCAAACACTTTGCCTATGACATCCAGGAGCGCAATCGGTCTGTAATTTATCGGGTCCTTTTTGTCTCCTTTCTTGAATATTGGAACGATTGTTGCTTGTTTCCATGAGGATGGTATCGTTTTTAAGTTGCAACATCTGCCAAAGATTTTGCTTAGCAGGCCTGGCCACTCATTTTCAAGTGTTTTTAGATCGGAGTTCGTGATCCCGTCGGGTCCTGGGGCGTGGGAGTTTTTTAAGCCTCTGATTTTCATTTGGATTTCCTGTGGATCGTCTATGATTATCCATGGCTCCGGAGACATTCCGGCCTGTAGTTTTAAGTTGGTACTTGGTGCCTGGTACATAGTAGTGTAATGTTTTGTCCAAGTAGTTTCCCCGATCTCGTTTATGATTGTATTTTCTTGGGTTTCGTTAACCGCTCTCAAGATTTTCCAAAATTCTTTTATGTTTTTGCCACTTATCGCTTTTAGAATGTTTTCAGCATCTTGTTGATAGAGAGACAGTCTGTGGCCTTTTACCCATGCTTTGTATAGTTTGGTTTCCGCTTCTGCCGCTCTCACAGCCCCTGGAGATCCTGAAGATTTTGCTTTGCGTTGTATTTTCCGCAGTGCCCGACGTTTCTCCACCAGTGTTAGGTCGTACACGTGTCTTGGGGGATTTCCACTGTTTGTTTTTGTTTTACGAGTCTTCTTAAACTTCGTCAGGAATGGCGTATAGTCTGTAGTATTTTTGCCCAAGTGATTTGACATTGAGCTGAATCCTTTTTCTATTTCCTTGATGGCCTCAGTTGTAAGGTATAGACGGTTTCCCTTCGTGTTGGCTATGACTTGGTGCTCAACGTACTCGTTCTGGGGCCTTCTTGACATCCAGGTTGTTGACAGGGGGTTGTGGTCACTGGCTGTAACTCTTGTAATTTCAAAATCTTTCGTTATTACCAGTAATGGTTCAGTGACGTAGATGTAGTCTATTGTACCTGCCAATTCCTTCCTTTCCCATGATGGCGGGCGATTTGGGTCTGGGAATGCTTCGTGCAAATTGTGAAGGTTTCTTGAATTCATCAATTTGACCCATAGGTTGCCGCGTTGTTTGCCTGTTGAGTTGTGGCCTAGGTCCGCCACTCTTTCTTCCGAGCTCATACACGTAGCGTTCAGGTCTCCGCAAATGAGGAAGTATTTTACCAGGTGTTCCGATAGTGCCTCATCTATCGCGTCCTCCATTTTTTCTATGTAGGCTCTATGCTTGCGGGGTTCCAGTAGGTGTTTGCTACGATTAAGGTGACTTTCTCGTAGGCGTTTTTAACGGTGCTCCACCGGCTCCATGCCGCCTTAACCATCAGGATCATTTGGTTGCTGATCAATGTTTCTTCTAGTTTGATCCCTGAGTCTTTTTTGGATGCGATCAGTAAGCCCGACGAAGGTCTTCCTCGACATCCTTGTTTGGCTGGTGCAAGGATGACTTCGAACCCCCCTATTGCAGGGGGTTCAGTCAGCCAGGTTTCTTGGAGGCATAGAAGGTCGTATGATCCCAGGTCCATGTCTTTTGGAGACAGTAGATGGATGTGTCCTCTCGTGTTCCACGAGCACATTTTTAGTTCGCACTTTAAGGGGGTCGCGCGACGTCTGTCATATAGACTGTGCTCGTCTCTCGCTGGTTGCTATGTTTGCTTTTTTTCCCTCAGAATTTTGGGCAACCAGGACCATATGTCTTTCGTGGGTTCACATCTTTTTTGGGGAGATTTTTCTGTTGGGAGTTTGGCTGTTATTTCTGGAATTTGCTTGGCCTTATTAAGTTTTTTGTATCTTTGGTTTTTGTAAAACTTTCGTGATTTTTGTTTTCTTTCGAGGCTTGTCGCTTTTCCCTCAGTTTCTCTTCAACTCCCCAGACTCTTGCTCTGTCCTTGTTTATTTCAGGCGACTTGTTGCGACCAGTTCTTCCTAAGGCACTTATTGGGTGTCTGTCTGCTTCCTTTTTACTGGGCTTAATACGCCTTATGTTTTCAGCCTCCCTTTTATTGTCTTCTTCGCTTTTGTTTGATTGCACTTTGACTTCGTAGCCCATTTCGTCCAGCTCTTCACTACAGTCGAGGATCAGGTTTTTCAACGTTGTTGATGTTACGTAGAGTACCGTTTTTGCTTTTGTATTTACGTGGCTTGGCTCTACTACAAGCAGATCTTCTGATTTTATTTCATTCAGCTTTCGAATGTATTTAAACAGTGTTAACACTGAGTTTCGGTTCAAGATTATTTCGTCTCTGTTTTCTTTCACTTGTGTGATCTTTATACGCCATTTATCTTTGTCCACTTTTTTCGGTTTTGGGTTGTATTTCTGTGTTCTGGATCTGTACCGAAAGATCGTTTCTCCTTTGTCTCGTGGCGGGCTGAGTCGTTTTTCAGTATTGGGTTTGTTATGGGCATTCGTGGATTGGGAACGCGGTCTGCCGGGTGTTATGTTTCTAGACGGCTTTCTTTTGTGTTTTTGATCGTTCCGTCTATCTGCCGATCTCCTTCTTGATTTACCGCGTTCACCCCCTTTCTGTCTTGAGGAGTTGTATCTTTGTTCTTTTTTCCAGTTTCCTGAGGTCAGATTGTCTCTGGGTCTCGATTTCGACCTTTCGTTTTCTTTTTTTGTTTCTTTCTGCATCCTTTTTGGCATTGTCTGTCTTTCTGCATCAATCGGACTGGCGCCCTTGTTCTTTGCATTCTTCACGTTTTCCCTATAATTTTTTGCTGCTTTTTCTCTAGTCACTTCTTCGTTTCTTCTTATGAATTCTGTATTTTCCTTTCCTTTGTGTGATTGTGAAGTTGGTGCTTCACTGGAGCAATGTGCAACTAGACTCATAGGCGAATTCTCTGCCAGATGTTGGCTCAGATTCATCAATTCTTCATCTTCGATGCGTTCAATTGTTGATGGGGATAGGGTAAAGGTTCTTTTTTTTGGCGTTTCAGTTGTTGACGGTGATAAGCTGGTGGTTCTTTTTTCTGAAATTTCAGGGTTTTTTATTTGCCTCAGCTCTATTTCTTTGTCTTTCATTTGTGGTTTTTCCTTGTGTTTTACTGGTCGTGTGAAAAATTGAAAAATACCTTCTGCAGTTTGGTTTCCAGTTGGGGGTTGTCTAGATGGTGGTCTCTTTGTTGGTTGAATCTCAGTTTGTTTTAAATTCACCTCTTTATTTACTCCCTCTGTTGGTGGATTATTTGTTGTATGGCCTGTAATAGCTATGGTTTGAGTCCCCCTAGTTTTATTCACCGGTCTTTGTTCTTTGTCTTCATACTGCTCTTTTTGTCGTGAAGACGAACCCTCGTCATTTATTGTGGCTGTGCTTGATTTTCTGGCTTCCAAAGCCATGACATAAGCTTCCAAGAAGATAACTTTGCTGTGGATCATCGCTTGGATGCTTGTGTGGTCTTTCAAGGAGTCAGCAATAGTTTCGTAAAGTTTCATGAATGGTGCCAGTGCAATGTTCACTGATGACATAATTGACAGTAAGTCCATTTTTTTTTTGTTTGAGGAATCCGTCGGGCTGGTCGAGTGATGTGGCGAAGTTCTTCTTAAGGGGGATTCAGTTAACGTTGTTGTCTGATTTGTCCAGCTGCCTCGAATTGGCCTTGTTGTTTCTAGTGAGGCTCTTCCTTTTCGGTTTTTGTCGGTGTGGAGACTTCGATTGTCATTTCCCCCCATGTTCAAGTTTTGGTTGATTTGGGGTCTCGTAAGATTTTCTTGGTTAAGTTCGTCTGAGTCTGCTATGGATGGCCTTCCTATTGTCGTGTTTTCGTTTTGGGCTTTGGAGAGCCCCGCTTGGTTGAGATTTTCTGGCCCCAGCATTTTATTTGGTGTCTTATTTACTTTGTCTCTGTCTGTTCCTGTGAAGTTGTCAACATTCAAGGCTGTACCCTCAGGGAGTGAGGGTGTTGCCTGATTGAGCTTGCAGGAGCCTTCCTTTATTTCTGTTGTTAAATCCATTGGGCCTTTCGGGTCAACTGTAATGAGGCTCTCCTCTTGGATGGTGTGGGGGTTTTCTATGTGCTCGGACATAACAGTCCCCATTTGTGGGTCTTTGCCCGAATTTCTCTTCAATTCCCCCTTCTCTGTGACTTTTGTCGGTTTCAGATTTTGCTGGCCTCTTGGTGAGTTCGTGGAAATCTTTTGGGGTAGTGTCGGGCACGGTGGTTCCCCCTCAGGCCCCACTTTGTCAATCAACTGCCCTTGTGGCTTGTTACTTTCTCCTGAGGGCCGTCTTTTACTATGCGGCCGGTTATCACTGACATAGTGCTCAACTCTGCGTAGTTTTGCTACCGGCAGGCAGTCGTTTAAAGCTTCTAGTATTTCGAGATCTGTAAGTTCCCTCTGCGGGTACTCTTTTGTTGCTTTTTGTCTGATGTTTGCGTAAAAGTAATCCTTTATTGAGTTTTTAAGTACCCCTCCTTCTCCTCGCTGTGGGTCGTTTTCGTTTGTTTTGATCAACAATTGGTCAGGTGTTTTTTGTTGCTGTTCGGGCTTCTGGGGCCCTTTTTTCGTTCTGCTGCTGATCTTGTTTTTCGTTGTTATACAGTTCTTGAGTTTCTTGAGAGGCAGGGAACTTGTTCTCTGTCTTTTCTTTTTGTTGGGGTTTGATGGCCCTTGTACATTGATTTTTTCTGGGACCCAACTGGTCTCTGCACTTTCCTCCGCCTCTTTGTGAATAAGAGCCACCACTTTCACTTTCCTTTCCGCCAGTGAACACGTCGACGATACTCCTGTGATGTGCAGCTCTCCATCGGGCTCCCCCTGCCCGTTCTCCTCAGGTGGGGTGCCCGCCACCTCCTCCGGTTCTGCCTCTCCTGAGGCCGTCGTACCATCCATCTCTTTTCCCCCCCCTCCCTCAGCAGCTTCCACGTCTAGCAGCCCTCCTCCGAGGGCTCCCGCCGTGGGGCGAGGAGCGCTCTGCTGGGCTCCGGGGGAGGGAGGTATTGGGTGCTGCGCCGGACCGGCAGGCCTAGCTCCCACTCCGAGGCTCGCTCTCCCGGCGGCTCTGTCCACCTTAGCCTTGTCTTCCTTCTCCGTCCGCCCCTCCTCGCCGTCCCACGCGGACCGCGGTCCTCCTTCGAGCGCCGCTTCCGCGGGGTCCCGCTCAACCGCGGCGGCTCGGAGTGGCGGCCGGATGTCTTTCCGGCCAGCCGAGGCCTCGACTGTCTTGATTTCCAGGTTCTTTGCCCATTTGTCATCAGTTGCTCCTCCAGTTACGGCTGGTCGTTCCTGGGGGTCGTGTTGGGCTGCTTTGGGATCTTCTAAGACTGGAGGCCGGAAGACTTTGCTTTTGGTTGGATATACCTTTGTGGTGTTCGCTGGCTCTTGCTGGGGCATCGGTTTTGGGGAGCCCATTTGAGGTAATGTCTCTGGGCAATCCATGGATGTTGGTGTTTGTTGTTGTTGTTTATGACTCAGCTGTTTCTGGTTTAGTTTGGCGCTCCTCAGGCGTCTGCCCTCTTCTTCCATTTCTTCCTCTCTTGGAGGATCGTTTTGCTCTGGGTTCATGACAATTTCCCGCATTTCTCTGTTTGCCCTTGCAGCCCTGGCTGTCATGACTGCAAGACTGCCACTCTCCGTCCACTCCGCGTCCGCTCCGCGGATAGAAGGGGTTTATATGAGGGTCCTCCCCCACGCTGAAAAGAGTAGAGCTGGGCAACAGACTCTCCTGCAAGACTGCCACTCTCCGTCCACTCCGCGTCCGCTCCGCGGATAGAAGGGGTTTATATGAGGGTCCTCCCCCACGCTGAAAAGAGTAGAGCTGGGCAACAGACTCTCCTGCAAGACTGCCACTCTCCGTCCACTCAGCGTCCGCTCCGCGGATAGAAGGGGTTTATATGAGGGTCCTCCCCCACGCTGAAAAGAGTAGAGCTGGGCAACAGACTCTCCTGCAAGACTGCCACTCTCCGTCCACTCCGCGTCCGCTCCGCGGATAGAAGGGGTTTATATGAGGGTCCTCCCCCACGCTGAAAAGAGTAGAGCTGGGCAACAGACTCTCCTGCAAGACTGCCACTCTCCGTCCACTCCGCGTCCGCTCCGCGGATAGAAGGGGTTTATATGAGGGTCCTCCCCCACGCTGAAAAGAGTAGAGCTGGGCAACAGACTCTCCTGCAAGACTGCCACTCTCCGTCCACTCCGCCATAATGTGTATGAAAATAATACGAACCAATGTTTGCTTTCATTAAAATATGAGATTTTATGGAAAATAATACAAATCATTTGAACAGAACAGGAATATATTAAACCTGAATACAGAAATTAAGCTTGAAAGTAGATTTTTTTCTATTCTGAAGTTACTGTGAGTGCACCAGTGGTACCAAACCGGTATTAAGACTCAGTGAACTTCTTATCAAAGCCACCAGGAGAACGGCTCCCTTCTCCTGGTGAAACAATCTAGTCTTAGGCTGACTTAACAGCAGTCTCTTGTAATATGGTCTTATTTACCAAATACTCTTAGACCAGGAGGATGAAAGGATTCCTTTCTCCTGTCCTATCTGGAAGAGTTTTGAAGACTGTTCCTGGATAGTCCTTCGTACAGTTCTTTAGAAGTCTCTTTACTTCCTCCCAAGGATTTGGAAGCAACAGAGTTAAGGCTTTATCAACTCATCTTCTTAGTGCTGGGTTTTTCTCAGGACTTTTTATAGGTTGACGTTTGGGGAGATTGCTCCCTGACAGTTCTTGGTCCTTTTGCCATCTTTCACTGGTGTTGGGGTTCCTACTGTGATGAGGGAGTTCACGCCTGACACACTCTTTAATTCAGGAGACTACCCCTTTGACTTTCGTGACTGTCGTTTCCTTTGTATACCACCACTAGGATGAGGGAGTTCACTGCCGAGGGATCCTTGACTCTTGGGTCGCTGGGTATCACTACTGTGATGAAGGAGATCACTTCCTAGGAATACTTGACACTTTTAGGTTCCATTGAGCCCACCCGACTGGGTAGCGCTACCAGTTCTTCCCGGTGTCTCAGGTCGCTGTTGGTTATGCATGCATGTCACGCATATTCCTGTTGTCCTCCTCCTTGGTATGTGCGGCTTCACAGAGCCGTTGCTGCTTCGGTCTTGGCGTGATTTAGGGAATAGCCAGTCCACCTCGGAGAGGCCATGTCACTGCTGGTTTGCATTTTACAGCCCCTGCAGGACAGACCACCTCGTCACAGTACTTTGATAATTCCTTTTACAGTGTTTCTGTATGTTTCTTTGGTGCTTCCTTGTCTCAGTCCTATCTGGTCTTGCAAGTGAGAGCCTCACAATAACATAAAGTAGTAGTATCAGGTTAATAAAGAAGAAAAGAAAAAGTTTCAGGTTGCGAGGCAGGAGTCAGTAAGCCCCATGCCTTCTGGGTACACAGGTTTTGGGAGGTTTTTCACCGGATGAGAGTCCTTATTCCCATGAGAGGAGTCTCTTCCTATGAGGTCCTCAGGCTTTTTACCACCCCTTTAGGGACTGTTTGGTACTGGCCTCACCTCCCTAGCCTCATAGGGAAGGGCTCCCCTCTGGGGAGAAGTGACGAGAACCCGTGAATCATCACATGTGCTAGTAGGGCAGTATTCAGACCATGGAGCATGTGGTCAAGTTAAGAAAGTATGATTTGTGAAGGTTTGAGGATTGGGGAGGGTGTCGTTTTGTGAAATTCTTTTTGATCCTTTTTCCAAGATTGAGAAGTGGCAAAAAAAGTGTTGTTACTATAACAAACACACTTTTTAAATGTTGCATCTTTCTTGCATGGTGATCTGCTGTACCATTGTTAACTCATTATGCCATAAGCGATGTCATACACGATAGAATCAGTGATGTAATTTGGGATGTCATGAGCGTGCTTATGGTCTGCGCAATGCGGGTGTCATAGTAAAGGTGGCGTAGATTCCAGCACCTGCTGAATTTCAGGAGATTTGTGGCATTAAATCGGCACCTTAACGTCACTTCAACTAGGTTTTTTCACTGAATTTCAAGGGTTTTGTTGCACTGAACTTAACCACCTCAAGAGTCCTTTAACCAGAGTTTTGTTTCACTTTTTATATATATCCTGTATGGAAATAAGAAATACAGACATCCTGGGTTTCACTATTGAAGTTTGTTCAGTGTCTTTGTATTGGTGATCCATAATGTGCCACATCGCTGTTGTTGGGCTTGTACCAGGTGGAGGACATGTGGAATCTTCAGGTGCAGAGGACAATGGGCAGGCTTCCTCCTCGGGGACAGTGACTGCCAAGCGAAGAGAAGCAACAAAAAAGACCTGGGGGGGGGGATCACAGCAGAAGAAGGCGAGAGAGCAGGAAAACTGAATTGTGGCTCCCCGGGATGCCTCGACCTCAAGCATGCCATCTGAATGAGAAATCCCGTCAGTGTGTATGGGGTGGCTTGGAGCCAAAAGGCCTGGAGGCAATTAAGCATGCCCCAGGGCCAAATTGGGTTGGCCCAGAAGACCATCCCATCCCAGGCTGCATGAGCAGTGCAGCCCAGAGGAGAGGAGGCAGCTTGGAGGGATGCCAGTCTACCCCAAAGCCAGACAGGTTGGGCCAAGAAGATGATCATGGGCAGAGATGGCAGCCTGTGGGGGAAAGTCAGCCCACTTTAAGGCCCTGCAGGCTCTGACGATCCAAAAATCCTGCCGACCACTGTCCCGTATGCAGGGCAGCCCAAGCCGACAAGTTGGACTCTGGGATCTTCGGGCATTTAGGACAGCAGGAAAGCAGACCGCTAGTAAAAAGGATGCGGCTGGGGAGCGCATGATAAAGCACCATGCCTGGCTGTGTTCCCGCCCAGGTAGGTGCTGCCTAGTAGGGGGCCGAGCACAGGCTGTGAGTACAATCACTCCACGGATGAAAGTATCTCAATAACGCTGCTATGTAGGAAACTATTTAAATAAATGCTGCCATTTAAGAGATTAGTGTGCAGCCACATGCAAACTTCCCTTCCAAAGACTGAAGGAGAACCCAATGCAGTCTCCCACTGCAGAGCAGAGATTGAGGCGACACATGGCCTGATGCCATGATCATTCTATTCCTTTGGGCATAAGGTACTGTTCCCAGAAAGGGAGGTTGTGTATTGACACGGACAGCAACAATAAGGCCCTCTTTACAACACAGGACTATTAAAGTTCAGGGCAGACGGCAGCTATCACTAGTAAGTTAGTGCGAATATGTTATGCGCTCTTGTATGAATTGTAAGGGTGCAGAATGAAGAGACTAACACACAGGTGGCATAGTTGTTGATCTAAACTTGTATTAACAACGAAAATAAAGAGAAAACCTACCTTTTCCTAACTCTAAGAGGGGGTTTCTCAGCCTCAACTAATATATAAAAGGGTTTGGGCCAGGACGTCTGTGTAAAGCAATAGTCCACCGTCCTGTGCTGAAAAGCCTACTTCTGTGCCTTACCCTTCTAACCAAACTAAAGAGGTGGTGTATCTTCTTGGTCCAGAAGAATGTCCCCCTTTTTCTGGACAGCAGATCACAGTTCCAGTTCTTAGGTGGGAACTTTACCCAAGGGAATGTCTCACTTCCACAGATCTCAATCCCTTTCCAAGGCACAAAACAAAGTTCCAGGATGTCATGCCAAAAAACAGTAAAAGCTCTCAACTCAAACTAAAATGGTAAAGTTCCATTTCAAACATCAGCATTACTTGTTGCTCATCGGTGCTTCTTCACTATTGGGTTCCTGGAGAAGGCTTCTCTTCTCCAGGTATCTTGTACCTTGGTTTTCCAGCACCAGTGTTATCGACTGCCTTCCCCTGGCTTTTCCTTTTAATCGTTTGCACAGTTCACAACACCCTGGGGAATGACTCCCTTCCCCCTGGATCACTGGTTAGATCCTTCTTGTAAACTCAATTACCAGGAGAATGACTCCCTTCGCCTCATGTCTGGCTCTGTGTTTTTCCCCCACACAATGCCAGGGGGAATTACTCCCTTCCGCTGGACTATCTTTTCACTTGGTTTCATGGTTTCACAATGCCTAGGGAATTACTCCCTTCCCATGGCCTTCCTTTGCTTTCTTTTCTCACTTTCATGGTTTTTACATTTGCAGTTCACAACGCCATGGGGACCGACTCCCTTGCCTTGGCCTTTCTTGGTGTTAGTTTCACAGTTCACAACCCCAGGGGGAATGAAAAGACGCGGCAGTCACCAGAGGTTTTTTCACATGAGCGGTAGTGAGCAGTTGGTGCAGATACTGGTGGCAACTGTAGGGATGTCACAGGAAGCGAATTACATCAGTGGGAGAAGACCCTGCAGTCACCAGCAGTGATGTTTGACTTGCTCCAAGACCGACTTAACTGTATCCAGGTGCTGATGATAAAACTCCTCAAGGTGCCACAGACAGATGCCATCATGTCTCTGAGTTGAACGGCCTACTTGAACAAGTGGGTTTTTAATACCTTTCTGAACTGACCCAGTGACTGACAGGCTCTGATCTCCAGTGAGCTATGGTTCCAGAGCTTGGGTCCAAAGACTCTGACTCTCCTATTCTTTCTGGAGACACGTTTGGAACGTGGAAGAGCCAGCAACAGTTTGTCTCCTGAGCGCAGTTCTCTGGCTGGATGATAACAGCAGACCTTCGCACTGAGGTAATCAGGGACCAGGCCACTGAGGCATTTGTACATCAAGCAAGCTACTTTAAACTTGATTCAATCTTCGACCACCAGCCAGTGCAAGGATCTGCGAGGAGAGGTAGATGGTCCCTTTTTCCAAACTGTCCTACTAATCTAATCGCTTCATTCTGGGCCCTCTGGAGTCTAGACATCTGCTTGGCTGGGATACCTGCCACCAGACTGTTGCAATTGTCCAGGTGAGTATTCGACATCGCCATCACAACCACTGCATTCTCTTCTAAGGGCAAAAAGGGAAGAACCTTCCTGAGCATCAGTAAGGAGTAATAAACTGACTTCACCTTAGCACCCATCTGGGCTTCGCTACCAAGGTTCTCCTGCCAGACACAAACCACGTTTTACATTTTTTTTGGCAAATTGGAGTTTCTCACAAGAATATGAGGGGAGAATAATAGCTTCTTGTCTGTGAATCTCCCTTTGGGGCCAAAAAGGATGACCTCAGTCTTTGCTGCATTCAGTTAAAGCTGGTTACTCGCCATCCACTTGTCAATATCTACCATGCACTGATTGATTCTCATAATAGCGTCCTCAATGTTCTTCGTCTCAATATAGATTTGCGTATCATCGGCATATGAGTGAAAACTCAACCCATGCCTCCTCGCTATATTTAAGACTGACGCATGTACAAGTTAAATATCAACGGGGATAATGATGATCCCTGATGGACACCACAGCCAAGGACAACCGCCTACGAGGTGAAGCCCCCAAATAGCACCCGCTGGACACTGTCAGGAAGGATCTGAACTACACCAACACTTGTTATGAAGCCTTTCCCACTCCTTCAAGACACTCCAACATAATCTGATGATCCACTGTGTCGAAAGCCGCGGATAGATCCAACATCAACAACACCATTGACTCCGCCAGCATCCACGGCCTCCAGGAGATCATCATGTACTGCCAGCAGCGCTGTCTCCGTCCCATGTTTGGGTTGAAAACCAGACTGGAGTTCATCCAACAGCCCCTCTTTATCTACGAATACTTGAAATTGAGAAGATACAACCTTGTCCAAAATTGATGTGTCCTGAGGGGTAGACATCAGTGATCAGTTGGCATTGCAAGCACCTGCAGTAATGTTGCATGCAGTGAATGACATCAGGGGTAGATATCCGTGATCAGTTGGAGGAGATACTGGTGATACCTGGAGTGATGTTCCATGGGAATGACGTGGATCAACAAGACAAGAGTAAGACGGCACAAGCGCTGTAGTGACAGACCAGGGTATGAAATAGACGAGATTAGGGGGATGAAAGACTATGGCATCTGTGGAACATATGAGGGATTATAATGCCTGTGATAGACCAAAGAGTCAACACTGCAAGCCCCTGCAGTGATGCCATAGGAGGGGGAATGTCCTGCTTGGGAGAGGGTGCTGGTACTGCAGGAACCCACAGCAAAGTCACATGACATAGAGGCTGTGAAATGTGTAAGGGGAAGAAAATTGAGTGATTTTGTAACCTCTGTGGGATCAGCTGGTGCCGGCTCTTGCACGCACCTGTATTGATGCCACGTAAGGGACTATACTATCTGTTGGGGATCTGGCTGGGAGCCAGCACCCTGAGCACCTATAGTGTGAGGAGTGTGTGTGTGTGTGTGTGGCAGACACATCCGTGGGGGTAGAGTGAACCAGCCCAGCAAGCACCACCTTCTGCAAGCACTAAAGGGATATCCTATGAGGGCATATGACATCTCTGAGAGAAGGGCGAGCCAGTACAGCGGGGGCCTGGAGGGATGCCATTGGAGGAGGTATGACCTCTATGGGAAACAAAGGATACATCCATGTGAGTACCAGGAAAGCTGTCACATGATGGATTTAGTTGACGAAGGCGGCTCTGCGAGGACTAGGAGTGAGGTCACAGAAATGGCTCTGACAATGGTGGAAACGGAATCAGCTCAGTTATACCTGGGATTGATGTGGAAAGTCTTATATTTAAAGGGACAGTCTTGTTTTTCGAAGAAAGTATGACACCACAATAAAAAGGTTATATCAGATCCATTTCATACAGATGGTAAATCAGGATGTCTGGAGCAAGCAGGTAAGTAAATCCGTAGCACAAGGACTGAAACTTTACCAGCACAAGGATCAGGCGTCTGTGCTGCATACTAAGGATGACATAAATATGGACTTAGTTGATTCTTTGTACTATGCAGAGAATATTTTTTGAGACATCAAGGAATGCATTAATAGAGGTTTAATATTATGATAGGTTAAGTACATATTTCCTGCAAGCATTGGACCAGGGGAATCCCTGATCCTTGTGTTGGTAAATTCATGTATTTCACCATTTTGTCAAATAAAGATTTGTTTTGCCAATATTGGTGATGTATTTATTGCTAAACTAAGATGGGGCTAACCTGGCAGGTGGTGCTAACCTCTCACACCCTGTCCCCTTGCACCCATCACTCTTCTCCAACAGTAGTGCTCTTGGCTGCCTGGTTATCCTTTCCTCACTGGCTGTTTATTTTAAAATCAATTTATTATGCATTGTATTTTTACATTTGGGATTTTTAGCTGTCATCTACATTTTCCATTTAAGCCTTCTGATTGTTTTAAATCTATCTTTTAAGAAGTAATTATTGTTCCGGGACCAGAAAATGGGGTTGAGCACAGTGTTGAAGGGGTCTGAGTAAGTGCAGCAGTGGCTCCTATTCGCAGGAGTGTGTTCAGTCCTATGAGCCAATCTATGTGGGTACATAGTACAGTGATGGGTACTGCTCCAAGCAGGGTGATGGGCACAATGATCCAGGGTTCTGAGTACATACAACGATGGGTCCCATCACTGGCAGGGGGTAGACCGTGATATTCCAGTGAGTCATAGTACATAGGACAGTGATATCCAGCAGGTGGTTTTTTACGAGGATCCTAGGAGTCCGAGGACATAGTGCAACCATGTCTACCACAGCGGGCATAAAGATTCAGAATCGGGGTACAATTATAGCTCTCATGCACAGCAAGGGGTTCCTCCAAACTCTGCAGTTCTGGGATTATTATTTATAATTGATAAATCACAGACCAAACCTATCCTGGGATCAAATTGTTCTATCTCACTGATAGCTATAGAGGGCGCGATTCAAATAAAATAAACAGTTATTGCAAGTTTCTGATTACAGAATTTCATTTGAGGATTATTACATGATGTCCAAATAACACGGTTTCGGACGCGCTAAATAAAAACTGATGCTTGTTTTTGTCTTCTTTTGCAGCTTTTCGCCAACATGTACCGTAAGGAGAAGAGCATTCAGATCAAAAGCAGCGCCTCTGCGCTCTACAACAACCTGAGCGTGCTGCCCATCCTGGATAAGAACCTCACCTATTTCACCGTCGTCCATGGCAACACTGTGAATATGGTCAGTGCCTCTGGGGATGGCCTCAACCTGTCTCACCGCCAACTGCAGTCCAAGGAGGGCAGTGTGGCTGTCAGCTCATCCATGATCACCCAGGTGAGCCGGGGTTGAGGGGCCGGGGGGAGGGGTACTGAGTGTGTGATTCAATTCCATTTGATTCAATTCCATTTGTTGCAGAGTAAAGAGAACCTTTGAGGTGTCTGGTTTGATGAATCTGGCAGTCCCCGTCTCCTTCCAAGTGTGAAACCGGTGTGAGCCCTTTCCCTATGATCGTGCACCACCTCTGGAATAGACACAACAGTAAGCGGGAGAATAAAGCACCGGGCAGAACAATCCTCCGGGAAACAGATATCCATCAGAACCCCTATAAGAACCACTGGTGCAAAGACCAAGTAATAACTGTGATGGAGTCTCCTCTTAGGGAGAAGGGGGCATACAAAGGGAGGTGGCTCCTGGGAGCCTGGGGAAGCTACCAGCTACATGATACCACCACTGGAAGTGAATGCCCAGATTCCCCCCAGTTAACTCTCAGGCTCTTCTCCACACGTGTCACATGCTATCAATATGAGCCATCAACAAATGCATTGAATACAAGGTGAGGTAATATACCTTTTAGTATTAGACTTAGAGTGGGGAAGTGCTACTGGGATGAAACCCAGAGAAAATGGTGCCTCGGAAAGGATTTTACAAAATGACATAGGCAAGTCAGCTGCCAGCTCTCGAGGCTCACTCCATGATCCCTCTCGTGGAGCAGGGTTCTTTAATGGCACGCACTGGACCAGATCGAGCGCCTGCAAAATGACAGGAGCGGACAAGCAATTCAAAACCGCCTGGCCACTATGCAACTTGTGCCCGACTTCAAGATGGCGGACCCCTGATTTGAGATATTGGGGTTTGGAGGTCCGGCTGGGTGGAATTGGATTCTTAAGAGAGCTCAACGCCTCAATATCCGTTGAGAGGAGATGGAAGCAATAGCCCCTGTCTATCCTGATGCCTGCGGGCTGCGGCGCATAAGTAATAGATACAAATAAATAAATATAACGCCACCCTAGGCTGTTGAGGAAATGGGCCCACCAATGCCAACAATCATTTGTACAATTCTTGCCAAAGCCAAAATATAAACAGCAGAAGCATGTGGGAGTTCGGAGGGTGTTCAGATTTGGTTTTGTGGCAGTGACAAGAGCAGGATAAGCAGGGAGAGAAAGCAAGAGTTGGCCAAATCACATGGACCACATAGAAATGAAGGTGCCAAGCAGGCCTTTCTACAGGAGACTTAAGGCTTGAGGGAGGGGTCAGAGTAAGAAGCCTGCTGGGGGGCCTTCATCCAAAAGCTGGCATGAGCCATAAAACACTAGTTAATATAACTTCTCTTTAAGAGCATTCCCTGCCCTGCAACATAGAACAGCTCCCCATCTGGCTACAACTTCAAGTCCTCCATAAAGCCTCACCTTCCTAACTCTGAAAACCCCCCTCTCCACCAGACTAACCTCCTCCATTAAGCATTCCCTCCCTTGCTCGTCCAGTGCTGTCTCCTCTCCCAAAGATCTTTACCACTTGTTCCTCTTCACCCTGTTTAACAATCTCTTCCACGATCATCCCTTTTTCCCACCCCCTTCCCTTCCTTCTCTATGATAATCTGTGCATTCCTGTTTTTTGTTCCAGGTAAATGTGCACTCTGCCATTCTCCAATTGGTTAGCTACTTAACACTTTCCTCCCATTTTAAAGTGTTGTTTTTATGTTACTCCAATCTATTCTCCCTTGATTATCTAATACGGTTATCCCTCACCTGGTCCCCAAGCACGGGTACCTAACCGGAGACGTCAGCAGTGAGGAAGAATCTGGGAATCCTCATGGACAATGGTCTTGCGTGGGGAACATCAAGTCAACACAATAGCAAATAAAAGTTTCTACCACCTACGTTTAATAAGACGGAGCCTGCCTTGCCTTAATTTCCCATACGGAACCCTTATGATAATTCCCTTGGTATTATCAAGAATAGACTACGCAAATAGTTTCTACCTCGGAATTCTTGTACACCTCACCAAAAAAATACAACCCATCCAAAATGTAGACTAAATAGATGAGAGCACATCACACCGGCCCTGAGAAATCTATACTGGCTACCAGTAAAGGAATGCATCCACTTCAAAGCCCTTTGCATTGCCCATAAATCACCACATGGACAAGGAGCTGAATTCCTCCAAGCAGAAATCACTCGATGCCAACAGAGAAGAGATTTAAGATCTGGCACCGACCTTCAAACAGAAACAAGACACTACGAGAAAAGAACATTCGGAGGAACCGCCTTCCCCCATATGATAGCTAAACTATGGAACTCGATCCCGAAGGAAATAAGAATGACGGAAGACCTCCTAACTTTCAGGAAACTACTAAAAACATGGCTATTTAACTCGCCAAGATAAACCGATACCAACTATACAACAACCACCACCATGAGAGAACCACCCCAACCTCTAATAATGTCCGCTTCTACAAAGTGTAAGCCCGGAGCAAAGACAACACAGGATAGATACCCACAGAAAGAAACAATAGCAAAGCTACACAGTACCCAGAGACCCCGCAAAACACACTAACCATCTTCCTTGTCTCTCTTCCACACACCTCTCACCTACCACACACACCCAGAGGGCTAGTGAAACAACCCACCAAAACACTCAAACTACACATCACTCTCTAAACAAGCTACAAAACCAATAACCTCTGACACCAAACAACTCAACAAACACTGGCCGCTGCCCTTGCAGACACAACAGGCTCCAGTTCACAAAACAAAGCACACCCAGAACTTTATTTTCCTTGTAAGCTGACACTCTGGCGAGAAGGCTCCCAGTGTCACTGTTCTTCCCGCCTGACTAGCCTGATTCCCATGCTTGAACGTGTAGTCTTTCTTCTTGGTTGATCCTCAGCTGACTGTAGGGCTCTTTAGCCTCTGACATGTCTGGGAAGTTGATTACTCACAGGATTGGCTTGGTGCCTGGCTGTGCCTTCTTTTTGTTTTATTTCATTTTTTTCAGTTACCACGTTGATCTTTATTTCCTCTTAAGGATTGGGAACCTTATAGGCCTGGCTTGTGACGGCATTGACTCCTCGGTAGTCCACACAGAACCTCCAATCCTTGGTACCTGCCTGGGAACTTGCCTTGGGGACAAGGACCACGGGACTGGACCAGGGACTGGTTGAGGGTTCAATAACACCCAGATTCAACATCTTGGCAACCTCAGCCTGGATGTGGTTCTTAACCGTATCTGACATTCGGTAGCTCCTGCTCTTGACAGGCACGCTGTCACCAGTGTCAATCACGTGCTTACACCACGGTGTAAGGCCTGGCGTCAGAGAAAACAGAGGCATACTGTTGGAGCAAAGTCCTGCAGGCCCTCTGCTGCTCGGTTGTCAAATCTGGAGAGAGCTGCACTCCCTCCACTGAGCCATCCTGAGGGCTGCTATGCAGCAAATCAGGAAGGGGCTCACTCTCATCCTCTTCTTGCTCTGAAGCTAGCAAGAGACATGAGACTTCTGCTCGCCGGTAGAAAGGCTTGAGCCTATTGACATGGAGTACCTGAGGGGCTACCCCTGGGAATCCCATGTCAACCAGATAGTTGACCTCGCCCATCTTGGAGATTATCCGGAAGGGTCCAGTCCATTTATCTGCCAATGCCCGAGGCTTGGTAGGCTCCATCACGAGGACCTCCTGTCCTGGAGTCCAATCCACTTGTGATGCTTTAAGGTCATGCCAGTATTTGTTCAATTCTTAGCTGGCCTTGAGATTTGCCGTTGCTTGACCCATATCTGTGTCATCCTCCGCCTGAGGCCTAACACATAGTCCCCCACTTGCTTGGCGGGACCGGGAGGGGTGGCTTCCAAACCTTCTCTGATCAAGGCGAGGGGCCCCCTCATGGGATGTCCAAAGAGTATCTCAAAGGGGCTGCAACCAACGCCTTCTTGATGTACCTCTCTGTAAGCAAACAGCAGGCATGGCAGGAGGAGATCCCATTTCCTCCTTAGGGGCTCTTCCAAAGCACCTAGCATGCCCTTGAGAGTTTTATTAAATCTGTCAACCAGACCATTGGTCTGGGGGTGGTAAGAAGTGGAGAACTTGTAGGTTACCCCGCACTCTTTCCACATGGTTTTCATGTAACTAGACATGAAGTTGGATCCTCGGTCACAGACAACCTCCTTGGGGAATCCAACACGGGTGAAAATGCCCAGGAGAGCCCGGGCAACCACCTTGGCCGTAACAGTCCGAAGGGTATAGCCTCAGGGTACCTGGTAGCATGATCTACCAAAACCAGGATGAACCGATGTCCACCTGCCGTGGGAGGGTCAAGGGGACCGACGATGTCGATGCCCACCGTCTCAAACAGTGTGCCAACCACTGGCAAGGGTTGCAGTGGGGCAATGACACTGCCTCCAGTCTTGCCAGACAACTGACAAGTTGGGCAGGTCCTGCAGTGGGACTCCACAATTACTCCCATCCGAGGCCAGTAGAAATGGGCAGAGAGCCTCTGCTTAGTCTTCTTGGTATCAAGATGACCAGCCAAGGGCACCTCATGCTGCAACTGCAGTAGGAAGGGCCTGCAAACCTGGGGTACCATCAACCTCTTGAGGGCACCAGGTTCAGGCTTAGTGGGCTCACTAACAAGGAGCTCACTCTCCCGATAAATCCGGAAAGTCCTAGGCACTTCTCCTTGTGCCTGGGACAGGGCCTGTTTCCTCAGACCCTCGAGAGAGGGACACTCTCTCTGTCCTTTACAGAAGTCTGCCCGGGAGGGTCCCCCTTCAGCTAACAAGCATTGAAGATCGGGATGATCCTCCGGGTTGAGAACCTCTCCCACAGGAAAGTCTTCTGGCTCTTCTACCACAGGAGTTGAGACAGGGTTTACCACTGGCCCCAGCCCGTCCGGAGCATGGATCCCAATGGGTGCTGTAGGAACAGCAGGAAGAGAAGGAGCTCCCTCCACAGAGGTGGCCTTCTTACTCTTCCTTCGTCGTGCCTTAGGCCGCGCCTTCGGCTTGGGTACCTGACTCACAGCCAGACCCGGTGTCACGTGTGATCTAGTGACCGCAGCAGCAGTCATGGGAAGACCATCCGCGATCAATCCCAACTCGACTAGATCGCTGCCTAACAGAATGTTAGCAGGGACATTGTCCTGAACCAGGACAGGACGCTTTGCTGTCTTGTCTCCAATTACGAGTGTGACTCGGGCGACAGGCGATAATTTGGGAGGCCCACCAGCTAACTTGGTGGTTCTCAGAGGAGCATCTACAAAGTCCTCTGGCTTGAGCAGGGTCCTGTCCACCACTGTCATGCTTGCCCCAGTGTCTCTCAAACCAGTAGAAGGCTGGCCATTCAGGAGGACACTTCTCAAAAATCTACGGGTGTTCTGTGGGATAGTCGCCAGTACTTCCGCGTACTGGTCCCAGGCCCCAAGGTACACTAAGGAAATCTCTACGGGAGCACCAAAGGTGATCCCTGTAGAGGAGGGGAGGACAGTGGTCTCCACCTTAGACATGGGGTTAGGGTAGGTCAGGCTGACAGCCTGTATTCCGAGTGCCTTACCTTTACACTTGGAGTCACCCCTTTTGTGATCCAGAGCCCCACAGTCCCAACAAGTGCCGGGAGTGCGGGGTACGGTACTGGAACCACCGGGAGCCTGCTTTTCAGCAGGTGGAGCACTATTCTTATTCCCACCCACAGATGACGTATCCCCACTAGACTTTTGGGTCTTAGGAGAGGAGGGTTTAGGTTTATTCGACTGTGACTGCTTTTGGGACGACTCAGCTTTCTGAGAGGCCCCTTTTTCTTTGTCCTTGTCCTTCCCACTGGAGTCCTTAGGGGACACCCGGTGGGAGACCCCCTTGTCAGCCAACCTAGCCAGCTTAAAGGGATCCCAAATGTTCTGGTCAGCAACATACTGACGCAGCTCCGGTGAACAGGCTTCAGAAAAATGCTCAAAAAACAATAGGTGGGACAATTCAACGAAAGTTTTCACCTTGTAACCATCAATCCACCCCATCATATTCATGTGCGCAGCACTCGCCCAGTCAACCCAAGACACATTCTCTCTAAATCCCTGAACCTTTTAAGGTATTGGGTAGGCGTCTTGCCAAACTTGGCTATCAAAGCAGATTTCATACACTCATACTGACCCCTTTCTTCCACACTCAGCTTCAGAATAAAGTCATATCCAGTTTGAGGCACTCTGCTTAGCAAACACTTAGCCCAATCTCTTTTGTCAACAACATGAATTCCACAAGCCATTTCAAATGCTTCAATCCATTGGAGAATATCCGAACCCTCTGAAAACACACCAACCAAATTCTTTATAAATTTAGTTGCTGGGGACCTGACACTCTCACTGGGTTTTGCTGTCTCCACTCAAGATTTCTCTAGCTGGATTCTCTGGCATTCAGTGTCCTTGTCTTTGAGTTCAAGATCCCTATTCTTGAGTTCAACTTGTTGCGCCAGCTCCTCCTTCTTAAATTTAGCATCTATTTCCAACTTGCAATATTCAAAGGCCAATTTCATCCTTAATAACTCAAGTTCCAAGGAATTGCTGGGGTTCGGAACAGAGGCAGCAGGAATGGCGGCATTCCCAGAAACAGATTCAGTAGAAACCCCAGGGGCAGAGTCCTCATTGGTTGCGTTCCCCCCTCATCAAGAGTTTCACCATCGGTCTGGTAGTCCACCAGGGCAGCTATCAGCTCAGCCCTAGACTTATCCACAAAGTCTAACTCCCTGGCTTCACAAGCACTCTGGAGAACCTCTAAGCTCATCCGAGTCAATTTACCATTCGCAATAGACTCCATTGCTTGTATTTTTTTTTTAAATAAAAGTATTTTATTGGCATTTATATAAGTACATAATAACCATCAAACGGTAACATAACAAACAAACAACAACCAATTAACTACCACAGTCTTCATAGCTGAACGTATTGTTCTTAGTTGTGGTGAGGGGGAGGGGGGCCGGTGGTCGGTGTACCCAAGGTCACGGGGTTGAGTTTCCGGGTTGTCCATTCTTGGGGGTAAACCCCAGGCAAGTCTCTGGTAGGGGTGAGAACTCAGGGGGGTTTGTGATCCCAAGCATATTGGATGTCGCAAAACAGGGCCCTCCATGATTCTAGGGTGTCATTGGAGTTATCATCGCTTGAGTTGATTCCATCTTGCCAGGCTCTGGTCTCTGCCTCTGTCCACTTTTCCAGGTTCTTAAGCCAATGTCCATGCCTCGGGCCCCCTGGTGATTTCCATGCCATAGCTATGGACCTTTTTGCGAGGATGCAGGCTAGGTACATTAGTTTGACCAGGTGTTTGTATTTGCTCAGTCTGGGATGGGCTCCTAGTAAGCATTCCTTTGGGTTCCATTCATATCTTCTGAGTCCCGCTTTAGTGCAGGTGCTTTCTACCATGGACCAGAATTTTGCCGTTTTGGTGCAGGTCCAGAACATGTGGATCATGTCCGCGTTATCATTTCCGCACCAGGGGCAGTTCGGAGATGCTTGTTTGTTAAAGGTACAACTCTTAGTGGGGTCATGTATGTTCTGTGTAGCACATTCAGTTGAACTTGTTTGAATCTAATATTCCTCGACACCTCTTTGGGGTATAGTAATATTCGCTCCCATTCACTGTCAGATAGTGTGATTCCCCAATTCGGTTTCCCATTTTTGTCTCAGGGATGCGCTTTTTGGATTGGATCTGTCGTTCAGTTTGATGTATAAGCGGGAGACCGGCTTCCAACCATCTGCTAGGTCGTACATTTCCTGGAGGAGGGGGTCCGGTGGGGGTTCCTCTGGCCAGACAGGCCATTGTGCCTTAGCTATCCTCTTGAGGCGGTGGTACCACCAGAATTGGGTGTTCGAGAGGCCTTCATTAGCTTGTAGCGATTCAAGTTCTCTGAACATGCCATCTTCAAACAGGTCTCCCCATGTGTAGATTCCGGCTCTCTCCCATTTCCTGGCTGTCGCTAGGTCCGCCTGAGATTTGCATACATCCGCCAGAATGGGGGTGTTGGGGTTGTAGGGATGTTTTAATTGTCGAAGGAAGCCAGTTCTGGCCCATATCTGCCTGCCCAGGGTAACAATCATGGGGACTTCAGATGTTTGTTTTGTCGGGTTCCAAAGCATTTCTTTGGGGAATAGCTTGGAGGTTGCGTGTTGCAGGAGCCCCACATCAGCTGATGGGTCATTGGAGAGCCATTTCGTCACGTGGCTGAGTTGTGCTGCTAGATAGTACCTTTGCAGATCGGGTAGTTGTATCCCTCCTTCCTTGTACGGGAGCGTAAGTGTAGGTAAAGAGAGCTTGTGTCTGGATGACCCCCATATGAAGTCTTTGATTAGAGAGTCCAGTTTTCTGAAGAAGGGAGGTCTGATGTAGAAGCAAACGTTCGTTAAGTGATATAAAAAACGGGGTAGAACTATCATCTTGACTATTGCCGCTCTGCCCATCACTGCCAGTGGTAGCTTCGACCAAAAGTTCATGGATTTGCGGAGTGCACCAACTGCTTTTTCAGTGTTGTGTTCATGCGTGAGTGCAGGGGTATGACACACATCGACTCCTAGGTACTTAAACTTCTCTTATTGCCATTGTATCCCGACGTCTGGTAGATCGGACTTATCCAGACCCCTGAGTCTGGCCAGTGGAAACGCACACGACTTTAGCTTGCTAAATATTATCCCAGAGTATCGGGCATAGTTGTCTAGGATGTCAAACGCGACTTGTGCATTGAGCTGAGGGTTATTTAAATACAGGAGGACGTTGTCCGCGTACATGGATATTATGGAATGGTCACTGCCCAGCTCAATGCCCGCGTCAAAATGTTGTTTCCTGAAATAGGTGTCTACTGGCTCCAGGCCCAGTATGTATAACATCGGGGACAGCGGGCATCCTTGCCTCGTGCCCCGCTGTATCGCCCAGGCTTTGAACACCGTCCCTCCAGTCTTAACTCTCGCTGCCGGGGAATTATACAGTACGTCGACCCATTTTACAAAGCCCTCGCCAAAGCCGAATTCCCTCAGTACTTCTATCAGCCACTCCCAGTAGATGGAATCGAAGGCTTTTATGGCGTCTAGCGATAGCACCGCTAGGTCCTCGTCCCGATCATAGGTCTCTGCCATGATGTGCAGGAGCCTCCTCAGGTTTGCGGTAATGCTCTCCTCACCTCCACCTTCTTTTGCTGTCGATGGCGGGGCTCCCCGGACCAAGGGGCCAGCGTATCCTCTCACGGTGTCTCTCCGTTTCTCGCTCCTCGGCCGCTACGGAGGCCGCAGCCCAGGGCCCAGGCCCGGTCTCCCCAGGCGGGAGCGCCGGCTTGTCTTTCCGGTCAGCCGCTGCAGCAACAGCAGCTCTGACCCGGGCAGAGGGGCAGGCTCCTCCTTATTTTTTGGTCGTGGCGGCAGCTTGTGGGTCGGCTTCGCTGTGAAGGCGGTTAGCGTTTTCCTCCGGCGCTGGCTTCAAAAGATGGCCACCATCTTGGGTCCCGCCAGCAGTGGGGGGGGGGGGGACCTTTGCAGGGGAAAATCCGTGGGTCCGGAGGTCCAAGCCCAGGAGAAAACCACAGATTGTGTCTGGGGCCGGTTCTCCTTCCCTCGGAACCGGTTCTTTCTGTCTCAGATGCAATTTCAGGCAGGCAAAAGGATCGAGATACGGCGTCTCTGCCGGAGCACGGCGACTCAGCTTCCACTCGCCATGAGCTCCAGGCCACGCCCCCTAGACTCCATTGCTTGTAATGCAGTTCTTTTGTACACACCCAAACCTTAATCTAATAAAGTGTACATATTTTGTAAGTGGCACGGTTATACACTGATTCTTAAAACAATAAGCATCCCACTGCTGCCACCAGTGTAAAGCCTGATAGGGGGTGTCTGTACTGCTCTCTATATGGTAGAGGAGAGGCACAGAAGACCCCAGCCAAGATTCTCTATAAGGTAGCAATGGACGAGCAATCAAGGCCTAGCTTCTCAGGAGGTGATGCGGTCTGGTTCTTAAGTAAAGTGTAGTCCCCGAACCCCCACAAAGGAATGTCCACACAATGTATTACTGAAAACACAGTCTTTATATAATTAATATTCAAAGGTATGTACACGATCACAATAATGCACTTTGTACTCGGAAGTCAATAATGATAAATATCTACAATTCTAAAGTGGTACCACTAGTGTTATCAAATCTCATTAAAGTGCATCAACTGAACGGTTAAATTGTCACACAGATCAATAACGAGGAAACCAGCAATAGAGATAGGACGGAACGCAAGATGGTTGAAACAGTAGGCAGAATACTGACCCCTACCACGAGGCACAGTTCTGAGTGGAGATCCCCCCTACCTGGGCAACCTGTAAATAAAGATATATAGCACAAGCCCAGTCCATATAATGTTCAATTGTCTTACTTCTTCCTATTAAGGTTTTACCCCCCCAATGTACCTGGTGGAGTAGAGTTCTCCGACGATGCGTCGACCGATCCTTCTTGAGTGCCCTCCCTTTAAGGCGGGAGTCACGGGTCGTCGAACGTCCGACGGTGAACAGGTAGAACTATGGCAGGGAAGTGACAGCTTCGTTCCTAGTGGTGCTCGTCGACGACAGAGCATTGGCGTCCTGCGAGGAAGAGGCATGCGGGGCACCTCGGGGACGATAGTTCTGGACCGCAAAGAGATGATGAAGAACTGTGGCCCAGCAAGGGCGTAGAGTCGTCAGCGTCTCTGTGGTCCTTAGGTGGCGGGAAACCCACCGGTGGATGCTCCTCGGCGCGTCGACGGTCAGGCCTTCTCCAGCGGGAGACAAGCGGGTGATGATGCAGACGAGAGCGTCCGATGATCAATTGAAGTTCTTAGGCAAACAGGAGCACGGCGGCTCCGGTCGGCGACGGCGGTCGTCGACCGGGGCGGACAACAGTCCGAGTGCTTCTCCTTGGAGTTCCTCAGCAGTCCCCGTATCGGGTCGGCAGCCTGTCGAAGGTCTCTCTACCAGGGAGCGTTGGCAAAGATCAGCTGTGTACGATGGTCCCTCGTAGCTCGGGAAGAGGGCGCCTTACCAGGTCCTCTCTGGGTCAGTCCTTGGAGGCACAGCAACTTTCAGATTGTGAAGGAGAGCAACAGCAATTCTTCTCGTCCAGCAGGGCTTCAAGGTCAAGCTTCAGTTACTCCAGTTACTCGTCGTATTGGACTTCAGCTTCTGAACACGATTCCTAGCAGTGAGAGGTCCCCAGATGTACTGTTGATCTCCCATTCATTCCGCTGGGTCAGACTCAAGCATCCAATCACGACTACGGCATTCATGCAGGCAGGCAGCCAATCAGGCACACGAGGTATTCAGGCCATTCACTTCTCTCCAGACACTCGAACAAGTTATGTGTATTGGGACAAGTACCGAGCCATTCAACACTCCAAGCTGCATTCATACCGGTTTCGGGCAGGGGTCTCTCAGTCATTATGTCAACCACCAGATACTAGACACCCACAACACAGAATGCATATTCGTCACACACTCCATTCACCCAGTTCCCACCCACAGGAGGTACCCACTACATACATCACTGGGAAGGCTCCAGCTAGTCTGGCCAGGCCTTCACAACAACACCATAAATGGCATTTCCACCCAACAGCCAGTCAGGGGGAAGGGACAGAGTCAGGGCTTCCCAGGACTTTGGGAAAACAAGGTTGTGGGTAATCGAAAGCAAGAAGCCACCGGGGCCATCTTGTTTTCCATCAGGAATCAACTGATCCCAATGGCAGGGCCTGGGTATCCCAAAATGGAGGATACTCCGCGCACCTGTCAAATTCAGCATGGATCTGCCACCAGCCCCTACCCTGCTCTGCGGGCCACCCACAGGTGCCCAAAAACATACACTAGGGGCCAGGGTTGTACCCCCACCTATGGGTGCCATAAGGGTATCCCACGGGTCTGTTCACCATACCAAAAGAGAGCTGCACCGCCAGGAGTCCCACATGAACTCCTGCACGGAAAACACGACAGAACACACAATAAAAAGCAGTAAAGGACAAGGATACGGAGGCCCTGTCCCTCCAATGCATTTTCAACATCACACAACAACCGTGCCTTTCTTAAACAAAGTAATTATTAGCATTCCGGTAAACCAGCCGGGATGCTAATAGCAAGAAACCCCTCTGGGTTGCGGCGTACCGGGGCAGGTAATGCCAGGGTGAATGTTAAAGGACTTGCTTTGCTCGGGCTTCTCATTGGCCTGGGCATTACCTGGCCTGGTAAAGCCCCTGCTTATCTGGATTTATTGCTTAATTGCCACCTGTAAAGGTTGGCACTGCTTTCTCTCGGGCTTCTCTCTGAGTTCTAGAGTATGACCCAACGGCCTTACAGGACTTTCACGTGTCCTTCTTTGGCGCGCTAACGGAAGGCACAGGGAAGCTGTTGATGACTCATCCCTTCTCCTTACCAAGATCATGCTGGATAGGTCCTGCATCCCTGCTCAGTGCCCCTCCCGCGCCTTCTTTCTGGTGACTCAGTGGGTATGTTTTGCAGGTGCCATTAAACCTTTCTAGTTTTTGGGTTATCAAGCCATTTGCAATTACTCAATTAACTGGTATGGCCGAATGAAACTCCATAAAGATCAGCCCCCAAACGCCCTAGAATCCTGCTGCGTGTGCCCCTTGATTGCAACCTTGCTAATCTCTGTTCACAATCTCCTTTATCTTTCAGGCATCCTGGTGTGCTTTGCCATATCGAGTTCTTCTGGTGCTCACCTCCCAGAAAGGGATTCAGGTAGGAGTACCTAGTGTCTCTTTCTATATTGCATGAGGTGACAGATTTCTCTTGGTGGAAAGAAATATCAATGTACAGCGGCTTGTGTTCTAGATTTGTCCAGGAGTGTTGCAAGTTGGAGTCTGGGCTTTTGGATGGAAGAGTTTGTAGTTGGTGTTTGATGGCTGGAAATGTGCTACAATCTTTGAGCTATGTTCTTGTTGCTGCAGCTAAGGCGTGCCAGTGCAGCAGCAAAAGGTGTCGCAGGCCTGTCCAGCCTAAGGATCATGTGGAAGAGGTGCCTGGATGGGACGCATGTGAATGGTATGTCGATTAGGCAGTAGCAGAGGTAACACTTCAGAGCTAGAGTTGTGCTCTAATCTGTTGCTTCGTCACTGCAGGGTATATCTGCGCAAGTGGCACTGGGAAGTTTGGTTGCCATTCTAAGACATGCAGTGTTTATGCTTTTGGTTATTAAGTGTGTTCACCTGCATTAAAGCTAGTGAGAAATTGATAATGTTTGAGGAGTCCGCTATCTGGTTTCGCTGGTGATGTTCTTCTGCTCCAGGAATCGCTGATTGTTTTGCAATTAAGTTGTGTATCAAAGGAGCCACTTATGTGGGTTCTATGATAGGTACTATGTAATGAAAGTCCTGCTTAAAGCCAATGTATTTTCAGGTGTTTTTTAAACCTTCCACGCTCGGGAATCCGGTAAAAGAATGGCCAGTTATGTGACTAGAGGGCGTTTGGGGCTTTAGAGGCAAATGGTTTGACATCTTAGAAGCACAATCAAAGTGGTCTGTATGCCAGATAGAAAAGCAACAACCCAGCTTTGAGGATACCTCTAGACCAGTGGTCGTTAAACTGTGGAACCGCTCCTCCCCCTGTGTAGAGCCCAGAGGGTGTCCAAGGTGCTGCAAGGCTCTTTAAAAAAGAGCTTACGATGACTGCCTTTAATAGAAAGTATCAGCAGGTGTAGCTTGTGCAGGAGTGCAGGGGCAGGACGCAATAATTCCACTCAAGGGGGGGGCAAAAATAAATAGGTTTGACTACCACTGTTCTAGACCCATGTACTCTTTGAGTAGATATTTTTCATTCTTGCACTACCAAACTCGCTGAATTGAAAGGCTCTCCTGAAATTACTCTGCTCAGCCTGGTGAGTGATTTCATGAGTGATGTCATTATTGGCTATGGCTTCCTGGAAAATCCAGACTGATTCACTCAGGAGCCTTACCCCAGAGTTCCGTAAACCTCCATACTCTTGGACAGAAGAAAGTGAGGCAGCCATGGACACTATACAGGTCAACGGGATCTCCAGAAACCCCAGTATGTCCTACAGAGCGGCCTTGGGAAATCTTAAAAATTGAGGTTTTACTCTTAAATCCTTTTATTAATGATATGATAGGTTATTTATAACGTGCTTAATACCCAGAGGTTTCTAAGCGCGGACCCGGGGATCGAACCTGTGTAGCTCCATGTCGTCTTGCTTCCAAGGCAAGCATGTTGCCCCTGAGCTATCCTCCCGAGACATAATGCATGAGTATTACTGTTTTAACCGTGAGTCAAGGAGTGATTATTTTAGTTGGCAATGCATTTAAGCAAGCATACTGGTGAGGGGTTCAGAAGACCGATGTAACAATGTGTGCACAGGGGTCAAAGTAGATGGTCCTAAACGCCCTCTCTAGTAAAGAACAGAGCCGTCGAGCATCATTCTACGGCTGGTATTGAGGTACAATTAGTTCCAGACAAGCACAGAATAACATACTAAATATATATATGCTTTAATAGAAGTAGTGCATTAAATAACTACTGTTCAAATATGTACGATAAGGTAAGTAAGAATATAGTGAAACGCAGCCAGTGGAAATAGACGGGTACAGTTGAGTAAAATACCAATTATCCCCTGTAGAAAATTCAGTAGGACTTGGGTGCATTGATTTTACAATCAATCTCTAACAAACATAGATGATATTTAAAAATGCGCTAAATACAGTTACCAGGTCAT
Organism: Ambystoma mexicanum; assembly: GCF_040938575.1. Lineage (NCBI taxonomy): Eukaryota > Metazoa > Chordata > Amphibia > Caudata > Ambystomatidae > Ambystoma > Ambystoma mexicanum. The sequence continues at coordinate 1,645,990,945 of NC_090937.1, forward strand.
GGAAAGACCCTGCTCCCCTTGAAAAGCAGTGGGAACAGAAAAGTACATTCGTACACTTACATTTGTCATTAGAGAGTTTTTAGAGTTCCAGAAATGTGCCAATGGAGTTTAATAGGACAACCAAATAGTTATTTTGCAGGTAGAGGTAAAAGGTAAGTATATAATACTTGCAGCCCACTAGTGCAAGAAAGGCCGCAACCACAACGGTGAGGAGTCAACAGCACCCCGCCAGAGAAACTCTAGACCATTGTTTCATCACCCAAGGAATGGAGAAGGATGGTTTCTGGGTGAGGCTCAAGCTCACAAACTTAATACAGTCGTAGTCAGGGGGCATAGAAGGCCCTGTGCACCCAGTGCTACGGGAACCTGGGGGACAACACCAGCAGGGTATCCTGAGATGACTCCTCGAGGCCATGGCTGTGACGGAAATGGCACAGGGAGTGTAGTATTGTGTGGGGCCGCCCAGATACCTTTGCTGGACCCTGGCTACAAATAACAGAAATCCAGGAGGTGGCAGGACCAGGTCACCAGGACTCAAATGGAGAAGAAACTTCTGCAGATGACCAACAATGAAGGAGTCTGCCACAGCTGTGACAGCACCAAGGCGTTTCGAGGATGACCCAGCAGGCAGGTCACAGGCAGCTTAAGTGGAGACTGGGACCGGCCAGACAGAAGGGGCGTTCACTCACAGAAGAATAGATGCAGGAGGTGATGTAAGTACACTTGTACCATGACTAGGCAAAGCCGGGCTGGAGAAGTAGGCAGTTACTCAAGTTCCAGCAAGGCAGCAGTTGGGCTCTCTCCTTCAGTCCAGTGAAGACTACAGGTGCAGAAAGGCTTGAAGGGAGCATCAGAAGCTGCATACATGTAGTTCCAGCATGCAACGCTGGAGGGAACAAAAAGAGACAAACAGGGATGCATCCACAAACGTTAGGACCCAGCTGTGACAGCAAGGTTAGGATACATGGAAACAGCTCATCTCACCAACAATCCTCCAAGTAAGTTCGCCACAAATCTGTTGAAAGGTCTTTTTTCTTTTTTCTCCTACGGGCTCCCACCAATTAGTTGATATTGCTGTTTTACGGTGGGCGTTACTCTCTGGTAACTTTTAGGAATCCAGCAGAATGCCCCCTTACTTCCCTTGGACTGACTAAAGGTCTTCTATTGGATTAACCCCCCTGCCCCGTCTCTGGTTTATGTTGTATGGTGCAAAAGACTTGTCGAGATTTGAAGCTGCTTCTGGATTTTCCTGAGACTTTCTTGGACTCTTTTCCTCTACTCACTGAGGATGTATTTTCACTGTGGCGTTTGCTTCTGGAATTGTGGACTCCGACCCTTGACCCTGCATTGTAGTCGTCTTTGTGCCGTTGGAGCAGTGTTACCCTTTTCTTCCCAGGACTAGGGCACTCAAGACCTCCTGAGGTTTTGATCTTCCTTTTGGACCCACTGTCTGATTTGTTTATACTAGGATAACTACTTCAGCTAACTAAAAGTCAGGTGGGGGGAAAGGTTGGGGGAGAGGTTGTAGGATGCTTTAATCGGCATCTAGTTCAGGGGAATGTTCCACCCCACCCAAATCAGGCACGCACAATTTTCATTTATTTAATAACGTTCTTTTATGAAACTGGAACCTGCAATTTAACATTATTAATTCCTTCGAGCTTCCTTCTCCTCTCGGGACAAGACACACACAGGTTTGCACAGAGGGTCGATCTGTTAAATAGAAATAATGGAATCCATTTGAATGCAAACAGCTAGATCTATGATATTCCATATCAATTGTGAAGAAATCATCTTTTTTTTAATTGAATTTTAGCTGAAATCAATCAACTTTTTTCAATTCACAAAATAGAAACAACACATTTCATTCAACATTACATTTTTTACAGAAAGAAGAGAAAATTAAGTTATTTACACAAATAAAATTCCAAGCTTAGTTACAAAAATAAAATCGATATAATTAGATGACACACTGGAACATAATCATTGACATAAACTTGTGATTGCCGTATGTTAACCAAGAGTTTCTGAATCTATTATTTACAAGAATGTTGGAGTGTTAATTCATTCAACAATTGTTTTCAGCATGTCAGTACATCATTTTCATTTTCTTTCAAGTGAAGAACATTAAGAAAATTCACCGAAGCTATTCTTAGGCTCATGTTAGAAGTGCTAATGATAAACACCCTTCTAAGTTTGGGCGTCACATTTGCAATTGAAGACATGTGCTTCTCATAAAACTTGTTTCTTAGATTAACCAATGCTATACATTCTGTGACAAGATGTTCTAAAGTTTCTTTTATTACTGGATTATTGCAGAATCTACAGAAATTCTCTGACTCACTAATTTGCCTACGTTGGGCCATGACATCACGCGTGAGCCACAGGTTAAATCTCAATCTTACAATGGCCAGACGTGTTTGAGGTGAAGGAGCTTTAGATAGATAGGGCTCCACAACCCCCATTTTCTTGTCACCAAAACATTGGCTGTTAAAATGCTTGTATTGCAAACATGCTGATCGAGTGTTGATCCAATCTTGGAAGAAGATTTTCTTTTTGGCCCTTTCAGGATTCATAATTAAAGTTTCTGGGGTGATGTCTGCTGCAGCCATAAGTTGGTATACATATTTGGTATACATATTTGGTATACATATTTGGTCCATTTTTGAATGAAGACATGAGTAGATGAAAACATATAAGATGACAAAACTGCAAGGATTGTTTCTTGCTTAGTATAAACAATACATTTACGAAATAAAGCGCATAATTGCCAATGGTATTTCCCTTGCAAAGAAGTAAGACCCAGTTCGTATCTCAGCCATGGACCTGGAGTGGATTGTGGCACATTTAAAATTTTGCCTCCAGAATTTAGCCTCTAATTTGTTCAGACAATCAGATATGATAATATTTCTTGTGTCCAAACCGTATAGTAAGGAGGGAGATATTTTATGTCGCCAGAAAAGTAGGGCTGCATTGATTGTAAGTTTGCCATATTTATATAAAATTAGCCTGGTCTGAGATATGGCTAAGGTTAATTTATTTCATAGAGTATGCAAATGCAATTCGAATGAGGAATTTCCATCAAAAGGTATGTATAGTTGGGCACGATGAGTAAATTAGTATCTTTGATTCGCCATTCAAATTTGTTTCTATTGCTACATTTAGGAGTGTAAACTACATTTTTTTTTTTTAGGTTCATAGTAAGTTCATTGTCATCAAAATATTTAGTGAGGGCAGATTAGTAACTTTTGTAATCCAGTCAGAGTTTTTGAAATTAAAACAAGGTCTGCCTACCATAAGCTTGTATTGCCACCATATTCATTTTAGGTGAATTGGAAGCTATGGTGAGGAAGACTTCTCTTATATCATGAATAAAGAAATTAAATGGGGCCGAAGCAAGGATGCAACCTTGCTTCAGCCCTCTTGATGTTCTTATCACTGTGGATAATAAATCCATGATAGAGAGTCTGACCTGTATGGATGTAGACGAATGTAACATAAAAATGATGTCAATGAGACTTGGTGGGCATTTCGCTTTAATCAATTTTTCAGTCACTTTAACTCTCGAAACCGAATCAAAAGCGGCATTTAAGTCAATAAATGCAAAGAACAATTATGTTTTTGTATTGTGGGCTTGTTCTTTCAGGGCATTGAGTGTCAATAAATTAACTGCTGTGCCCAAACCAGCCACGAAATCTGTTTGATTTCGATCGCGATGATTATTAATTTGTGACCAATTATTAAAATCTCTCAGGACTAATCGAGAGAAGATTTTTACAGGCGAGTCCAATATAGCTATCGGGCGGTAATTCAAAGGTGTTCCTCGATCACCCTTCTTAAATATTAGAACTATAAGAGATGAGCGCCATGAGTCCGGTATCTATTGTGTGCTGAGGATGTGTTGAAAAATGTTATTGAGTATGGCCGCCCATTGCTTTCGATGTTGTTTCAGCATATGGTTTGTAAGGCCATCAGGGCCCGCAGCACGGGAATATGATGACTAGAATATTAATTCCTCTATTATAGTTTCTGAACATTCTAAGAGCCATGGTGAATCGGTTCGTTCTGTTTTTATATTGATACAAGTCGAAATTGTTATCAGCATATAGCTCAGTAAAGTGCGTTACCCACTGATTTTCTGGGACACCATTTAACTGAGACTGGATTTGGTGATGCCCTGATTTTTCATTCAGTAATTGTCAAATTTGTGAGGCACTTTTGTTGGTTGTTGCAGAAAGAAAGGTTTCACCATTCTGTTGGAACATTTTTCCCTTGTGAGCTCTGGACCAATTTCTATAGCGGCATTTGATGGATTTACGTGCTTGTATTTTCTCGGCTAGCAGAAGTTGATTGGAGGATCTCAGTTCTCTTCGATATGTTCTTTTTTGCTTGCTGCATTTGAAGATCAAATACATGGTTGTATTTCTTCATGGAAGAATTGTGAGGAACATGCAGATTTTTGAACGACGACAATGCTCCTACATAGGATTGAAATTGAGCCCACATTTGTTGCACACTCAATGCATTGTTTAATGCTGAAAGATTATTAGGGGTCTATTTAAAGCGTGATTTAGCATTATTGATGGTTAATGCTTGGGTTATCCATTGTTGTTCTTGTTCATCTATGGAGCCACTCCTAGGCCATGTTATAGTTAACATGTGGTGTTCGCTCACTGTTTGTGTTGTTATTTCAAAACTTGTCACCAACATGAATACATTTTCAGACAGATTATCTATATATATAGATATATATATATATATATATATCAATGGGACGCTTAGAGGCACCTCTCTGCCATGTTGGTTGCGATGGGAGGTCACCTGGTAATGATCCATTAGCCATTCTTATGTTGGCATCTTTCATAAAGTTGTTCCATTTATTAATTTCTTGAATTCTTTTTTTCCTTAGTTGATTCAATGCAGTCGAGATTTAAGTCTCCAACCAAAATCGTTGATGTGATTCCATGTGATTTTGCAATTAATTCGAACATCACGGATAAATCTCTATAAAAGGATTTGTCTGAAATAGCCGCAGGGTTTCTGTACAAATTAATGAGCGCTACATCTTGAATGCCGTTAGAGATTCTAACAAGTTGGATAAAATTATTGGGGCAAGCCCAGGGTTGTAATTTTATGCCTGTGCTGGTTTTAACTGCAACTAAAAGGCCTGCCATGGGGCGTCCTTTCTGAGCAGGTATCGCTGATAGGAGAACTATGTTGTGATCATCCCACACTGGGGCAACTGTGATCCATGTCTCCTGCAAGGCTTATATATCCGCTTCATTCAAATTGATGTTCTGTCCCCATTGTAAGTGGGTATTTCCCCTGGTGTTTCAACTTGTAACAGAAAAGGAAGTTTGTTTTTCGGTCTCTTGAAGTAATGGTTATGCTTGTGCAAGGATATTGTCTCCTGTCTGTGTTTTTTGCCCCAAATAACAATACGAGCATCGACATTCTGTATGGTTGGTTTTTCTGGATGTTTGTCATTCAGATGTTTTTTCTTAGTGCGTACGTTCAGGATCTTGTGCCAAAAGGAATCAAGACACTTATTCTTGATAGATCGTATCTTTGGTGAGCGGCCTCACGACATTTCAGTATCAACATATGATGGTTTGCAAACCTATTCTTTTTGTGTTCCACCTTCTGATTTTTGTTATTGAAATCTTCGGTTAGTTGATGATGAGTAAGCTCTTTCAATCAGAATAGTTTTTTGTTGGATCTTCACTGCAATAACTATCCTCTGTGGTGCTGAGCAATCATTGGACGTTCCGCTGTTACTTGTGTATGCAGCAGTTTGTCCATTATCTTTTATTGGAGCAGTGATCTTCATCGTGTTTACATGTTGTGAGAGGTAAGCTTCCACTGCTGCTTTGATTATGACAGTTTGATCGTTTATATTTTGTACAAGGACTTTCTTTTGTAATTGATACAGAGGGTTTTGTTGGAATCGGTTGTGTAAATTTTTCCGAAGAAACATGTAGATTCGAACTTGCCTGATTATCAGTCGGAATAAATTTCCGGAGATTTGTATATAGCGTAGTTTTTGTTTGGGCGACACTTTGTTTCATTAGCGCGTTGTGAGAGATACTTTTCCATTGCTGCTTTAATTATGTCAGTCTGAACATTTGGATTGTTTATAACTTTTGGTTGTCGCGAGGTCAAGAGGGACGGCTCTGAAACGGCTGCATGTTTAGACTTCTCCGAAAATGCTTGCACATTTGATCCATCCAGAGTGTCAGTTGTATCTGCCTCAAGAACAGTAACTAATTGAGTTAGGGGTGAATGATTTATCGGTTGAGGTATGGACCTTTCATTTTGTTTTGAAGACTCCTGATTTTTGCTTGACTGTCTGTTTCAGGTACAGCAACTGCTTCTAATGATGATTTTATTTTTTGATGTTCTTGGGTGGATTTTGTTAAATCAGTCACATGTGTACGTGGATGAGACTTGGTTGATTTATTTGCTTTATTACTTGCTTGATAAGGCTTGTTGATGAGATGTCTTGCTCATCCTTTGATACAAGTCAGTTTGCTGTAAACTTCATACGACTCTATTTGTCTTCTGAGTATCAACAATTGGTTGATTTTCAACACTTATCCATGACGAGTTAAGATCCACTGTTATGGGTGTAACATTTTCAATTGGGCGAATAATGTGGCTGAAAGATGGTAAGGCTTGCCCTAACTTAGTTGTTGGAGGGTCGTTGTGTTTGAAATAACTGCATTGTCCATTGTATCAAGGGACGGTTTTTGTAATAAAGACGATGATTAATGATGAGGGTGATTTTTAATCCAGGTTGCTATCTGATCGATTTTAGCAGATTGTTGATTGATTTTTAATTCAAGCGCTTCAAATAGTTTGAGTAAGCTACGGATTGTTGAGTTTACCACCACCAAAGTAATTTCAATTAACCCGTGGTTAGCTGCCGGTGTCGGTTGTTCTTTAGAAGAGGTTCGTCGCCTAGGAGTTGGTAAGATGTAAGAAGCGCCAAGTGAAACGGAAGAAGGAATCCATTGAGCAGCGTTGGCGGTAGTCCGTAGACACTGACCGAGGGGAGGATACCACTCCTCTACTACTTGCATGAATAGATATTTCTGCGAAAACCTCTGCACTTTCTTCGGTTCCAGATTTTTTTTTTGATTTGGGTCAACTGAGGTCTACAGTCTTTGTCTTTTTCTGTTGTCTTTAAGGCTTGCAAAATGGTAGTATCAGATACATGCTGTTCTTTACAATTCTGGATCTCCTCATGACTGGCTGATGTTATTTTAGGAGTATCAGACTGTGCTACAGTAGTCATGAATTCTTTTTCAGCAATTTTTAATGGGGGACAAAACAAACAGATGTCTTCGCTAGATGTTGGGGTTTTTAACCGTGGAGTCAGTGTTATGGTCTTGCTAGTCGAGGCTCGTTTCGGTTTTTCAATTGACTTATGTCGGTCAGAACTCGAAGGGGTGCCTGATTGTTTAACTGTGTTAGGCATATTGGATTTTAGTGTGTAAGGTTGCATGCTTTTGAACAGGCTCGCACCTTTAAAAACCAAACAGCCTTCGATTTAGCAACAAAGCAAAATTGATAAAATAAATTGCAAAAATAAAATAAAATAAAAGTAACTGTGTAAATATACAACAGGACACAAGCCCATAAACAAATAAAAAAACTTTGTTTACCCACATGCTAAAATCTTTGGGCCGCACCTCCGCAACTCAGCGGTTAAACTCAATTTAAACAAGCTATGTCATTCCTGCATGTGTATCGCTTGTAAAAAGTCAAATGTGTGTTCAACATGTATGTTTGCTACATTTTCTCGGTGGTGTTTCTATCTCATTAATGTGAAAACATTTACATTTCTCATTTTTATTTATTTTTACATTTATTAAGCATACAAAACCCTTGGGCATCGAGGCGCTTTTAGAACAAGTTACACTCCAGTTACGTTATAGACTTCGCAGAAATATACAGAAGTCATGTGGCCTATGTGAACAACCTTGTTTTCAGTGCTTTTCTGCAGGTCCAGTAGGATTGTTTCCATCTTAGGTGTGGCTGCCACGTCGGGAAGCTTACAACCCTGCTTTTTGCATGTTTGGATTTAGGTTGGACAAGTCTGTGGGTGTAAGCCCTGTCTTACAGGTCTGTTGGACTGGGCCTTCGTGAATCTTTGAGACAGGTAGAGCTAAGCGGAATTGGACCGGCATCTGTGCGCGATGCATAAAGTTTTGAAGATACTTTCCTTGACTGGCAGCCAGTGGGCATTTCTTCTTGCCTCTGAGATGTGCTCTCTTTTGGGAATGTTGAGTGCCGCTCAGATAGAATTGTTTTGGATCACTTGGAGCTTGTGAATGTTGTGTGCCGATGTGCCGGCGAAGAGAACGTTGCAGTAGTTTAACCTAGCTTCAATGATGGCTCTTACAATGGTGAGACGGTTTGGGGCTAGGAATGGTCTGACGGCATTCATTAATTTGGTAGTGCATGCAGCTGAAGTTGCAATGGCATTGACCTGGTGTGTCAAGGAGAGGGTAATATCGAGGTAAACACCCACGTTCTTCACAGATGCAGCAACAGGGAAACAAAGTCTGTCAATACGGAAGTTTGCATATTGGGGGCTGAGAGTCTTGATTACAGATGGAGTCCCCACCATCAGGATCTCTGTTTTATCATTTAGACAGAGGCATTTTTCTGCCCTTCATGCTTGGATAGACAGGTAGATTGTGTTTAGAGCATGAGAGTCTTCAAGGTAGTTTCCGATGAGGGGTATAAAAATGTGTGTTTCGTCAGCATAGTTTGTGTAAAAAAATGCTGATGGAGTCCAGCAGTGTTGACATGTTAGGTGTCCCGGGGATGTGGGATGGTGAAGGTCATGACATAGTGGTCAGACAAGGGACAAAGGGAGACATTTTTAATTATAATAATAATAATAATAGTAGTAATGGTCAGACTTGGAGCAAGGGGCGACAGCCTTAATATCTACCTTACAATTAAGGTCTTCTAGCAGGTCAAGAGTGCAGCCTTTTACAAGGGTGGGGGCATTAACATAGTGAGCAAAGCCTAAGGCACTGAGTGAATTGGACAGGGAGGTGGCATTCTAGTCAGTAGGGTCATTGAGGCCCACGTTCAGGTGCCAAGGAGGATGATTTTGGATGTGGGCTTACGGTTGGCGGAGAGTGTATGTCAAGAGGTCTTCTTTGAACATAGCAGGTGGTCCAGGTGGCCGATAGAGTACATTGAGTAACGCTGAGCTGGATGGGGAGGTGGTGAGTTTTGCAGAGAGCAAATCACAGTTCCCTTCCATTTTAGATGAGCATTGTCTGATTTTGAGGGAGTCTTTGTAGATCAATGTGACTTCGCCTCCTCTGGCGTCCTGTCTGTCTGATCTCAGAATGGTGAACCTAGGTGGGATAGCTAGGGACAGGGCAGGGCCGGAGGCCACATGTAGCCATGAGTCCGTGATGGCTAGGAGGTCTAGATCAAGAGTGGAAATGAGGTCCTTGATGTCCAGAGTGTGGGCGGGGACAGATCTAGCATTAATCAGGGAGCCCTTAATAGGGATCAAGGTGGGTGGGGATCACAAGGAACCTTAGAAGTTTCCTTGTGTTATATTGGTAGCCTGTTTAAGGGATGGACAATAGTCATGTTGGGTATATTGTGCAGAGGCATATGGTGGTGCAGGGTGAAGGGAACCTTCAAGGGCCGTTGGTGACCAGCAACCATCATGGTTGTGTGGAAGTAGGTGCGGTCTGTTAACCTGGAATTCGTGACTTCAAGTGGTTGGGCATAGTTTGTATGGATGAGGTGAGCTATTCTCATCCGAAGCCGGTCATTTCTCATATAAGTATATGAAGGGCATGTGTCCCTAGTGCCTATGCGGTCCGTTTTCAGTATATAGACAAGACGTAAATACGTCTTGCAAAATTGATTAGTCAAGACTGCTAAATAAAAATATTTGGATTAGCATTTTAACATTTATGATTACCAAATTTGTATATCCTTACTTTCAATCAGGGCAAATGTTTCTCCTATACGGCAGCAGAGGGCCTAGGGACCTTGCAGGCTTGTTTCGCCACTGGTGCTTTAATGCCTTTTGTTGGACATGCCTGCGGGCTCCGGCGCGATACAAACTGACAAGTAAATGTGACCGGACACGGCAAATTCAACAGGGCTTCCCACTAGTGTCTCGCAAATAGTCAACACACACTGATCTATCGGTAATGGCCTTAAAATGGCAAGCTCCTTATTAGGGGTGGTTCATTGCTGAACCATTGTGTCTGACAAGTGTTCACTTTCCCTTCACATGATATGCAGTAGCAAGCATGATTCTGTCAAAGAATGACTACAAGAAGGTGACCTTATCATACAATACCTTTCATGTGTGTCTAACTCTTAAACGTACATTTTCCAAACTCGTAGGATTATTTTATCTTCACATTACTTTGCATTCTTGTAGTTTTCCATTCAAGAATTTGTAACTAAAGCTACGACCATAGTGTTTGTTCTCAACATGGATTTATATATTTTTCAGCTTGGTTGATAATTTTTTGTAAGTTTCAAAATATCTCTACAAAACAGAGTTTCTTTAAAACCAAAGTACTTTTTCTACCAACTAAAGCTGGGAAGATATTTGGTGAATGGCCTTATGTTGCAGACTGGTCGAAAATCCTGGCTTCACAATTAACTAAAGTGTGTGATTCTTGGCAAATTATTTGATCTCACTGTGTGTTATATGCCAGAATTAGAAGTGTCCACAATACATTCAGTTGACATGCGTATGCTACACAAAAAAAGCTCACTCAGGGCCCTGCTTCATATATAATCATGATAATGCCACTTGTTAATCTGCAAAGCCAAGTTATTTGCCTCATGGCTTAAATATAAAAACGTTTTGTAATGCATTTTACCATCATTACATTGAGTTTCAAAGGCTACATATGAGCTCATTTTCTGTGATGTTGCTTCCAGCGATGTCGATACATATGCAAATTAGGGAAGGCTTCATGTATTGCACAGCCACTTAAATTATAAACCTGCCAACTCTCAATGGAAAGTAAAGTAAACGTTTGTCATGGAAGTTGAATGCCATGGCATGTGCATTCATTCAAAAAGACTAGCATACGCTTTGCATGCTTGGTTCTGTCTATAGAACCTGGTAATAGATGGGATAACCATAATCTTAGCTTTTGGAGCGGTCATTGAGTTAAGATGGTGTCCAAATCTGGTAACATGTACAATACCTACAGCAACACATAGCATGGCACTGCAGCTTTGCATGAGCAATGCAGACTTTCACATGCACACATACCTCCGCCGTACTTGTGCACACCTAGCCTTTCATATACAGCATTTCTTTTCAGGCACACAAACTGTAGCCTTTCACATGCATGCACACCAAAAATGCACATGTGCACGCTCTGCCTCTCACATGCATGCGCACAAGAAAGCCTCTCCTGTTTAAGGCCATTGCAGTCTGAGTGGAATATAGAGCGCAGGTGGACAGCGAAGAGCGGGGAATCGGACAATTGATTTAGCAAGCATGGATGTGTGATAAAGAAATGGCTGAAGGAAGAGCCTCTCAGAAGAGATGAGGAGAGATGGGCAAGAGAGAACGTTATAGGGTCGGTGGATACGTGAGAGAAGGGTGAGAAAAAAAGGGTCGGACCATCAATAAGGGGCGCAAAAGTGAGCAAATAAAATTATGAAATCGAAAAATGCTGGGGAACCGAGGTGGAAGCAATGATAGATCAGAGCGAAAGGGCGAACTTGTTTAGTACCATCCGGACTCCCTCCAAATATGTACAGTGGAAGACGGGCACGCTCCCACAGTCAGTCACCCTTATCTGCAGTTTCCTTCAGCCAAAGTGCTCATTAAAAGTAAAACTTGGGGTCAGCCTGCAGCCTGGATCTCTGCAGTCCTTTGTATAGGCCCTGTTCTGGCCTGGAGCTTGGTACAAAGAATAATAAACGTGCTCATCTTCTCTGAAATTACATTGCAGTTGGTGCGACATGATTTATATAAAGAAAAGCAAATAATCATTCTTGTCTAGTGAATTGCAATGCAGTACCATTTATTTTATGCCTTGATAGGTGGTGGGTGATCCCCCGTTGGGCAGGCAGTTAAGCACTTGTGAACTGTTGGCTTTTCATGCTGACTTTGCGCGTGATGCACTTCACCGCAATGTGTTGATGAGCTGTGTAGACAGCGGGCTGGGCGGCATACCTGCTGATGGAGCTATGACTGCTTGCAAACCTGGGAGTTGAGGTCGGGAGAGAGTGGTGGGCAGGGATAGCTCGCAGGCGACTAATCTAGTTAACAGAACTTGGCACCCTTACGAGACATGAGTCTGGTGTTCCAGTTGGGGAGGGAGTGGCGGGACATGCGGTGAACAAGCAGTGCTGTGGGTCAGGGGCATAAAACATTTGGGTGGGGAAGATGGCAATATCAAATTCAACACATCGCATTGGATGACGATCCTGATGCTCGCTTACATTGTATCACATCGTAGGTCCTGGCTGGAGACTGCTTCTGATAATGGGACTGTGGTCATACTTTGTCATTGTTTGGCGGAGAACAGCTGAGAGCATACTTGGCCTTCTGAATCAGCCTTGTGTAGCTACCGGCTGCACCATCTGGCTTGCAGTGGCCATGGCCATTTGTACAGCTGTTGGCCAATCGGAAGGCTGGCAGTTTAGTTTCATGTTGCTGTGTCCTCTTGATGCCGGAGCGGCTGAAGGATCCCATGGCTAAAGTCCAGAATAAAGCTTCTGCCTTTCTAATTCTCTCTACTTCAAAACTCAATTTAAACAAGCTACTTCATTCCTGCATGTGAATCGCATGTAAAAAAGGAAAATATGTCTTTTCTTCAATCGCGTTTCTATTTCATTAATGTGAAAACATTTACATTCCTAATTTTTAATGTACAACTTACAGGCAGGAAAATGGCTAGCGAATACTCACCCTTCTGTCTTGAGCAATTCAGCATTAATAATAGGATTCTGCTTGGTGGAGCACTCAAGGAATTACTCAATTCACATTCTTTTTATAGGCATGCTGTGATCTAGTATGCACCCCGACCTCGGCCTCCCCAGTACACACACACACACACACACACTCTCCTCACCGGAGCTGCTGGAAGTGTCAAGGTCTTGCAGGTGGCGTCTCGCGAGGTAGTCCTTCTGTTTTTTGAGAAGATGGTGCTTGTCACAGAGGGAAGCCACAGTGACTGCTGTAAAAACAGCTGTCCCGCGACTCCCTTCTGGAACCAAGCCAGAAATCAGGGAAAAACCCCCAAGGGGAAAAAACCCTGCAGTGGAGCAGTGACACTCTTCAATCCAGATGTCAGTATGGACCGTTGGCAATGGTCGAATCCGAGGCAGAGTACAGTGTCTGTAGCAAAGGGATAGTCCAGATGCCAGGAGTGCAGGAGTAGCAGAGTACAGGTAGCTGCGACCAGTATGAGGCAGGAAGGAAGGCTGGGCCTGGAAATGGGACCGCTGGATGAGGTAGAGCCTCAGGGAAAGCAGAGAGGCCAGGTAAGGAGAGGGAAGGAGAGAAAGGAAGCAAGCGGCAGGAGCCGCAGAGGAGAGAGAGAGAGACCGGCAGAGCACTGCTCCACGTAGCGGGGGAAGGAAGGTGCCGACTGCGAGGATCCAGAGAGAGGGAAGCAGAGGCACCAAACAGCACAAGTAGGAAAGTTTCTGTAAGAAAGCCGAAGCCGGAGGACAGAAACAACACAGCGTGTTAACCCGGAAGCAGGAAAACATCCAGAGGAGGGTTGCAACGCAGCGTCGTGCCGGAAGGCGGAGCCTTAAATACGACCGCCGCGCTGCGCTGCATCGCTGGAGACGCGGAAACAAAGAGGGGACTAAACTCTACCTCCGCGTCTCCAGCTCCAACGTGGTAGCAACCGCCAATCTCGGCTGCGGCCGGCCTGGTGGATGACAGTATGCCCCTCCCTAAATCGCACCCACCCCGGCTTCCCCGGGTGGAGGCGATGGAACTTGGCAAGCAAGCGAGGGGCATGCACCTGAGAAGCTGGCTCCCAGGAGTCCTCAGACTCAGGGTACCCCTTCCATGACAAGAGATATTCCAAACATCCCCGGTTATACCGAGAATCCCGGATGGTAGAGACTTCGTACTCCTCCCGAGAGGAGGCAGGAGCCGGAGACTGCCGGAAGGGAGTCCGGGGATGTGGATCAGGGAAATAGGTCTTGAGAAGAGAAGAATGAAAAACAGGGTGAATGCGTATAAGAGACGGGGAGAGTCTCAAGCGATAGGCCACAGGATTAACCCTAGAGAGAATAGAAAAAGGACCCAGGAAGCGAGGTGAAAGTTTGGAGGGTCTCGTCCACCTGGGAAGAAACCTGGTCGACGACCACACTTTGTCCCCTGGTTTCCCGGACGGGCAGGCTCTGCGGTGTTTGTCAGCACTAGCCTTATTCTGTCGTCTGCTGTCTTCCAGGCTACGCAAAGCGGTGGTCTGAGCCTCTTTAATATTCCTCAAAACCTCTTCTGCCGTTGGAGAATTCGAGAACTTAGGCACATCTGAAAGTAGGAATCTGGGATGGACCCCGTAGGTACAAAAAAATGGATAGAGACTTGTGGCAGAGTGCTTGGAGTTGTTGTAAGAAAACTCTGCCGTAGGGAGTAGGGAGACCCAGTTGTCCTGATGTCTGGAAATGAAGCATCGCAGGTACTGCGATGCATTGAGTCGCTCCGTCTGGCCGTTGGATTGCGGATGGAAACCTGAAGAAAGAGCCCTTTCTATCCCCAATCGGGTGCACAGGGCCGACCAAAACTTCGAGACATACTGACTCCCTCGGTCCGAGATTATTTTGTCAGGTAACCCGTGTAATTTGAAAATGTCTCGGGCAAACACCTCTGCCATCTTGGTTGCGGTGGGGAGACCCGATAAGGGAGAAAAATGAGCCAATTTAGAAAAGGCGTCCACCGTTGCCATGATACAGGTACAAGCTTCGGATTTGGGAAGATCCACGATAAAATCAGTGGAAATTAGTCCCCAGGGGCGAGTCGGCAATTCCACTTGGGTAAGGAGTCCGAGGGGTTTGCCCGAGGCGTACTTGGTCCTGGCACAAATGGGACATGTTTTAACATAATTCAGCACCTCCCTTCTGATATTGGGCCAGAGGAATGACCTTGATATTAGTTCAAGAGTACCGTCACCACTTCTGTGCCCTCCCATGCGGGAGTCATGACACCAACTCAACACCTTGTTGCGTAGTGGACCTTCTGGGATGTACCACTTCCCTTTATAGAACACCCAGCCGTCCTTCATTTGAAAAGGGGAATCGGAACGGAAGGAGAGATGGGGTATCTTCTGCATGACAGTGGCTTTAACCTCTTCTAGAAAAGAGCCCACCGCGGCCAGTATTTGATTCCTGTGGAACATGGGCTCGACCTTGATTGCCGCTCTTTCGGTGTGGGAGTCCTTGCGAGACAAGGCATCGCCCAGACGATTGAGTGACCCAGGAATATAGGTGATCCGAAAGTCGTATTGCGAGAACAGGTATGCCCATCTTGCCTGTCTAGAGTTCGAACATTCCATCTCCTGTAAGGCCTTCAGGTTTTTGTGATCCGTACGAATGAGGAACGGGTGTCTTGCCCCCATAAGGAAATGCAGCCATTCATCACAAGCCGACTTCATGGCAAGTAACACTTTTTCGAGAACGGAGTAGTTGAGTTGGCTGGGTGAGAGCGTTTTAGACAGGTAAGCCACCGGGTGTTCAACTCCTTGAATAGTCTGAAGAAGCATGGCCCCAATGGCTATGGCGGATGCGTCCGTCTCTAGAATGAATGGTAGTGTTTGATCCGGATGTTGTAGAATTGGGGCCGAGCAAAAAAGGCTTTTGAGACTGCAGAAACTCTGCTCTGCAGAGGCAGACCAAGAAAAAGGGTAGGCTTCTTTTTTAAGCAATCTGGTGATGGGGAAACACGACCTCCGAAAAGTTTGTGATGAACCTCCTATAGTAATTTGCAAGTCCTAAGAACCGCTGTACCTCCCAGATAGAAGTGGGGACTGGCCAATCCAGTATGGCATTCACCTTGTCTTGGTCCATGGCTATCCCTCTCTCAGACAGGACATAACCCAGGAATTGCACAGAAGGTTCAGCGATCTGTATTTCTCTGCTTTAACAAGTAGATGATTCTTCCGAAGGCATTCTAGTACCAGTCTGACCTGTTCAATGTGTTCGGTCATGTTAGGGGAGAACACCAGAATGTCATCCAGATAGATGACAACCGATATCAAGAGCATGTCGGAAAACATTCTGTCCATAAACCTCTGGAATGCCGCGGGGGCATTCACCAATCCAAACGGCATAACTCGGTACTCAAACAATCCTACAGGGGTCCGGAATGCGCTTTTCCACTCACCTCCTTCTGGGATTCGCAGCAGATGGTAAGCGTTCCCGGAGATCCAGTTTGGTAAATACTTTGGCTCCCTGTACTGCCTCAATGATGTCCGTGATGAGGGGCATGGGATACCTATCATGATCAGTAACCTTATTTAGGCCCCGATAGTCTATGCAGGGCCTAAGATCGGTAGAGTCTCTCTTCTTGATAAAGAATAGTGGTGCTCCAGCCGGTGATTTTGAGGGTTGAATCAGACCGTTCTCCAAATTGGTGTCTAAGTATTTCCGAAGAACCTGTCTCTCCGTCTGTGTGAGCGAGAACATCCGTCCGAATGGCACCAAAGCGTTGGCTTCCAGGTCGATGGTACAGTCTTCTGGCCGGTGAGGCGGCAACTTAGCATGAATGTATTCCTGAAACACCTCTGAGTATCCTGAACAGAAGTTGGGGAAAGCATGAACTCCTATGTGATGGTTGGAAGAGATCTTAACCGGTTGTAGGTCTCCCCGACTTTCCAGTGAGAAACATTGGTTACGGCAATAGGAGGAATCAAAACTTAGCTGGTTCTCAGTCCAATTTATTCGGGGATTATGCCGGCGGAGCCAAGGGATACCTAAAATGAGAGGGAAGTGGGCAGCCCTAATGATGTCAAAGCGTAAGACTTCCTTGTGATGATCTATCGTTAATTTTATTTTTAAATGTTTTTATTGGCATTTGTGGGTATGCATGTACAGGAATAGAATTCTTAAGCAAGCATATTCGGTTTGTGTCATCTGATGTACATGTTGTGTGCCAATTAACTTACAAAACAGTGAAAAACAAGTAACGAAACAAAATAATAAAATAGTAACATTGACTGTCCCAACTTTTATTGCGGCTTCGTGTTCTATGTTGCCAGGTTCGGGGCGCGGGTCCGGAGGTGTATCTTTGCTTTTGCCCTCTCAGAACAGTAACTGGGTGGGGTCCATAGGTTTGATGGGCTGGTCTGTGCTGCCTGTTGTTTTCTGGGGTTCGAGGGGGACAGGTTCAGGGGGGTTTATAGCTCGTTGAAAAGACCATGTCTCTCAGGAGGGCTTTCCAGGCCTCCAGCGCGTTGCTCACATCGTCGCCTCCCTGTCTGTTCCCCTCCTCCCAGGCTCTGGTCTCAGCCGTTGACCATCTCTCCATTTCTCTGATCCAGGGTTCATACCTGGGGCCCGCTGGGGCCTTCCAGGCCATGGCAATTGTCCTCTTGGCTAGTAAGCAGGCCATATCCATGAGCTTCGTCAGATGCTTGATTTTGCTTAATCTCGGGTAGGTGCCCAGTAGGCACTCCTTGGGTGACCACTCGTATGTCTCTAGGCCGGCGTTCCTGCAGGTCCTTTCAGCGGCCTGCCAGAGTTTCTGAGATTTGGGACAGGTCCAGAACATGTGAATCATATCTGCTAGGTTTGAGGAGCACCAGGGACATTTTGAGTCGGCTGTGTTGCTGAAAGTGGATATTCGGTGTGGGGTCATGTATGTTCTGTAGAGTATGTTCAGTTGGATCAGTTTAAACCTGGCGTTTCTGGATATCTCCTTTGGGTATATCAGGGCTCTCGCCCATTCGCCCTCTGTGATTTCAGTCCGGAGGTCTGTCTCCCATTTTCCTTTCAGTCGGGCACTCTTTGGGTTGGGTCGGTTGTTTAGTTGGGTGTACAACCTTGATGTCGGTCTCCATCCGTCGCTAATTTCGTATATTTCTCTTAGGAGGGGATGTGTTTCTGGCTCCTCGGGCCATTCGACCCAGTTTTTTTTGGCTACATGTCTCACTTTTTGGTACCAGAGGAATTGGCCCAGTGGGAGTCCGTCCCTTTCTTGAAGTGATTCAAAGTCCCTGAAGAGTCCATCATGGAACATGTCCCCCCATGTGTAGAGGCCATGACTCTCCCATCTCCTCATTGTTGCTAGGTCAGTGGGGGATTTGCAAACGTCCGCCAGCATGGGGGTGTCGGGTGTATAAGAGTGCTGCAGGCCGGCTACCGATCTCACCTTGCTCCACACCCGTCTTCCCACCTCCAGTATCATGGGTGGGTTAGGGGGTCCTAGTCGGATGTTCCAAATTAGCTCTTTGGGGTGTAGTGGTGAGGAGTATTGGGATAGAAGGTCCAGCTCAGCTGTAGGTTCATCTGAAAGCCATTTTGCCAAATGTGTCGATTGAGCCGCCAAAAAGTATCTCTGGAAATCTGGTAGTTGAATGCCGCCCTCGGCGTAAGTGAGTGTGAGGGCATTCAGTGTGAGCCGGTGCCTAGCTCGTCCCCAGAGGAAGTCTCTGATCAGGGATTCAAGTGTCTTGAAGAAGAGTGGGGGAATGTAGTATATCACGTTGGTGAAATAGTAGAGGAACCTGGGGAGGACTATCATTTTGGATATCGCAGCTCTTCCCATCATGGAAAGTGGGAGTTTTGACCAGAACTTTATGGATCTTCGCACTCCACCCAATGCGGCCTCTGTGTTGGCTTTGTGGGTCGATATCGGTGAGTGTGTGATGTTGAGGCCTAGGTATCGAAAGGCGTCCACCTGCCAACGGATCCCGATCCCAGGAAGCTCCTCCACTGGTTTATCTTTCAGTCTTGCAAGTGGGAACGCGCATGACTTTTGCCTGCTAAATTTTATCCCTGAGTATCTCGCAAAGTTATCCAGGACATCCAATACTATCGGGGCATTCTCCAGGGGGTCACGCAGGTATAGGAGGACGTCGTCTGCGTATAATGAGATGATGTTGTCTGACCCCCCAATGCTAATGCCAGCGTCGAAGAACTGCCTCCTAAAGTATATTGCCACTGGTTCCAGACCTAGAATGTATAGCATTGGTGACAGCGGGCATCCCTGTCTGGTGCCCCTCTGGATGGGCCAGGCCCTCGATATTATAGCGCCCGTTTTTACTCTTGCCACTGGGTCGCTGTACAGGACCTCGATCCAGTGGATGAAGTGTTCACCAAGTCCGAACTCCCTCAGAGTTTCAATCAGCCACTCCCAGTAGATGGAGTCGAAGGCTTTTATGGCATCAAGTGAGAGCACTGCTAGGTCTTCCTCGCTTTCGGTCGTCTGTGAAATTATGTGTTGGAGCCTCCTGAGGTTGGCGGAGGTGTTGCGTCCCGGGACAAAGCCATTTTGGTCTTCATGTACCAGAGAGCCGATCACCCTCGAGAGCCTCTTAGCCAATATGGTTGTCAATATCTTGGCGTCATAGTTCAGGAGCGCCAGTGGGCGGTATGAGTCACACTTGTCGGCTGGTTTGCCTGGCTTGAGAATTGGGACGATGAGGGTTTCTCTCATGGTGTTAGGGAGAGTGCCCGACTCGTATGCCTCTATGTATACTGCGTGTAGTAGAGGGGACAAGGTCTCCTCGTAGGCCTTGTAGAATTCTGGGATGAGGCCATCTGTGCCGGGGGACTTGCCTGTGGAGAGGGATCTGATCGCGTCCGTGATATCCTCAACCGTGATAGGTTCCCCTAGTTTGTCCCGTTGTTCTTGATTGAGCCTAGGCAGTCCTACTTCGGCTAGCGTGTCTTTTATGTCCGCTGTGGGGATCTTCATCTCATGAGTGTATAGATCGATGTAGAAGTCAGTGAAGGTGTCGTTGATCTCTTGTCGTGTTCTGCGGGTCATGCCGTTCATGTCTTTGATCTCCTTGACGGCCTGTCTCGGGTGTTCCTTCCTGCACAACCATGCAAGTATTCTGCCCGGTTTATCAGCTTCTCTGTGGGTCTTCGAGGTGCGCACTGAGAAATCAAACTTTGAAAGTCTTTCCCATGCTTCCCTGCAGTCTTCCCTGATCAGTTTCAGCTCTGATTCCTTTTCAATGGTTGGCGGGGCGCCGCTTTCGAGTTGTTTTATTTTCTCCTCCACTACCTCCAGTTCCCTCCTCAGTTGCCGCCTGATCCCGCCCGCCTCGGCGATTGTCTCTCCCCTTGTCACTACTTTCAGCGCCTCCCAAAGTGTGCTCCACTTCTCGACTGAACCCTTGTTCATCGTTAAGTATTCTTCCAGTTTTTCTCCTAGGGTTTCCTTGAATGCAGGGTCGGTCAGGGTGTCTGATGGCATGCGCCACGTCGGGATGGGGGGGCGAGGGCCCCTGAGGGAGAGCTGCAGCAACAAGGGGGAGTGGTCCGATATTGTTCTGCCCATGTATTCTGCCGATTCTACTTGGGGGGTTAGTTCCTCGTCGATGAAGAAATAGTCCAGTCTAGTATGGAGGTTATGGGGAGCTGAGTAGAATGAGTATGATCTGTCTGAGGGGTGGAGATCTCTCCAGATGTCCGTTAGTTGTAGGTCTACCACCATCCTAGAGAGGAGCCCTGGAGAAGCGCCGTTGGATATACGTGGGGTTGCCGATCTGTCTAGTTCGGGGTTCATGACAGAGTTGAAGTCTCCCCCCCATATAAATGTGTATTCTCTGTAGTGCAGCAATTTGGCGCATAGGTCCTTGATGTGTGAGGGTATGTTGTGTTGGGGGAAATACGAGTTCACTATGCACAGGGGAGTGTTCTCAAGCATGCCCCACACTATCACATACCTACCCTCTTTGTCCAGCTCTGTCCCCATTTGTTGAAATGGTGTCTCCGGGCTCACCCACGTGTAGACTCCTCTTGCGTATTTCGAGAAGGATGCGCCATTGCCCTGGCCCCCCCAATAGTTCAAAACGTTTCCTGTGGCCTCTGTAGTGAGATGCGTTTCTTGAAGGAGGGCTAGTGATATTTTTTTCCTCTTTAGGTAGGAAAAAATCCGGTTTCTCCGTATATATGTTCCCATCCCTCTAACATTCCATGTAATTAACTTGAGCCTCGCTGCCATTGGATGGGTGGGTTCATTGTTGGGGGGTGCGCCACCCCTTCTTCCTGTGTTGCATGCGTCGTATCATATGGTGCGTGTTGATCCACTTGTGTGGGATGGGTAGGCCCAGCTGGGCCAGGCCAGCTTGTGTTCATTCGGATTGGGACAGTCGTAACAGTAACAACTTGGAACAAGTAACTATAACTAACGCACCCAGCTTCTGTCACCGAGGTGCAGTGCTCGGGGGCTCTCGCGCTGTCTGACCTAATCCGGGTCTCTGGCGCGAGTGGTTGTGTGCAGGGAAACGGTCCACACTGTTCAGTGGTGGGTCCGTGGTCCGTGTCCATGGGTGGGAGGTCGGGTGAGCCCGCAGTCATTCAGCATTCTTATATGGTAGTTTCGCTTCAAAAGTGGTGTAGCTTCGTTTCGGTTTGGAGTGTGATACCAAGAAGATGGGTGCTCCGGCCGCGACAGTTTGCGATCAGCCTTAGGTGCTTCCGTTGTGTTCCTCCGGTGTGGGTTCTCTGGGAACCTCAGCCAGGTTGTTGTGTTCCATCCACATTGTAGCTGCTTCTGGTGACTCCAAGAATATCGCCCGCCCTTTGTGGATTATTTTTAGTCGTGAGGGGTATAGCAGCATGTATTTCAAGTTTAGTTTCCTCAGCCTGGCCTTGATAGGAACGAAGGAATTTCTTGCTCTCTGCACCGATTGGGTGTAGTCAGGGTAAATGGTGATCTTTGAGTTACCCCGCTCTATTGCACCTCCTTCTCTTGAGAATTTTAGGATCACCTCTCGGTCTCGAAAATTGAGGACCTTGGCGATGATGGGGCGGGGATAGGATCCAGGAGGGGGCCTCTTCTGGAGGGCTCTGTGAGCTCTCTCAATGGCAAATCCCTGCGAGAGGTTCGGTGCCCCTATTTCCTGCTGTATCAGAGATTCGACATAGGCCGTCGGGTCCGTGGTCTCTGACCCCTCCGGTACGCCCAGGATCCTGATATTGTTTCGTCTGGCCCTACCCTCTGCCTCCTCGGACCTTGCCTCCAGGGAGCACACCTTCCGTTTGAGGTCTGCGACCTCTTTCTGTAGGGATGTGGTCTCGACGGAAATGTCCTTCTGTGAGGATTCAATGATGGTGACGCGCTCCGTTAGATTGCGGGCGTCTTGCCTTATGAGTTGGATGTCAGTCTTAACCTCCCCTATTTTCGTATCAATGAATGTTCTCAGGGCTGCGATCGCCTCTAGCAGTTGGTTATGCCTGGCCTCCTCTCCAGGGGCATCCTGGACTGTTGTGCTCTTCGGTGTGGAGTGGGCAGCGGGGAGAGGCTTGGTTGTTACGAAGGGGTCTAGGGTGGCGTTCTTAGGTTTGTTCCTCGTGGTGGCCATCTTCCCTCTGGCGGCTGTAAGCTGTCTCGGCAGGCAACGGGGGTCGGTGATGGGACCAGGTCAGGCCCCCAGGGGAATCGTTCGTGATTGCCGCGGATGGGCTCTTGTGTTCTGGGGCCAGGGGGCTGGGCGAATTGATGGCGGCTCCGGCTGATGGAGGAGGCCTTGTCCCGACTCTCCGATGTCGAACACTGTCTGCCCCTCGGCGGCACACCGGGCTCCCGGGGTCGAGGATCGGGGAGGAGGCTCCTCCGTGTGCCGTCAGTGTGCTCCCCCTGAATCGATCTCTCTGTGTCGTCTTCTCCCTCGCCTCCGTCTCTGTTGGCCGCGTCGCGATCCTCCGTTGTGCCTGTCCCTGGCTGCCGCCTCAGTTCTCGGTGGTGCCCTCGTGGGTTCTAGTGGTCGGGCCGAGAAAAGCAGGCTGGGAGTGCTCGAGCCAGTGGTCGCGGGTTCCCGGACCCGGTGCGTGCCACTGGTTTGTCAGCGCGAGGCGGCCGCCATCTTGTGTGCCTCGCCCGTAGGGGAGGGGGGAGCCGGGCCGGCTCGCGGTAGATGCTTCTCAGGCCCCGATTTTTGTCGGGGTAGGGCGGAAAAGGGGGGTCTTCGCCTCGGTCTCTGATGGGTCGCCTTATATGCGGTGTCTGTGGGCAGGAGCACCCAGGAAAAGGATCGGACTGCTGCGGCTCAGACGGAGCTCAGGGAACTCGCGTCCTCACTCCTCGGACATCAGGCCACGCCCCCGATGATCTATCGTTAAGGCTAGCCCCTCTGTAGTTTGGGTAATGGGGCCAGAGGATAAAGGGGACCCATCCACACCTACAACCTTCTGACCCTCCTTCCGCTGTATCCGGCGTAGACCCACTTGGTCGGCCCACAGGGTGTCGACGAAGTTGCCTGCCGCACTGCAATCCAGTAGAGCTAGGGTCTTAATTTGTCAGCTGTCAAGGTCAAGAAGTACCGGAATCACCATAAGTCTGGAGTCGTCCTGCGACCTGGGTGAGGAAACCGAGAGGGAGACATAGGGACGAGGAGAAACGTTTGGAGACCCTTGGTCGTCTGTCCCTATTGACGCCGAGGGGGACCGTTTCCCGACCTCTTGCTTGGCAGTTCTGTGCAGTCTTTAAGAAGGTGTTGGCCCGAGCCACAGTAGGCACACAGACCTTTCTCCCGTCTGCGACGTTTTTCAGCCGAGGTGAGTGGTGATCGGGTGGTACCGATCTGCATTGGTACATCCGTCGGAGAGACTGTGAAACGCCCAGGGGAAGAGTGTGTAAGGGGTTCTGGAAGATAGCCAAGGCCCTTTTGTTTGCGACGTTCAGCCCTCCTTTCTTGGAGGCGATATTCTATGTGAAGGGCCGCAGCAAGCAGATCCGCGAATGTAGGTGAACGAGGAGACCTCGCAAGCTCATCCTTAATTTCTTCCTTCAAACCCCTTCTGAAGATGGCGTATTGTGCGGATTCGGCCCATCCTGATCCGGCCGCCAACGTTTTGAATGTTGAGATGTAAGACAAGACATCCAGGGAGCCTTGTTTGACGTCCAGCAATTCTTCACAAGTGGTAAATGATAATTCCGGGCGTTCAAAAGTCTGCTTTAGCAAATCCTGAAACGCCGAGAAATCCTGTAAAATGGCGTTACCACTGGTCACTAGCGGAGTAGCCCAGGATAGTGCGTTTCCTGTCATATTCGAAATCAGAAAGCCCACTCGGGCTTGATCAGAGGAAAAAGTGCGAGGGCGGAAGGTGAAATACACCATACAAGCTTCTAGAAACTCCTTCACCTTGTTGGGAGAGCCGTCAAATTTTCCGGAGGATAGCGCCATGGGTGGCAATTCAGGGGGAGCGGGTTCTCTAGCGGAGACCATCTGTTTTAGCAGAGCGTTCTCGGTCTTTACCCCTTGTAGCTCCTGAGACATTGCTTGGAATGCTTTCCATAGCTCTTGGACTTGATCTTCCGCCGACATCGTGATTCCTTTTGCCGTTGCAATCTGTGATCTAGTATGCACCCTGACTCCGACCTCGGCCTCCCCAGTACACACACTCTCCTCACCTGAGCTGCTGGAAGTGTCAAGGTCTTGCAGGTGGCGTCTCGCGAGGTAGTCCTTCTGTTTTTTGGGAAGATGGTGCTTGTCATGGAGGGAAGCCACAGTGACTGCTGTAAAAACAGCTGTCCCGCGACTCCCTTCCGGAAACAAGCCAGAAATCAAGGAAAAACCCCCAAGGGGAAAAAATCCTGCAGTGGAGCAGTGACGCTCTTCAATCCAGATGTCAGTATGGACCGTTGGCAATGGTCGAATCCGAGGCAGAGTACAGTGTCTGTAGCGAAGGGATAGTCCAGATGCCAGGAGTGCAGGAGTAGCAGAGTATGGGTAGCTGCGACCAGTATGAGGCAGGAAGGAGGGCTGGACCTGGAAATGGGACGGCTGGAGGAGGT
Organism: Ambystoma mexicanum; assembly: GCF_040938575.1. NCBI lineage: Eukaryota > Metazoa > Chordata > Amphibia > Caudata > Ambystomatidae > Ambystoma > Ambystoma mexicanum. Next base: position 1,646,015,909 of record NC_090937.1, read on the forward strand.
AGAGCCTCAGGGAAAGCAGAGAGGCCAGGTAAGGAGAGGGAAGGAGAGAAAGGAAATAAGCGGCAGGAGCCGCAGAGGAGAGAGAGAGAGACCGGCAGAGCACTGCTCCGCCTAGCGGGGGAAGGAAGGTGCCGACTGCGAGGATCCGGAGAGTATAGAGGGAAGCAGAGGCACCAAACAGCACAAGTAGGAAAGTTTCTGTAAGAAAGCCAAAGCCAGGGGAGAGAAACAACACAGCGTGTGAACCCGGAAGCAGGAAAACATCCAGAGGAGGGTTGCAACGCAGCGTCGTGCCGGAAGGCGGAGCCTTAAATACGATCGGCTGCGCTGCGCTGCATCGCTGGAGACGCCGAAACAAAGAGGGGACTAAACTCTACCTCCGCGTCTCCAGCTCCAACGTGGTAGCAACCGCCAATCTCGGCTGCGGTCGGCCTGGCGGATGACACATCCACACAGTAACATGCCCTTTTGACTCCCAAAATACTTCTTCTGTTCTAGACATCTCCACATGTATACACACCAAATAACCTATTGTATCAGATGTAGAATTCCAGAAATGCATACACTTCTGAAATATTCCCTAGGTTCTAAGGATGTACAATCAATGTATACACTCCCACACCGCAGTACTTACAAATGACAGGGGCTAGGGTTTAATCTGTTTGCCTCTATAGTATTGCTCCCCTCAGGATTATTTCCCCTTCTCATAGACAAGTGGGCACCCTCTCAAGGACTGGTTCAGTTCTTCCCCTCTTGGACGAAGTGGACACCAGTCAGCAAGATGGAGTCAGCTTCCCTCCACAGCCTGTGTGCTGTCTCTTCCACAGAAGGCTTGTAACTTTAACTCCAAGTAGGCCTCACTTATAGTGCTCTGTTAATAATCCAAAAATGGGTCCAAAAGGAAACCAGTCTCCTTCCTCTGGTTATCAATTCTCTGTTCTCTCTTTCTTCCTCTACATCAGTCAATGAGCGAGCCAGTGGCCCCATAATATGTGGGTCTGAACTAGTAAAGAGCACAAACCATACCACTTAAAGGTGTGTATCATAATCTAATTGGTCAATATATGTGATTGGAAAGTGTTCCAAAAGTGAAATCTCACTAAACCCACCCATCCATGGTCATTGGGCATCTTAATGAGGAGGGCAATCTAATGGGAGTGACTTCTAAACCTAATTCCCAGTTTGATGTGATGTAATCTTGGAGATTTCTGCATTAAATATTTGTAAATTTCTATAATTGCTTATTCCACACATGCTATCATATTAGTAATCGGTTCATCAGATTGCTCTCACTCAGGCAAATTAAATATTTCTGGTCTGATCTCGACACGATTTATGGTGGATGAGTTATGCATTTTTGTCTTGTTCACTGTAATACTTTTATACACAAATTTAATTTCCAACGCTGAATAACAGGCTCTCCAGCGCGGATGCTAGCATATATAAATCACTGGCGTACACTGTTCTTGGCTCTTTATGACATTTTGTTTAAAAGTTATAAACAGAAACATGAATCCTATGTAATTTCAATGATGCATTTTTTTCTTATTTAACAAAATTATATGTTACCTCCACTTAATCTGCCCAGCAAAAGAGCACCTGATGTTCCATGGTGTTAGTCCAGGGCTGTGGCGTTTATGACCCCCTGTGAATGCTTGGTCCAGGACAAATGTTCTTTGCTCTCAGTCTGGCAGGAATGTTTTATTGACTTCATTTGCGTCTACTTGGTTGATTGCTAGACCTGGCTCCCCTTCCTATCCTATCACTTAAAGCAGACTTTCAGTCTTGTCACGTGTGAACAATTTTCTTCAAGAGAGGCCTAGCTGGTTATGATATCAGATTAGATGAGAGAGGGCCACTACTGACCGCTGTTCAGAGTAAATTCAATGTATATTTAAGGATTTAAACCCCTGCTCAGAGGCAGTTGGAAGTCGTAAATGGACAGTCTTGGTTTTTATTACCTACCTGCTGTCCTTGTAATGGAATGAATATGCTGTAACAAACGCTGTGATACCCCCGGGTTTGAGCGTTCTATAAATGCTATGAATAAATAAATAAATAAATACATATGCGTGTTTCTGTGAACCAGGATCCAAGCAGTCATCTACGTTTATGGTAGTTTCACTTCCTTAATAAGGCAAGGCATCTGTCTTCCTGTAACTTGTTGGGGGATGAATGACGTTTAGCTGGCGTTGGCCCAGCTTCATTCAGGTTGGGTTTCTTTCGCAATGGCAACCTTTTAAAATTATATTTTCTTTTCCTCTTGATTTTACATTATCACCAAACACAGCCATTTTTTAATTTCTTTGCAATACAACACCTTTCACAAAGACATATTTTCAGCATCTGGAGGTTTCAAAATACTGATTCCTATTCCTGTACAGGAAATAAACGCAATGCAGAGCCCAAATTAAGTTGTTGCCTCTCCTGTGACACGCTGTGCTTTTCATCTCAGATTGGACCGTTTTCCATTTTATGAAACGTTTGCTGGATTCTTCCATGTGACTGAAAAGGTTTGTTTTTGTGCCTTGTCTTTTACTTTGGCAATATATTCTGATTATAGATGGGCTGCAAACATTGCGCATTCCCTCACACATGTTTTGCAGATGCTGTGCGCAGGCTGCAGCTAACATGTTTGTTTTTAAACTGGTGCTTTTCTTTCTTTGCATAGATTTCCCTATAGGTCAGGGGACTTCCTGCGGGTTGCTTTGTTTGAATGGTTTCTTGTTTTTGCAGCCCAATGGTAGAGAGCCTGGCTGTATAACTACTGCCTTTTAATTCATATCAATATATCAATGAAGCCTGGAGCTAAGTTTGGATGACAGTCTTGGTTACCTCCTGAGATCTACTGTGCACATTCCGGCTGATTTGAAAGAAGACAGTAGCATCTTATAACCCAAGGCAAAGGTGCTGGCAAGGGGAGGGGGCGTTACCAGCAGGTAGCTGGTGGTTACCAGGACAGTACAGCCCACCGTGAATTAAATGATAGCCTATCACACCTGTATCAGGCGCCAAAAGGCAAGGAATAACAAAGAAAGGATACTAGAAAGATCTGCCTATGTAGAAAGAACGGATGATCACTTAAGGGTAAAGACATTTATGCGATAGTTATTTACAATTATGTTGCATGATGCAACGAAAGATATTGAATGAGAATGGAAATTGTTTAGAGAAAAACTATATGGTGTGAAAAAGGGGCTGATGGGCCCGAGAACCGGATTGGTAACCAAGTGAGAAATAACTCGTTAGAATTGCTACTGATGCATTCTTGGGGAGTGGGAGAGGAGAGGGCGCAGGGCGGGAAAGGGTGTTGGGGGGGTGGGGTAAAAAGGGTTTCGTAAGAGATAAAGGGGGAAAAACAATGTGTTTAATCAATGGAAAAAGCACCATGTTACATTCTGTGAAAATACTTCAACCAAGATAGGTCATACAGATAAAAGACAGACTGCGTGTGTGAGCTGTGCGTTCAGTGCAAATCAGGAGAGCACTCCAGTGCAGACAGTTGAACTGCAAGATGTGGTGTGCCAGAGAAAAGGGGTAGACAAGCAGACATCTGCAGTTCCCTTCCACACAGTGGACTCTGCGTGGAAAGGAGTGAGCGGGGTGGACCGGAACAGAGCAGAGATGCAGCAAGTGGGCAAAGAAGAGCCGGAGGAGATATGTAGAGAGGCCATGGGACACATCCGCATTGGGAGGTGTGTGGTATCCATCAGGTGGCTCCAATTGGGAATCCTGAAAAAAGATAATTCCTGCATTCCAAGCCAGCTGATGGCACCGCGCCTTATTAATATGGCACCATTCAAGATTTTGACGGCCATCTAATCCTGTGTGGCTAGCTTGACTGTATACATTGACACACCTAGGCAAAGGTGTATTGAGCTGTCTGGGAGACTCCTCCAGCTCAAACGTCTAGTTAAATAAGTCAAATAAGGGTAAATGGATAGGCTCTGTTCATAGGCTTTTTTGGGCAGAGTGGCCACTTTGCCAGTTCCAAGTGCCCATTCAAACAAAGCATGGCCACAATATGCACCAGGACTAAAGCATGCTGGATCTAAATTCAATGACTAGCCTATATGCACTAGGATTGCCTTATACCTAATATAGAGTTCATGGTATGCTTGCCATTGGCATTTTATGCAACCATAGTGACGCCATCTCTGTATATGGCCTTCAGGCTTGGAAAGGCAATAGTGAGTTATTGGATGAAGTGAATCTAGTTGTGCGTTTTGTATAGGAATCGTGCCAAAGAGCTCGAAGATGCACCAAGATGTCTTGTATCCAATAGAAAGCCACTTCTGAGTTCTCAGAGCAATTCAGTGCCCGAAAGAGTGATTGTCATCCAAGGCGCTTAACGATGTATTTTAAATCCGCTTTCTCTATACATGCGAAGGGGAGCTCATTACAAAATTCAGTGTGTGGTGCACTGCGACTGTTGGTACACCTCCTGACCACCAGACTGGTACCTTCTCCTGAAACCAGATCTGGGATTACTGTTGGGGTCCACATATTTGCCTTGAAAAGGAAATTAAATTGGGCGGTGTATTTTTACATATTGCATCACACATTTCGGCTTAATAATGATAATGCTTAATGATATGTTGTATTCTGCACCACTGTATGTAGTAGGTACGCCTTTTAATAGAACTACTCTCAGTCTTGATGCTATAAGGCTCCACCTACTTGTTGGACCCCTGCATCATAATTTCTGTTAGCAGCAAAGTCTTGAGTTGGGAGGACACATGAGTGACTATTGTTCTATCGGCCACTGAGACGCGCAGAGAACTCAGCAAAGCATCATTAAGAGAGCATTGGCTGGATCTGTCAAAATAGGGCCAAGGCTCGTTCATTGGCTGTAACTAAGCAACAGTTAGCAGTGGAATGTGTAAGTGAATGAATACGGCATCGGGTAATAATGTCCCCATACATAATATCCCATACATAATGTCGCCGGGGAAAGCCATTGGCGACATTATGTATGGTGATGGGTTGTGGGTATGTCCCCCGCTCCCCTCGTAAGAAGGATGTTCAAGGTAATAATGTTTCTGCAAAAAACAGCGACTTTTTCGCCGGGATGCATTTTTGCTGGTACATTAATACATGGAACCAATTAATACATGCTGTTGGATGCGACTAGCATCTCCGGCCGGCCCTTGAGGTTGCTTGCTCCTCATTCCCAGCTGTTCCATGTGGCAGTACGCCATGCCTTTGCTTGCTCTTCGTTCCCAGCTGTTCCATGTGGCAGTACGCCATGCCTTTACTTGCTCTTCATTCCCAGCTATTCCATGTGGCAGTACCCCATGCCTTTGCTTGCTCTTCATTCCCAGCTGTTCCATGTGGCAGTACGCCATGCCTTTACTTGCTCTTCATTCCCAGCTGTTCCATGTGGCAGTACGCCATGCCTTTGCTTGCTCTTCGTTCCCAGCTGTTCCATGTGGCAGTACGCCATGCCTTTACTTGCTCTTCATTCCCAGCTATTCCATGTGGCAGTACCCCATGCCTTTGCTTGCTCTTCATTCCCAGCTGTTCCATGTGGCAGTACGCCATGCCTTTACTTGCTCTTCATTCCCAGCTGTTCCATGTGGCAGTACGCCATGCCTTTGTTTGCTCTTCGTTCCCAGCTGTTCCATGTGGCAGTACGCCATGCCTTTACTTGCTCTTCATTCCCAGCTATTCCATGTGGCAGTACCCCATGCCTTTGCTTGCTCTTCATTCCCAGCTGTTCCATGTGGCAGTACCCCATGCCTTTACTTGCTCTTCATTCCCAGCTATTCCATGTGGCAGTACCCCATGCCTTTGCTTGCTCTTCATTCCCAGCTGTTCCATGTGGCAGTACGCCATGCCTTTGCTTGCTCTTCATTCCCAGCTGTTCCATGTGGCAGTACGCCATGCCTTTACTTGCTCCTCATTCCCAGCTGTTCCATGTGGCAGTACGCCATGCCTTTGCTTGCTCCTCGTTCCCAGCTGTTCCATGTGGCAGTACGCCATGCCTTTGCTTGCTCTTCGTTCCCAGCTGTTCCATGTGGCAGTACGCCATGCCTTTTCTTGCTCTTCATTCCCAGCTGTTCCATGTGGCAGTACCCCATGCCTTTGCTTGCTCCTCATTCCCAGCTGTTCCATGTGGCAGTACGCCATGTCTTTGCTTGCTCTTCGTTCCCAGCTGTTCCATGTGGCAGTACCCCATGCATTTCTATATTTCCCAATTGAAGAGCGTTATATTTTCTCTATTTGCAGATGTACGAGTCTGATGGGTCCATAATGGTTTACTGGCATGCACTGGACGCACTGGAGACACCACCAGGCAAGTATAAATGAGTGATATAAGGTTGTACTAAAGGAACACAGCAAATGTGGCAGAGTAAGGATAGTGCAAAGGGGATATCGTACTGAATTATTAAGCAGGCGCCCAATATACAATACAGTAAACTTATCATCACTGAATGGTAAGATCCCCATTTGCTCCTTGTGGAATTAACACTATGCATTCAAATGATTGGCGCCCTTCAGTGGTGTGCCCAGTGCCTCAGAAAAGATTTGGAAGTGGGAGTATTTTACTCCCTATTTTTTTAAAGTTGGGAGTAAAATGATTTTTTAGGGAGTAAAAATGTAAGTCCAATTCCTAATGGGAGTATTTTATAAAAGAGTGTAAACGTGTTTTAACTGGTACACGGATATGTTTTTGTCAGTCATAATTATTTCCTTGCATCTAGTTAGTCAGGCACATTAAAAGGTACATGTTTACTTCTTTCGATCAGGCAGTTATAATAGGAGTTTCTTCCTGTGGTAGTACGTGCACCGCTGGTCCAAACATATGCATGGAGCTGCGTGAGTGAAAACGGGGGCACAAGGTTCAATGCGTCTGTTTTCTATTTTTTGTTGCCAGTATTTTTACTCCCGATATTTCTTTTTGAGGAGTATTTGCTTATTTTTAGGGAGTAAAATTGGCTGTAGGGCAATTACCTGTAGGGCTGAGTCCAATTCACTTGAACGTGAAGCTGAAAGGGGGACATATATTGATGTCCATGTTCCTGCTTTAGGACCGAGAGACTGGGAGCAATGCTTTGCTTCCTATCCCCTCTGAAAGTTACTCCTTCAGCCCCCTTCAGCCTTCTCATGACAGTGCCATCCTTTCATCTCTTACAGGGCCGTGCCAGCCCTCCTCGGCCTCAAATGTTCCCCATCCTGCCTTTCCTGTGCCCCTGGAATCTTCAGGGTGACCATCTGCTTTGCACAGTCTCAAAGTTCCTTTTTTACAACCAGTCCTTTTTCACAGCTCCTTGTCAGCCTTCTCTGACTTTATAGTGCCACGTTCCTTTTTTCAGTGCTTTGTCTCGAAACTGAACCTTGTTTTCATTCTTAAAAGGAGTTGCCGAGCCCCTTCAAAATGCTTTGCTTTCTATGACTAGCATTTAAATGACAGGGGCCTCTCAATATTTAACGCTCTGAGCTCCACTCTCGACCTCTGTCCACATTGGTGCTTCCAGTGCTCACATCCTTTAAGGGAAGTCCTGCAGTCCTTTGACGGTACCCCTCCAGGAAGTCAGCGGTCGCTGTCTTCGCTTGGACGAATATCCATTTACCACGATAGTTCACATTCATGCTGGATGGAAAGCATTCATCAATATTCAATAAGCTATAAGCACAATGAGTATGGCGACACAAACTGTAAAAGTATGAACAAGTCAGAGGTTTGTCCTTGAATGAAGATATAACCATTACTGCCCAGCTGCTCAAGAGAAATTGCATGCCTCATTAGACCGTTTGTGTGGCCATTAGCTGAGACTCAATGTGACTACTGTGGCCAGGTGACTAGCACACATCTACGCAGCGATGTCCTGTGGAAACCCAAGACTTGGTATGTGCTGTCCATTGCTGACGGTGTGGCAAATGGGTATGGTTAAGACTTCCTGCACCTTCTCAAACTCTGTGACTGTCTGGGCTCAGCTTGGACTTATTTTGCCAGTCCGACACATTCCACGGTGGCACCATGACGTGAAAAGACAGTCGACCCACCCGGAGCTGCAGCTTGAATGGATACCTGCAGCCATGGGATAGTTGAAAGTGTTTCGAGGGACAGGTCTGGCAGAGGAGGAATGGGTGCTACAAAGGCACCTCAACTTTCATTTAAGAGCGTAAAGTACATGTTTTACGGTAATCATGCTGTTCTTTTCCAGAGAGCAGAAAAGAGGTTTTATATCAGTTGTCACAAAGCATTCGATATAATCCATAGTCTACTAATGGATGTGTAAACCCTTTCATTTAAAAATCGAACCTTATCCTTAAGTCAGCAAGGAGGAGGTTCTGTTTTGATCTCTGCAAGAGCTCAGGGAGAAATTGTGGCAGCTCAGGGAGAAATTGTCGGAGCTCAAGGAGAAATTGTGGCAGCTCAGGGAGAAATTGTGGCAGCTCAGGGAGAAATTGTGGCAGCTCAGGGAGAAATTGTGGCAGCTGAGGGAGAAATTGTGGCAGCTCAGGGAGAAATTGTGGCAGCTCAGGGAGAAATTGTTGGAGCGCAGGGATAAATCGACAGAGTTCAGAGAGAAATCGACAGAGCTCAGGGAGAAATCATCAGAGTGGCGGAATCCACAAGACCCTGTCACTACAGAGCAGTGTATGGCAGTTATGCAGATGCCCAGATGGCTAGCTGCAGACATAGTGAGGAGATGGTGAACTGAAGTCCTGGGCAGCAGCAAATCGTCATTCCTCTCTGCTCAGCTGCAGCAAATGAGCACACCCTTGGACCAATTGTGGACAAGAAATCAACCATCTCTTAGATGGCCATTAATTATGTTCTAGCATCTGCATGGCCTGCATTGGTTTACAGAGTCCACTTGTGAGGACGGCTCTGTCTGTCTATTGGCCCGCCTCTGTCGAGACTACAGCACTGTGAAGTCCCCTGTAAATGCAAAGGATTTTGTGACTAGTTGTACTGTGCAGTGTTGTGGAAAGGTAAATAGATTCACGTCCGGTGCCATTTAGCAGGTCTGGATCAAGGCCCTACTTTCTTCCCCGTGTATTGCTAGAACCCAGTCAACCATTACACTCTTCATATAATCAAAAATTAGTCATGGGCGCTCCTCTATGAGAACGAACATGGCAAAACTGGCCTGTTCTTTGGGAAGGTACCCACTCTGGAGCCTGCAGCCACACTTTAGCTCACTGTGCCTTTCACAGATGGGAAATATCCATTTGCATACTGATGAGGCCCGACTAGGCTGAAACCGTGTATGGGGTTACTGATGGTACTCTTGTTCAGAGGAGAATTGCCTAGCATTTCGGTGCTGGACTGCCCCTGGGCAGGACAAAGACCGCTATGCAGGGATATTTCTTCTCTGTGAAAGGGACAGTGAGCTAAATAGTCTCCCAGGGGCCATCCACCCAAGAACAGGTCAATGGGCTGTGTTTGTGCTGGTAGAGAGACTCCCAGAACCCCCTTTGTTTTGCACTCTTCATGCAAGGCTGGCATGTGCTAAATAAATGCTTTTTATGCCATCCACTGGAAGAAAGAGGAAGTGATTTCTCAAACGGAAGCCGCGACCAGTCTGCGTAAATGGTAAGTGAAAAAAAGAAATGTTGTGTATTCTTAAGATGTTACTATGTACAAAAGCTGAATACGCTATTAACTGTAGGGCTGGGTGTGCCTTTACTACTTCTGCATTCACTTTGCCACTTGTACCTTTTCTACCTTTACTACTTCTCTCTCTCTCACTTCACTGTACGTTCACTTTGCCACTTTTACCTTTTCTACCTTTACTACTTCTCTCTCTCACTTCACTGTACGTTCACTTTGCCACTTGTACCTTTTCTACCTTTACTACTTCTGTTTCTCACTTCACTGTACATTCACTTTGCCACTTTTACCTTTTCTACCTTTACTACTTCTCTCTCTCACTTCACTGTACGTTCACTTTGCCACTTTTACCTTTTCTACCTTTACTACTTCTGTTTCTCACTTCACTGTACATTCACTTTGCCACTTTTACCTTTTCTACCTTTACTACTTCTGTTTCTCACTTCACTGTACGTTCACTTTGCCACTTTTACCTTTTCTACCTTTACTACTTCTGTTTCTCACTTCACTGTACATTCACTTTGCCACTTTTACCTTTTCTACCTTTACTACTTCTGTTTCTCACTTCACTGTACGTTCACTTTGCCACTTTTACCTTTTCTACCTTTACTACTTCTGTTTCTCACTTCACTGTACGTTCACTTTGCCACTTTTACCTTTTCTACCTTTACTACTTCTGTTTCTCACTTCACTGTACGTTCACTTTGCCACTTTTACCTTTTCTACCTTTACTACTTCTGTTTCTCACTTCACTGTACGTTCACTTTGCCACTTTTACCTTTTCTTACCTTTACTACTTCGGTCTCCCACTTCACTGTACATTCACTTTGCCACTTTTACCTTTTCTACCTTTACTACTTCTGTTTCTCACTTCACTGTACATTCACTTTGCCACTTTTACCTTTTCTACCTTTACTACTTCTGTCTCTCACTTCACTGTACATTCACTTTGCCACTTTAACCTTTTCTACCTTTACTACTTCTGTCTCTCACTTCACTGTACATTCACTTTGCCACTTTTACCTTTTCTACCTTTACTACTTCTGTCTCTCACTTCACTGTACATTCACTTTGCCACTTTTACCTTTTCTACCTTTACTACTTCTCTCTCTCACTTCACTGTACGTTCACTTTGCCACTTTTACCTTTTCTTACCTTTACTACTTCTGTTTCTCACTTCACTGTACATTCACTTTGCCACTTTTACCTTTTCTACCTTTACTACTTCTGTTTCTCACTTCACTGTACATTCACTTTGCCACTTTTACCTTTTCTACCTTTACTACTTCTGTCTCTCACTTCACTGTACATTCACTTTGCCACTTTTACCTTTTCTACCTTTACTACTTCTGTTTCTCACTTCACTGTACATTCACTTTGCCACTTTTACCTTTTCTACCTTTACTACTTCTCTCTCTCACTTCACTGTACGTTCACTTTGCCACTTTTACCTTTTCTACCTTTACTACTTCTGTTTCTCACTTCACTGTACATTCACTTTGCCACTTTTACCTTTTCTACCTTTACTACTTCTGTCTCTCACTTCACTGTACATTCACTTTGCCACTTTTACCTTTTCTACCTTTACTACTTCTGTTTCTCACTTCACTGTACATTCACTTTGCCACTTTTACCTTTTCTTACCTTTACTACTTCGGTCTCCCACTTCACTGTACATTCACTTTGCCACTTTTACCTTTTCTTACCTTTACTACTTCTGTTTCTCACTTCACTGTACATTCACTTTGCCACTTTTACCTTTTCTACCTTTACTACTTCTGTTTCTCACTTCACTGTACATTCACTTTGCCACTTTTACCTTTTCTACCTTTACTACTTCTGTCTCTCACTTCACTGTACATTCACTTTGCCACTTTTACCTTTTCTACCTTTACTACTTCTGTTTCTCACTTCACTGTACATTCACTTTGCCACTTTTACCTTTTCTACCTTTACTACTTCTGTCTCTCACTTCACGTTACATTCACTTTGCCACTTTTACCTTTTCTACCTTTACTACTTCTGTTTCGCACTTCACTGTACGTTCACTTTGCCACTTTTACCTTTTCTACCTTTACTACTTCTGTTTCACACTTCACTGTACGTTCACTTTGCCACTTTAACCTCTTATGTCTTTCCCTTCTTCTAACATTCACTTGGTCATTTCAGTGGGAGACCCCCTGTGTCCCTCCTCCTTTTCGAACCGCTACCGTATCCTTGACTGCAGCCTTAACCATACCTCATGCCTTCATCCCACCCCATGCCCCTAACCCTTTCCTTCCATATCCTTAAATCTAACTATGAACTAAAGCCTTAACCCGCTCCTAGCCCCAATCCTGTCTTTAACCTTTAATCTAACCTTAGTGATTAGAAGATGCAGCCAAAGTAAATGCAGACGAGGTGAGTGTACAAGATGTGTTCTGTTCCGAGTACAAGGTGAACACTGCTTCTTCCACAAGACATCAGCAAAGGAACCCTGGACCTCTACGCTGTCAACCAAGACCATACTCCAGTAAAAGGTCACATTTTTAAAGCACGGAGTTCAGGCCTGCATAGTTTGTAGCAAGCCCATTAATTCCCTGCAAGCTCAGTCTAATCACCAGCCCATCCCATCAGGGTTCCTGCAAGCTCAGCCTAATCACCAGCCCATCCCACCAGGGTTCCTGCAAGCTCAGCCTAATCACCAGCCCATCCCACCAGGGGTCCTGCAAGCTCAGCCTAATCACCAGCCCATCCCACCAGGGTTCCTGCAGGCTCAGCCTAATCGCCAGCCCATCCCATCCCATCCCACCAGGGTTCCTGCAAGCTCAGCCTAATCGCCAGCCCATCCCACCAGGGTTTCTGCAGGCTCAGCCTAATCGCCAGCCCATCCCACCAGGCTTCCTGCAGGCTCAGGCTAATCGCCAGCCCATCCCACCAGGGTTCCTGCAGGCTCAGCCTAATCGCCAGCCCATCCCACCAGGGTTCCTGCAAGCCCAGCCTAATCGCCAGCCCATCCCACCAGGGTTCCTGCAAGCTCAGCCTAATCGCCAGCCCATCCCACCAGGGTTCCTGCTAGCTCAGGCTAATCGCCAGCCCATCCCACCAGGGTTCCTGCAGGCTCAGCCTAATCGCCAGCCCATTCCACCGGGGTTCCTGCAAGCTCAGCCTAATCGCCAGCCCATCCCACCAGGGTTCCTGCAAGCTCAGCCTAATCGCCAGCCCATCCCACCAGGGGTACTGCAAGCTTAGCCTAATCCCCAGCTCAACCCACCAGGGTTCCTGCAAGCTCAGCCTAATCGCCAGCCCATCCCGCCAGGATTCCTGCAAGCTCAGCCTAATCGCCAGCCCATCCCGCCAGGGGTCCTGCAGGCTCAGCCTAATCACCAGCCCATCCCACCAGGGTTCCTGCAAGCTCAACCTCCCCAGCCCATCCCACCAGGTTTCCTGCAGGCTCAGCCTAATCACCAGCCCATCCCACCAGGGTTCCTGCAGGCTCAGCCTAATCACCAGCCCATCCCACCAGGGTTCATGCAAGCTCAGCCTTATCACCAGCCCATCCCACCAGGGTTCCTGCAGGCTCAACCTAATCACCAGCCCATCCCACCAGGGTTCCTGAAAGCTCAGCCTAATCACAAGCCCATCCCACCAGGGTTCCTGCAAGCTCAGCCTAATCACCAGCCCATCCCACTAGCGTTCCTGCAAGCTCAGCCTAATCACCAGCCCATCCCACCAGGGTTCCCGCAGGCTCAGCCTAATCACCAGCCCATCCCACCAGGGTTCCTGCAAGCTCAGCCTAATCACCAGCCCATCCCACTAGCGTTCCTGCAAGCTTAGCCTAATTACCAGCCCATCCCACCAAGGTTCCTACAAGCTCAGCCTAATCACCAGCCCATCCCACTAGGGTTCCTGCAAGCTCAGGCTAATCACCAACCCATCCCCCCAGGGTACCTGCAAGCTCAGCCTAATCACCAGCCCATCCCACCAGGGTTCCTGCAAGCTCAGCCTAATAATCACCAGCCCATCCCACCAGGGTTCCTGCAGGCTCAGCCTAATAATCGCCAGCCCATCCCACCAGGGTTCCTGAAGGCTCAGCTTAATCGCCAGCCCATCCCACCGGGTTCAGCCTAACCGCCAGCCCATCCCACAGGGGTTCCTGCAAGCTCAGCCTAATCGCCAGCCCATCCCACCGGGGTTACTGCAAGCTCAGCCTAATCACCAGCCCATCCCACCAGGGGTCCTGCAAGCTCAGCCTAATCACCAGCCCATCCTACCAGGGGTCCTGCAAGCTCAGCCTAATCACCAGCCCATCCCACAAGGGTTCCTGCAAGCACAGCCTAATCACCAGCCCATCCTACTAGGGTTCCTGCAAGCTCAGCCTAATCACCAGCCCACCCCACCAGGGTTCCTGCAAGCTCAGCCTAATCACCAGCCCATCCCACCAGGGTTCCTACAAGCTCAGCCTAATCACCAGCCCATCCCACCAGGGTTCCTACAAGCTCAGCCTAATCGCCAGCCCATCCCACTAGGGTTCCTGCAAGCTCAGCCTAATCGCCAGCCCATTCCACCAGGGTTCCTGCAGGCTCAGCCTAATCACCAGCCCATCCCACCAGGGTTCATGCAAGCTCAGCCTTATCACCAGCCCATCCCACCAGGGTTCCTGCAGGCTCAACCTAATCACCAGCCCATCCCACCAGGGTTCCTGCAAGCTCAGCCTAATCACCAGCCCATCCCACCAGGGTTCCTGCAAGCTCAGCCTAATCACCAGCCCATCCCACTAGCGTTCCTGCAAGCTCAGCCTAATCACCAGCCCATCCCACCAGGGTTCCCGCAGGCTCAGCCTAATCACCAGCCCATCCCACCAGGGTTCCTGCAAGCTCAGCCTAATCACCAGCCCATCCCACTAGCGTTCCTGCAAGCTTAGCCTAATTACCAGCCCATCCCACCAAGGTTCCTACAAGCTCAGCCTAATCACCAGCCCATCCCACTAGGGTTCCTGCAAGCTCAGGCTAATCACCAACCCATCCCCCCAGGGTACCTGCAAGCTCAGCCTAATCACCAGCCCATCCCACCAGGGTTCCTGCAAGCTCAGCCTAATAATCACCAGCCCATCCCACCAGGGTTCCTGCAGGCTCAGCCTAATAATCGCCAGCCCATCCCACCAGGGTTCCTGAAGGCTCAGCTTAATCGCCAGCCCATCCCACCGGGTTCAGCCTAACCGCCAGCCCATCCCACAGGGGTTCCTGCAAGCTCAGCCTAATCGCCAGCCCATCCCACCGGGGTTACTGCAAGCTCAGCCTAATCACCAGCCCATCCCACCAGGGGTCCTGCAAGCTCAGCCTAATCACCAGCCCATCCTACCAGGGGTCCTGCAAGCTCAGCCTAATCACCAGCCCATCCCACAAGGGTTCCTGCAAGCACAGCCTAATCACCAGCCCATCCTACTAGGGTTCCTGCAAGCTCAGCCTAATCACCAGCACACCCCACCAGGGTTCCTGCAAGCTCAGCCTAATCACCAGCCCATCCCACCAGGGTTCCTACAAGCTCAGCCTAATCACCAGCCCATCCCACCAGGGTTCCTACAAGCTCAGCCTAATCGCCAGCCCATCCCACTAGGGTTCCTGCAAGCTCAGCCTAATCGCCAGCCCATTCCACCGGGGTTCCTGCAAGCTCAGCCTAATCGCCAGCCCATTCCACCAGGGTTCCTGCAAGCTCAGCCTAATCACCAGCCCATCCCACCAGGGTTCCTGCAAGCTCAGCCTAATCACCGGCCCATCCAACCTGGGTTCCTGCAAGCTCAGCCTAATTGCCAGCCCATCCCACCAGGGTTCCTGCAAGCTCAGCCTAATCGCCAGCCCATCCCACCGGGGTTCCTGCAAGCTCAGCCTAATCGCCAGCCCATCCCACCAGGGTTCCTGCAAGCTCAGCCTAATCACCAGCCCATCCCACCAGGGTTCCTGCATGCTCAGCCTAATCGCCGGCCCATCCAACCTGGGTTCCTGCAAGCTCAGCCTAATCGCCAGCCCATCCCACCAGGGTACCTGCAAGCTCAGCCTAATCGCCAGCCCATCCCACCGGGGTTCCTGCAAGCTCAGCCTAATCACCAGCCCATCCCACCGGGGTTCCTGTAAGCTCAGCCTAATCACCAGCCCATCCCACCAGGGTTCCTGCAAGCTCAGGCTAATCACCAGCCCATCCAACCAGGGTTCCCGCGTGTGTACTAAAGTTTCCTGAAGTAGCAGCTAATCAACACAAAATGATACAAATTGGATCATCAAAGCTATCTTTATTGAACACCGTAAATATAATGGGAGATGAAAAATAAAGGAAAAAAAAGATGTCCACATTGCTCTGTTTAGTTCACAATGAATACCATTTGTAAATCAATGCTTAATGAATCCTTCTTTGTTCTTTTCTCTTCACACTAAATCTTTGTTGTGATTTAAACCTTCACTAGTTCTTCACTATTAATTGCAAATGATTGACTCTTTTATGATATTGTTTGAAAAACCTCTCTCAATACCTTGCCTTCTCTGATTATTGTAAACTATCATTGTCCATGTTGCATATGTAGATCTCCATTGGCGCACGTGGTAATATGGAAACCATGAACATGAAAGTATTACTGTTTATCGCAAACGTCTTTAATAAAAAAAAACATGCCTTGTGCATTTCCCCTCAATGTAGGGAGGTATGGTTAGTCTGGTTAACCACTCCTTCCTGTTTAAGTTACTGTAATGACGTCCTGGCGCACGTCAGCGCACACCAGTTAGATGAATTGCATTATTAGTGATACTTCTTTGACCTGTGTTGCTGAATATACATTGCATCGAGCCGGACCAGGTGATATAGATGTTCTCCATTGATTGGTTGGTTCTTGCATCAGGTTTTCTGTTTTCTCCTTCCAAAGTAGCTAAGAATAACATGTATTGTATTCTATGTATATCTATGTACTGGAGAATAACCTTTTAACTGGTATGTGGTGTGGATTTATAAAAATGAGGGCACAATTCCCTTGTTCTGGCCTTGAATCGTGGTTGTGAACCATTATCCCTCAAAATCCATCACTTTGATCAATATGTCCAAATGATCAATGTTTAAGTTTTTTTCATTTAACTAAGTTCCCACCTCTGATCAGCTGTTTGCACTTCAAAGATATCGAAAGTCAATGTCAAGAATTTATAAGTCTGTGTTTTACAGTGTGGCTGTTAATAATATGTTTTGACAAATAAGTGAACATCCCTGTGGTCTTACTTCGAATTATGGTTGGATCCTCCGGACCGGAGCTGTAAGTGGCATGAAAGGTCATATGTTGGATGTTTTTTTTAAGTCCTAAAAATATATGATGCACTACTGAACACTACCTTATTGACCTTCATGCCTGTGGCCATCTTACTCCTAGTTCTCTAGGAATTGCTGTCACTGTTATTTAAATAGAATAATATCTATACCTGTTTGTGTTATTCAAGAAATTACATCTTCATATTTGAAAGAGCATCGATTTAGTTCTATGCACTGAAAGTTCAACTAGGAAAGCAGAATTAACTGCTTAGTTTCCCCGTTTCATCGGGACGCTGAAAGTGCAGCTCTTGATCTTGCCGCTCTGCGTGTTCTGATTTGCACTATGTGCAGCGTAAAGGGGAAAAATGAGAAGGTACTCTGGTGTGACTCTCTTAAGAGAGAGCAAGAATCTCAGCTACAATGCTTTCTCAGTGCTGACCAGAATCCAATGCAGTCTGTTTTGTATTCTCTAGTCTTGTTGGTGTACAGTCATCAACAAATCCTGGGGTCACAACAACTGCCCTACCCTGGTAGTCCTGGGAATAGCAGCGGGCTTACCAAAATATCCTCCTCCATCTTCAGTGTGTTTCTCAGGCTTGCTTCCCCTTTCTCCGCTGGCTGAAATGTATTCCGAGCAATCGATTTCTCACTGCATCCCGCGATACGATTCCTGCCAAACCTGAACCACGCTAGGGCCTTTCCCTAATGACGCCATTAAACTTTCCAAAGAACTCCAAGATCAGCATGTGGCGTCCAAAGCTCCCCAATAATCATATTAATCTAAGAATGACAGCATGCGGCCCAAAGGGACCGTCTCAATTTAAGGTCAACTTGTCCACATCATATCCTTTTCAGCCACAACTCTACAAGAACAGTCAAGTGTTTTGGTGTCCACGTAGGCTCTGCTTTCTCCTTTAAAGGCCATGTCAACTCGATGATGGCAGCTTCACCCTCAAATGCCTTAGAAAAAGGAAGGAATTTCATTCTCTCTCAGACATCCAACCTTTCATGGAAGCCTTGATCTCACCTTTGCTTTGAGTAAAACTTTGTTTTGGAAAGAGCTGATGTAATTTACTAAAGGAATCTCGGACATGTACAAAACCTGTTGGTGAATCTCCTCACCAATGCTGATTGCCTGTACCATATGGGGGTGCTGTTCTGTAGCCTTAGCAATGGCTTGCAGCCAGGGACACTGTATTTCTGGTTCGTTAAGAGCTTCACAAAGATTTCAAAACTTACCACCCAAAGTTCTGAGATCACCCCACTCCTATGGCACGACGTTTCGGATTGTCTCTTGTAGGGACCAGAAGTTTTGACATGAGAGGTGCCACCACATGAAACTCTCCTACAACGTCCTGGAGATGGTGTCAATCTTAGGAACTGTTGAGAATGTGGATCTTTCCCAAAGTCTTTATTTTTTTTATTGTGCACTTAGTTTAATACAAAACTGTAGGCACCTGGAGAAGGAAACACCATAAAAAATAACAGTAAAACAGTTAATAACCACACTTATCCTGACACAAATTAATACATTGATCACCACATGTGTACAATCAGATCACAATTTATACTCAGCACTTCCTTCCATATGTTAAAAGCTGCAGGCACTATAACAATTGATGACGCACCAAATGGAGTAGACTAAAATTGATCACTTGAGCAATCCTCGATATTGGTAACAAAATCAACATAACCACGTACGTAAGAGGTATACAAAGACGTACAGTTGGTCAAGACATGGCGACAAGTCTCGGTTTCGACATGGCAAAGTCAACAAAGACGATCCTCATGAGGGATTTTCAGTCAAGCACCAACAAAGTCATGGGTAGGTAATAAATTGAGCCACAAATAAAGGATGAAACGTTTAAGCTAAATAGGGCACAACTTAGTTAAATAAGTAGAAGGTGAGTGGCTATTAAAATGTTGTCTTGACAGATCTTTGTACCTAGCTTTACCATAGAGCTTCTCAACATTATTTGCTGTGTCCCAGCACCTAGCTGTCTTTTTTTAAATTTATTTTTAATTTTTTTAAATTTTGATTTCAAATTTGGGACCCATTGTTAACACATCTCGATCGAGACTTAATTCAGCAATAAAGGTTACTGCACTATTCTTTAAATCAACGATAAAGCTGTTTTTATCCGTGTGGTCAGCACTTCTACCCATTAATAAGAAGAGGTTGTTTGAATCTTGGCTACTGCTCAAGAATTTAGCATATAACAGGGTTCTTTGAACATACCATAATGTCATGAGTGAGTTAACCCTGAAGTCGCAAGGCCTCTACAGGTACTGAGTTTGGCACATTAATCACGGTTTTCAAGAGTTTACCTTCAAGCCGTTCTAGACAAGATATCTGCTTATGTTTCAGGGCTACCATGCCATAGCATATAGAGGTTGCCATACTTACACAGTACACCTCCACCTCCAAAAGCCCTTCGATGTTATAACCACTGCGGTGCACAATATAGTGTTTTATTGCCAGCCTTTTTCACCAAGCTTTAGTAACAACATTTTCCTGTTAAAATGTTGAGCAAGGATTGAAAGTAACTGGAAATCCCAGGTAATTATATTCAGCAACTCTTTCAAGGGGATGCCATTAATGTACCATACAAACTTCCCCCTTATCTGTACTCTTTTCCTTAAATGCAAGATTTTAGACTTAGATGTATTAATAACCAAAGCGTTTGCATAATCCGCGAAGGCACTAATAGAGTGCTGTAGGCCAATAGTAGTGAGGTTGAACATTATTATATCGGCGTAAGAATGCCAGTGTCTGTACGCCGTTAAACCTAGGTGGAAAGTTATTAATTGATCGAAACACTAGGGTCAGATCCACTGTAAATAAATTATACAGGATCGGGCCCAACACACACCCTTGCTTAAGGCCACTTTTGGTGTTTTGATACTTAGTACTGAGACCTGCAAGGTTCAGTTGAACTGTAAACGATGTATTGGTGTATAGCTACTGAATGTTCTCGTCGATATCCCAGGCATTGTGTTTTTTCGCAAGCAATGCACGTGGGATAAGGTTGAAAGCCTTGCTAAAGTTCATAAAGCAACCGTACAGATATCGCCTTTTGGAATAAGACACCTATATTAGTGATAGTATTATCATTTTTCACAAAACCTGCCTGAAAAGGACTGAATATTGCGTTGTCGTCGGCCCACCTGGAAAGTTTACGCAAAAGGATTGAAGCGAAGATCTTTTGGCTAGTATCCAAAATGGCTAATAACTGATGGTTCTGAGGGTTAAACCTGTTGTCCTTCTTGAGAATAGGGGCCAGGATGGATTTATGCCAGCTGTGGGGTATAAGTCCAGTTGATTCTATATGCTTATATAAGTATCTGTGCCCAAAGTTTTGGGTGAGCCTTTAATGCGACATTGGGTATGCCTTCGGGGCCCGGGGCACGCAAGCTTTTTAGGTTCTTAATGATCTTTAACAATGACTCCTCCTCAATGTCAAAATTGGCCATTCTAGATATTGCAGCGTCAGGTTTTAAATATTCAAGGGTTGTTACAGAATCGAAGTATAGCTCCTCAATGTACTCCAACCATTTGTTTTCAGGAATAGGGTTCAGTTCAGTCAGAGACACCCTCCTTATAGACGTTAAAATTGGCCCAGAAATGTTTACTATCATGCGACTTCAACCAAACAGGAGAAACCCGTTTGAGTTGTTAATTGATGGGTTATGTTGTTTATGCCAGTTCTTGTATTTAGATGCCACATTTTATATTCAAAACAATTTATCTTCAGAGCTAAGTACTATGCTGTTTTTAACCAGGGTTCCTAGTTTGTGATAGACTTTATTTTTTTCGGCTATGCAGGCATCATAAGGTTGTTTATTTTTTTTTGAGGATACCATTATAAACCATGGCGCCACTAGCCGGTATCCGTGCAGGGCCAGTATAGATGTGGACATGTAAAGTCTTTATACAAATCCTTCCCTCCTCGGCTACAGGAACATCTTGCCAGGGGAATGAGTCTCTATACGATGGGCTTGCACCATACAAAATCAAAAAAACTTTAAATAGGATGTATATCCAGGTTGGGCTTTTGGAATGTGCCATGAGGAGGGGGGAGAGCATGCTTGCACTCCACAGAATATGGCATAACCAGTTTCTATTCTGGGTACAAAGGAAGGGGTATTCTATGGCTGTACTGCTTGAGACACACATTGAATCAGCATGTTTGGCATATGGGGTATGCTATGCAGCTTCCCTATAGAATACAGTGACCTAGGATAGAGTAGGGTGGGCAGTCCTTGGTCAAGCCCCACATTTGCTTTTTTTTTTAAATACAATGGAGCACTATCCAAGCTTCAGGGTAATGATGGTCTAGAGGAACAGTTATTGATGAATAATTCAAAATAGGCACCACAAAGGTGACAGTGGGAGGACATGGGGAATATATCCACCGTTCAGGCACTGGTCCTTTCCCACCTTGGTGGGGGCAATGCCCTCCTTGAAGGCCTCCCTTCCTCTGCCCGTGTGCCCCTGAAGTTCCTACACATGGTCACATGCTTCATCTAGGGTCTACGCAAATACGACCACATCATCCTGGCCCTCATCCACCTTCACTGGCTCCCACTGCACGCACAAATCACCTTCAAGTCTTGCTACATCATCTATAAGGCAGTCGCCAGCAAGTCACCCAGCTACCTCGCCGGAGATGCTGA
This sequence comes from Ambystoma mexicanum, assembly GCF_040938575.1. Taxonomy (NCBI): domain Eukaryota; kingdom Metazoa; phylum Chordata; class Amphibia; order Caudata; family Ambystomatidae; genus Ambystoma; species Ambystoma mexicanum. The sequence continues at coordinate 1,646,037,414 of NC_090937.1, forward strand.
GTTTCTCTGCGGACACATGCCAGGACACATGCAGACTTTAAATCCGCTGCTACAAAAAGGAAAGGACCAGAAAATGAGCCTTTTCTGCCGACACCCTAAGACTATGGAACCTCCTCCCGTCGGCATCAGACCCGCCCCTACGCTCCTACAATTCAGAAAAGAACTTGAGACCCACCTCTTCAAGGAGTCTCTCCTCCTCAACACCTAGTCCAACCCGTTGCCCCCGCGCCACTTGACTTGGTAGACACCATCCTCCCCGCCACCCAGTACATCTGCACCGCTCCTCTGCACCCCTCTGTTTCCTACCACCGCTGTATATCTGTTCTGTTGTTCCATCTGAAAAGGGCTCCGTTATGCCTCTGTACTGGTGTACACCTCTGTAAAGCGCTCTGTTGCTTCTCAAAGCTAGGTCCACCCTCAATAAATACCATAATAATAATGAAGGGGCTTTTCTAAAAGAATTGGTGTCCTGATTCCATTCCATTTCCTAATCTAACTCTCAATGTCCTAGGCATCCACCCACGCCAAACTTCTTCGACGTCACTTTCAGTCACAGGTGTTTGCTTTTATCTTGATCTCTCTCTTTGCGTCGGTATTTGTCTTTGCTCTTGCAATGATGTTGTGGGCCCAGATCTGCTACTGTGGCAAGCCCTATATTACTCTGCAACGGCCCAAGGGTTACCCCAGTGTGTTACTGGAGAAAGGCTTGTGTTTTCCACTATTGTGCTGGGGGGTCGTCTTTTCATTTCTGGACACTTCTAGATGGGGTTTTTCTCCACCAACCTGTCTCGCTTCTCAAATGTTTCAAGATTCTTTAGTTGGGCTGGTGACCCGACAGCTGCAACCAAGATCTGGCTTAGAACCCCAGCTGGCTTTTGCTGAACTGCTCTACTCTATGCCTGATTCCCGACAGTCTTTTGTCCCAGTTTACTAGCAGGCTGTCTAGTCTAGCCTTTCCCTTTAACCTAGCCTGTTCTGTGGTGTGGCTCAGTGGGCACACACCTCTCATGTGTTACCTGCCTCTATCTTGCTTGCCTATTTGGCTTGACATACTCCTCTTCTGACTCTCTTCTAGTCCTTCCTCCTCTCTGTAAAATAATACAGCTCTCTCTGTAACAATGTCCTACCATCCACAGAACCAGGGGGCGTGTGGCTATACATGTGCTGATTGCACAATTGACCCAAGGCGTGTTCTGGTAGGTGGGTCCGTTTTCCAATTAATGCACTTGTTCATGATACGTCATCACCTAATGCATCTATCTCCTCCCTATGTGGGTGTCTTGTTTTTTGAGTTATTGTCTGTTGACTCAATATTAGATACTTTCTTTTGTCTCAACGTACACTTTCTCTGCATTACGGAAACCTGAATTCCCCCGTCAGACACTACTACCCCTGCCTCACGCTCCTGCTCTGCCACTTACTTCTCTCACTCCCTTCAAGCCTTTGTTCGTGGTAGAGATACTGGTATCTTGTATCACTCTTCGTTCATACCTGCTCCCTGTTCTCTAATTCTTCCTTCCTTTTCGTCCTTCGAATATCACTATTTATTTTTTCAATCCACCTCCACTTACACTCCTTATTATATCCCCACCCGAACCTCTTCCTCCTTTTTGTTATGATTTCGACTCTCTTCTGTCTGTTGTTTTACTTCCCTTCCTTTCCATTTCTTTCTTCTTGAGAACTTCATTCTCCATCTTACTTCCACCCATTCCTCTTCTCTTTTCCTTCCTCCGCTTAACTCCTATAATCTCTTCCAGCTCTCCTCCCCTCCCTCTTACATCTAGGGTCCCATTTTGGACCTAATTTTCTCATCTTCATCTATTACCTCTCTTCCATTCCCAGCTTTTAATCACCTGCTTCTTTATTTTACTTTTCCTCCTTTCTCCCCTCTTTCTTCCTACACCTTCTGCATGCATCGTGAACTCTCTGCTTTCAATCCCTTAACCTTTTTTTCCTCTACATTCCTCTCTGCCCTCTCCTGCTGATGTTTCTCTTCTTTCTCCAGAAGCAGCTCTGTCTTCCTTCAATCTTGGGCTTCAAAATACGCTTGGCTCAGTTGATCCCTCTAGGCCTTTCTGCCCTTTTCGCAAACATGCTTGTCCCATCCCTCTCCCTCCACTCTTCTCTTTATCGGCTGGAGTGGAAGTGGAAAAAAGACCCACCCACTATTAATCTGTCTAATCTTTAGTCCTTGTGTTCCTCATTCTCTTGGCAAAAAGTAACCTACTACTCTGATCTTATTCTGTCCTACTTTCCGCATCCTTTTCTTTTCTGTCTCCTCAACGAAATCCTGACCCTTCTTTGTCTGGCACGTTTACCTCTACTGACTTTGCTATAGTCGTCACTGACAAGGCTACTAAGCTTTGTCCCTCCCTTTCCACTGCCCACTCCTGTTCTCTGTCGGTTACCCAACCTGTTTTTTTCCTTTTCCACTTTCTCCCCTCTGACTCGGATACTGCCTGCTTTCTTACTAGCGCCCATCCCACTGCTTCCCCGGATGGTCCTATTCCTTCTGCCCCTAGTCTTAAAGTTTACCCCTCACCCTCTCTTCCTGACTTTCCTCATTCATTCTTTTCTCTGTACTTCCATCTGTCCATACTTCTGTAAGAGGCCAACCAGTATCCCCATTCTTAAGAAACACTCATTGAACTCTCTTCTTTTTCAAACTATCACCCTATTTCTCCCCTTCCTTATCTATCCAAGATACTGAAACGGGATGGATATACCCAAATCACTCCTTACCTTGGTTCTAATTCCCTTCTCTCCCATTTTCAATCAGGCTTCTGACCTCTTTACTCCACGGAGACAGCCTTACTCACTGTGTCCAACCCTCTGGCCGATGCTCTAAGCTATCCTCAGTTCTTATCCTTCTTGATCTATCTGCTGCCTTCGACATTGTGGATCAGCCTACTCTTCTTACCACTCTTTTTTTGCTTCGGTTTCGCTGGTTCTGTTCTCCACTGATTTTCCTTTTATCTTGATGGTCGCTCATTTTCAGTCTCTTAGTCTGGCAAAACGTCCTCCACCTACCCTCTTCTTCATGGCTCAATCATTGGACATCTCTCGACTACTCCATCCTCTTATTTCCTCATTCACCTTGCCATCCCACTTCTACGCCGATGACTCCCAAATCTTTGTTTCCTTTTCTCCTTTTTCTGACTAGCTCCAGTCAACCATCTCTTACTGTGTTCTGGCGGAACAGTCCTGTTATGATATATGATCTGATATGGCATTTATAACGTGCCTATACACAAGTGTTTCAAGGCGCGACGAGGCAAGGGAGGGGGATCAAAGGGAAGACAGACAACGATCCTACGAGGCCAGGTGACATTGAGATCATGCACGTGCAGGGGAAGCACCTGGATGAATTACCACTTTCTCGATCTCCATGCTTGAAAAACTGAAATCTTTTTTTTTTCCCCCTGCTTCCTCTGCCCCTCCCCACTATTTCCTTACCCCATCCTATCTCTCCTTTAGCTCTCACGCTTGTAACTTGGAAGCAATTTTCAACTTTGCTTTTTCATTTGCTCCCCAGGTTCCGTAAGCAGCTAAAGACCTTCCTTTTCGCTTCTGCTTTCTCTCTCTCCCTCCCTTGCTGACCTACCTGTCTGCTTTGCTTCGCTGACTGGTTGCCTGGCTACACTCTGAACCCTATGGACAACAGGCTTCTCCACGACCAGCAGCACCTGTACTGCCTTCTGGCCTACCGTGCACTTAGGGCCTGTATCTGTAGCCCTACAGTCCCCTGCCTCCTTGCACTTACTCAGAGCAATGCTGCCCTGGTTGCACTTCCCCCTTCCCGACCCCTGGCACTTCTCATCTCCCCCTCCCCCTGCACTTGCACAATCTGAATGGCACAAGGCCTAGTTAGATCGTTGTTTTGTCCTTCTGTCTCCCTACATTTTCTTCTCATGTCTAGAAACACAGGCACGTAATAAATGACTTGTATATCAATTGTGAAGTCCTTCTGACTTGAACTCGATAATATATGCAAAGCCCATCCCTACCTAACCTTTCATGTAGCTAAACTCTTCATCACTACTCTTGTTCTCTTCTGCCTCGATTACTGTTCCTCCCTCCTTTTTGGCCTACCCTCTTACGCCTTGCTCCTCTAATATCCAGTTTCAATTCTGTAATCCGCACTCTCTGCCTGCTCCCTCCTCGCTCCTCTGTTTGCTCTTCACTTCGTACACTCTCCTGGCTGACTCTTGATAATCACATACTCTTTCACTTTCTCACCATTGTGTACAAAAGGGTACTACCCGTTCTGGCCGACAAAAATCGATTGAATGGTACAATTTGACCGATTTCGGCCCGTAGCTTCAATCGATTATTAAAAATACCAAACATGTGGAGGTGGGGGACTGTAAGAAAAAGGGACCCTGCAGCGTCGGATATGACCCGCGTTAGAGAGACGGATGTGATACCACAAGGTTGCAGGGGATGGGGCGGCGACCAAGCAGGTAATTAGGGGAGGGGGCGGGGGGAGGTGAAAGGTAAATATTTGGTTGTTTGGCTGAATTGCAAATCAATTCACAGCAGAATTTAGTATTTCGGTCAAACAACCCAGATCCGTACAGAAGCACGCATGGTCTTGCTCCACCCTCTCTCTCTTCTCTCCTATCATTTTATAGTCTGTCCAGGTCTCTCTGTTCTGCTAATCACTTTTGACTACCTGTCCCAAAGCTTCCCTATGCACAATATTGATTCTCTTCTTGTTGTTTACTGGTCCTAAACTCTGCAATTCTCTTCCCCTTGATGTGCACTTGTCCCCCCACGCTTCATCTTTTACACGCTTGTCTCAAACTCTCCTATGTAGTTTTTGAACTTGTTCTTTCTCACTTTTATGTGGTTTTCTTCATTTAATAATTTGTACTGCATTGTGTCTGTCAATAAAATACAATCATGTTAATCAACCCGGGGTCCAACAGAACAAAAGGGCCTCGCCTTGTTGGTACAAATAGCAGTGTCATGCAGCCCATTGTGCCTGTGTGTCAGCTCCTATGTCTGTCAGTGGGCCTTCTGCTCCCCATGTCATGGGAGGGAAGTTCCTTCAAGACAATCATCCCCAGAAAATGTCTTGTGAAAATTTGGGGCTAGAGAGTGATTGGGCTGACTTCTTGGCTCCGGGCCACGGTTCCAGGTACATAGCAGGACACGCCAACTGCACACACTGGGGTCATAATCCTGAACCAAGAGTGCACCAAAGTCAAATGTAATGCAGTCCCAGTGACACAACACAGACTGCACTTCAAGAATTGTTATGACTCCTCTTGTATCTGGCAGCCTTTCTACTGTGATCCTACAAATAAATCCTCAATTTTCTGTTTAGGGTTTACAGAAATGCTCTGAATGGTTGTTCAGAAGCTGCTATAGTGGCATTGGACTCTGAAATAATACCTAAGATAACAATGCATATGGATTTTGTTTTGTGACCGGATTGCATTTCTCTTTCAGCTCAAGCTGTGTTTGCTCGAGGGATCGCTGCTGCTCAGGGACACTACATCTGTGTTGGTGAGTTCTGCTATATTGTATCAGGCGACGCCCTTCCATTTAAAGCACAAATGTACAAAGAATTTACACTGATCCATCCGCAGTAAGAATCACCCACCCCATACACATCCCATCGTCTAACACAAAACTATTAATTATCTACCCCGCCCTCAAACGAAATCCTTCTCTGGTGAATTCAAAGCTTGCACAATGCACGATCTAGCACCCTATCCTTCTGTGAACCCTTCTCAGACATTTTCTGTTCTTCAATGCGAAGGTTTCTAGGTCTATATTGCAAAACTATAGGTCATTGTTGATAGCATGTTGACCACCGTTAGCTAGGAAGCCAGATCAGTCGTTGCAGTGCATTTAATACATTGTAACATAACCTAACACACTAAAGCATCCTGCCACCTTGATTCATTCCGGTGGTGTTTGAACCAGAAACAACTCCCTCTGCCCAGACTTCAGGAACAGCATTTTGTAAGGAACTCATGGTGGCAACAGTAAAGAAAGACACGAGTGATCACAGTTCAAGGGTGTTTATTAAACTGTATGAAGGTTGGAAAACCGCCTAATCTAAACCTAAATCTAAGATGGTAGCAAGCGTTGACCATCAAATGAAAATAAGGCAGTCCTTATGGCGTTGTGTCAAATAAAAAGGGGCCTATACTAGGAAACCTATTGCCAAACCTTACAACTAATACAAAAAGTGCGTGGGATGGATTTAAAAAAAAAAAGTGCTCACAAATAATATGTCAGGATGCAGTAGCTTGGATCTCCCTTCCCCACGTTTTGAGCACGGGGTAAGATGGGAATCTTGGAGCACAGTACACACTCTAGCTCTCCCAGCATGAGTCGACAGTACCACTTGAAACTATTGGGACTGTTGATGGTCCAGTCTTGTTTCTCTTGAACGTCTCTTGCTTCGAACGCCTGACGTATTCAACAACAGAACAAAAGTTCCTTCAGCAAAATGAGAGTTTGTTTCCTTATTTTTCTTTGGGTGAGGATGTTTCACCCTTAGGTCTCCCTCTTCCAGGCGCTGACCCCTCTTTGATTTCAGCCTCCCTCTTCCGGGTTCACTATGGCTTTTCCTTCACTGGCAAATCTTATTGTCTCTTAAACAGTTCCAGTGGACATCCCTTGGCAGAGTTCACCTTTGTCAACACACTGTTTCTTGTGACTTTAGACTTTTCCCCTTCTCGTCAGCATCCCTCTTCTGGGTTCACACATGCCCACTTCACCTTCACAGTCACTTTCAATGTTTACGGGATTCACTTCCCTTGCTTTCACTATAGTTTGTAGATCAAAGGCTTTTGAATGTACGGGGAGTTTGCTTGACCTCCTGTATGACCACTTTGACATATCTTTGCAGCTCTCCTACAGCCTTCTGGTTTCTGTTGTTTTACTCGGATGGGGATCGAGCAGAGTTTTCAGAGCAGCACCCATGTGGTGCCGGTCCCCTTCAGCAGCTTCTCTCCTCTTTACAATTTTACAGTTCTTTGAACTTTCTCACTTTGCCACTTTGCGACTTTCATTCCCCACAGCCCAGTTCTTATCGGCTCTCCCCTCGACTCACCAGCTGTGATGAACCGCTTGGCTTGGGCTATTGTCCTCGGTCTTAACGTTTCTTTCAGCGGAGGATTCGCAGGGTTTTGTCGAAAAGGGCAAGGTCATGTCTCTCCTCGTCAGCCTCTCGCTATTTGCTGCCTTTCTCTGCCTCTTGAACTGCCGGTTGTGGATAGCTGTCTCGTTGTGCGGTCTGCATTGCTCGTACTGTGCTTACTTTCTCCACCTTTTATCCCCATGGGGAAGGGAAAGGGCTGTCTGGTGTCTTTGACTCTGATCAATTGCCTGACCCTTGTATTGGGAACAGGCTCTATTCTCTGGTGTATCGTGCAAAACATTTTGTGTTAGAAAAGTGGGAGGGGGGGCAGTGGTTTTGAATGTCCTACTTGGTAGGATGGGGAAAAGGTGTGAAAGAAGGGGGATACTACGTCTCACCCGTTGGTGTCGCCCTCCCTGAGGACCTCCCATCCAAGTGAGCCTCCCGCACTGGTCCATCCCCAAGAACTGGATCCAATAGTGATGGCCGTGTCCTGGCCACCTGGATGACAGATGCCCGGGGACTAGCTAGGGAGACACCTTCAGGTTTCTCACAATTTCCACAGCCAAAGATGGCTCCTTCGACACCAAAATCAAAGGAGCATACCTTTTACCCACCCACAATTCTAAGCCTCCAAACATGATGTTCTGAGATGGATTCAAATCTTACCCTCCTGTGGCTTAAGAACTTAGAGAAAAACGTCTACTATAAACCTAAATATAAGGTCGGAGCAAGCTACGATCATCAAAGTAAAGAAAACGCTGTCCTAGTGGTGTCATGTCCAAACAAAATAGCCTATACTAATAAAACTATTGCCAAATCCTTACTCTGTATGTAAATTGCTAGAAATCAGGGTGAGAGATCCGAATACAGCTGTCAAGTTTTGAAGCTATTTTATTTTGCCTTCAAAACGATTTTGCACAGATGAGTATTTTTAAACATTTACAAAACTTTCGATAAGCACGAAAGGTTGGTGGACAGATATTTCTTTTTTCTGCGAAATACAAATGAGTATTGTCCTCTTTTCTTGCGGAGGAACAGTTTCCACAGTGATGCACGAGTATACAATACAGGTAAGTGATGACAGAGGGTGTCAACAGGGTGCGTCCCAGGACTGTGATAGGTCCGGGGGTACTAAAACAACTATAGTGAACACAACACTATCTATAAACACATATACACAGGGGTTGTGCCACAGAAAATCGACACAAGGGTGTTTCGGCCAAGCTGGGCTGGGATTAAGCCCGAGGTGGTGGTGGCCTTCATCAGGATGGTCACTTGATAAAGGTTCTGTCCGTAAAGGAAATCATCTGCTGTGGTGCAGCGGGGACGCTGTGCTGGAGTCCTGTTATGGATGCCGGACTCTTGGGAGCATGAGAAGACTCGTATGAATCGGGTCACTCAGGCTATTTAATTAAGCCTATGGTCTCTGGGAGCGATGCCTGTTGTAGAAGCGTCTGCGCTCCTTGCGGTGGCCACATGCTCCCAAGAGTCCGGCAACCATAACAGGACTCCAGCACAGCGTCCCCGCAGGACTGAAGCAAAGAGTAAGCCCTCCCTCAAGGACCATCGAGCAAGGAAGCTGTGTCACAAAAGAGGGGATGGGAGACCGGGATTCGAGAACCGCTGAAGGGGCATCCCTTTTCGGTCTGCATAGGCAGACAGGCAAGAGAGCTGGAGGAACGGAAACCAAGTGGAAGGAAGCCACCGAACCATGTAGACGGGGAGAGAGCCTCCAGACGCTCAGCCTTCATCGCGGCGGAGCCATCGCAGCCAGCGAATAACCAGCCAGAGAGAGAGAAGTAGGAGACCAAACAGAGTTGCAAAAGCACTTCGTGCGGGCAGAGAAGCCAGGTGGAAGGAAACTACCGAACCGTGAGGACGTGAAGAGAGCTTCCAGCCACCACAACCTTCCCCACTGCAGAGTCGCAGCATCTAGAGAGGAATTGCACCACGACTGCGTGCATGCAAGAGAGAGAACATGGGAGAGCAAACGGAGCGGCAGGAGCACTGCAGGCGGACAAAGAAGGCCCAGCAACAAACCTCGAGGTGCCAGGGTTGTTTGGGGAAGCCAGAAAACAAGTCCATACTTGTCAGGATTGTGAGCCAAGTTGGCACACATCTGGGGAATGGAGTCATTCCCCCAACTTAAGTAAACTCTGACAAGAGCCTCCGAAAAGCCTGGGGAAGGAAGTAATCCCCCCAGCCTTCATGAACTGTGGCAACTGGAACCTTCTCTTGTACCTATGAAAGGGACTGCAACCTGGGAAAGGGAGTCATTCTCTCAGGAAATAGTCCCCCCACATCACCAGCACCGTAGACCGTTCTCTGAATAAAGGGAGCCACTCTCTGCATTAAGAAGACTCACCAATCCTTTAGTTTAGTTACAAGTGTAAGGGAAGGAAATAGGTTGTTAACACAGGACGGTGGACTTTTTAGCTACGGACATTCTGACACATCCTTAGTATTTAGTTGAGGCAGGGACCCCCCTCTTAGGGTTAGGCAAAGTTAGGGATTTCTCTTTTACTTTCCTACAAATAAATGTCTTTGCCCAAAAACATGCCAGCTGTATGTCTGTCTCCTCTTTCCATACACTTACAACATGTACGCACAAATGTGCCTTTGTCCCTTTACATGTGTGTAGCAAAACTTTTCTGCTGAAGCCAATTTGTCTTACACTTTGCAACACCATTAAAGAAAACCGAGACATTGAGCTCCGAATTAGTCAGTAAAATAAGATACTAAGTGAGCTGCAGTCCATGGGTCTGAACTGAAGCAATCTGAGATCGAGAAATGAAGTGCCATTACATTGAATAGATAAAGCTATTACTACAGTGCCTTGAAGCCCTATATGAAGACATGGTCTATATTTGCGGTTGTACATTTGTATGGGTGTGTTATGGGGCGGTCTTGCATTGGCAGGCTCGTGAGGACCTTTGGGAACCTTTGAGTTTCTGCAGACTCTTAAGCATGTTGGGTCATAATATTGCAAATACGAATAGGTGTTGCCTGACGCGTTGTGCTTTGTGTGTTCACAGGGACCTCGTCGGGGCTTGTGCTCGTGTTTGACATTCCAAACAAAGGGACCAACATCACCCTAGCTGAGGTGCTGGCCGAGCACCGGGAGCCCATCACGGATATTGCGTCAGAGGTCTGCGAGAATAAGGTAGGTGGCAGACCCTCTTGCCTTCTTGGATGCCCAAGCAAATAATTATCGGGGCTTAAAAGACAGACTGCCTCAATACACACTGTGAGTAGTTAGGAGGATTTGCAATTAGCGCTAGATGCACAGATTGCCAGATGGTGATCGGACTGTGATGGAACCTCTCTCTTGGGTCTGTCCTGAAGGCTCTGGGTTTGCTGCGGATAATCCTCGGCTAAATATCAGTCAGGTGTCATCTGATTTATCTTTGGGCCCACCCCAGAGCCAGATACTTTTCTTTTCTTTTTACTTTAGTAATGAAGCTGCTAAACCTGTCCAAATAGTGTATCTTTAACCATAGCCGTACCATCGATATAATGCTCTACTGAGCGAGTTAACCAGAGCTTTCCATTGGTGCACATGCCACATTCGTATCTGGTCGAGCACCAAGCTGCTAGATGGATTGATGGAGCCCAAAAACAAAGGTGAAAGCTGACATTCCCCACAATTACAGTGAAATAACCAAATAAGAGACACTAATGGACATACCCGAGTACGGAATGAGACCAGGACCAAGTGCAAGTGAGGTAAAAGATAAGTCTTTATGTAAAGTTAAAATGTTGCACGCAGAGGACTCTGCTACTTTGAGAGCGCTCTGCCCAAACAAAGAGAAATACACATTATATTAGAAAAAAAACTTCATCTATGACGTGTGCTATATGGGATACAATAAGTGATGTTCATTGGGCTAAGGGGACTGGTCAGTATGTTTTGTATAGGGATGTTGTTTCAGGATTGGTCGGCTTCAGATTGTAACTTCTTGGAGCACGCAGGTCAGCTGGGCTCATCTGAGTGGAGTGTGGGGGTCAGGCGTTGTCCACGTTGCTGTAATTCATTCTATCTATCGTTTGCCCTTTTGGCCACACATATCTTAGCATTATTCATAAATCTTAACATATAATATATATCATTTAGACTTTTGAACTGAACAATAAAAGGTAAGTGTACATGGGTCTAGGTGTCTTATCTAACACAGTATTTCAAAAGCACATTAATCAAGTATCTCTTTGAATCTACTACGGGTGTTTTACTCTTTGTTAGTACAAGAAGAATATATGGCTACATGGGATTAGTGATAGGGGGTGAACTGGAGTGGCACACGGGTGAGGGGCATGCAACTGTTACATGAAGGAGCTGTGGGGTTAGGGGGCTTGTGGTCTATATTTCTTTAGAAGGGATCTGCTAGTGCAGAGGCAGATTTGTGGAGATGGATAGTTTTTTCCAGGACCGCTCACACACAGGGCAATGATGTAAAAGGAAGAGGAGAGATACAGTGTTTAGCTTGTTACACTTCATGCCCAAACTTCAGTGAGAACAGGACAGCCGTGGAGACGGCAAAGGGGAGGAGGTCAGGGGTTGGCATGATGGCTGTGCGCGGAGAATGAAGGGAGAGGTGCAGGCCTGCATTCAGCATTTACATGCGGTCTACTAGAAAATGGAGTTGGTAGTTAACACAAAATGGAATCTCGCGGCTCGTAGGCCATGCACAGTTATGGGTCATTCAATGGTAACCTCACACCTTGGCCAGAGGTGTGCTGTCAACTGTGGAATGAGCAGATCATGTGTGTCGTTAGGAATGAAGGTGGACCTGTGAGACCCTTCCTCCCTTACATTCCCCCCTTTCGTTACTTAAGTAACGAATACTGCAACTCTCCCAAACGTTTCCATTCGGCTTCCTCAGCCACTGCTTTATCCCAAGCCGGGATTCCCTTTCTTGGCATCCAGGCCCGACATACCACCATGAGGCTGTCCCCTGCCGTGCGTATTCATCTGGGGTACAAGTCATGTAGATCCAACCCCCGTCCCACTCCAGATCTACCAATACCTCATCGAACCATTCTAATTCCCGGGGTTCCTTAATTTCGGTGTACCATAACGGATCTACAATGTATCCAGTGTTGTGTATAGCAGTCTTTCTATATTTTGGTTCTGAATCTTCTCCTGTTTGGGCATGGGCTTCATGTGTTACCTGTACTACTCCTGCTGCGTTGCCCATTGTCACCATCATCATTGCACTATTAGGAATAGACTTTGCACAGCACCTGAGTCCCAATTGGCATACACAAAAAATTAGAAAAAGACGATGATGGGTATCAGTAGCTTCACAACCATTCCAAGCTACGACGGGACCCACTGTCAGGATCTATCCCTGGAAGATATGGCAGAAGTGGAAGTTTTCGCCGCGGAGACCCTGCACTTAGCAGTCCAGTCCTCATCCAACATGGCTGCCGTTATTATTTAAGCAAGCTCCGCCCACCTCCCGGCGCGTTGTATCTGTTTTGCTACTCCTAGTTGATACCAGCGCTCAGCCAAATTACTCTGTTTCGCTCTCTCTGAGTCCCTCCTGTTGTGCTACTCATACCCGCTCGTCTTACCTCTGTTTTTTTTGCCTTTCACTACTCCCTTGTTCCGTTCTCGGCACTTCTCCGCCACTCCTTTTCAGACTTTCCCTTTTACTTAGGCATCTTGCCTTTCGTACTAGCGGTTCGCCGCCTACCTCGCGTATCTTCGTGTTCCTCCCTGTGCCTTCGTGGATCCAACCGTTTCTGGTAAGTAGGGACTTCTTTACTTCTCCCTCTTTTCCTACCTTTCCCTCTCGGCTCGGTCCGATTCCCCATTCCGGACTCTCCTTCCTTTCTCTCTTCCTCCATTACTGCTCATTGCTGCTACCTCGCCTCTTCGGATTGGTGCCGGCCTCCTTTTCCTCGAGACACCTTCACTTCGGAGGATTGAACCAACTTGCTCGATCCACTCATATCTTGGCTTCGTCCCGGATCTCTCGATACCACATAAATCATTGGAGTCGCCCCATTAATACCATCTCGGAAAGGCTACACAGGGTTTTTTCACCGTCCATCGGTTTTTTCCCTGTCGCGGGGCTTTGGCTCCTCGGGGCCCCCCAAGACAGGTTCCACCTCCTGTCGAGGTGGCCTCCGAGGGAGCCAGACCCTACTTGCATGACAGGAGGTCCAGAGACAAGTCTACAAGGGAAGATACCAGAACCCTTCGAAGATCCTCCAAACACGCCAAGGACAAGCAAGAGGAAGCCTCAGGTGAGGAGAAGGGTGGTAACGGTGAACATTCTGACAGAATACAACGCCCAGACAGAATCATGGCTTCCCTTGAACAATATCAGGAACTGGTGGCAGCATTGCAGGGACTAACTCTAGAAGTCCAATCCTTGAAAACCGAAAATGCCGCCCTACGCCAACAAGTGGTCCTACATAGGGATGACCAAGGAGACCTACCACCCATGCCTTTATCCTTCGGAAAGTATGATGGCTATCCAGGCGGTCTAAAGGAGTACCTAGACGCCTGCCACGTATATTTTGCCTTTCGTCCCCACGCCTTTGAAACAGCCAGAGCGAAAGTGGGGTTTCTCATAGCTAATCTCACCGGAAATGCATTGGCCTGGGCCACCCCGTTGGTAACAATAAATGATCCTGCACTGGCTAATTATGACTCTTTTGTGGACCTTTTCAAGGCCAGATTTGATCGTCCAGAGGTTTTGTACACCTCTTTCGAAGCTATACTAGATGTAGAACAAGGTAACACTGATGTACAGACCTACATTTCTCGTTTCCTGAGACTGGTGGCGAAAACAGATTGGCCAGAATCCGCCAAACAGACGATCTTTCGGAGGGGACTTAAGGATGAGTTGAAGGATGAGTTAGCCCGAGTAGCTCGACCTCCGTCCTTTCAAGATCTCATGTCACTCACTCTCCAATTGGAGTATCGTCTTAACGAACGCCGCCTGGAAAGGAGAAGACCTCGTCTTAGTCAGCCTTCATCCAGCCCAGCTCCTCACCCTTCGAGGGAACCGTCCACCCGAGAGGAACCTATGCAGATAGGAGCAACCCGAGGCCCTCTCACACCTGCAGAACGCAAGAGACGCAGGGATTCAGGTCTCTGTATGTATTGCGGCTCTTCAAAACATCTGCTCAGAGATTGTCCAGAAGTACCTCCAAGAAGGAAGGAAAACTTCCACCCTCGGTCCTTTGCAAGGGAGGTCTCGGGGGGACAAGATACAGTCCTTGCAACCTTACCAGACCAACAGAATTAAGTGAGGATAATAGCCTGATGGTATTTCGAGTCAAACTTTGGACATCCAAGACTTCATGTGTGGAAGTCTTAGCCATGCTGGACTGTGGTGCCGCAGGGAACTTTATGGACGAAGGATGGGCCCGAGAACAACAGATCCCCTTTAAGCAGAAGGATAAGCCCATTCCAGTAGAAGGAGTGGATGGGACCCCCCTGTCCTCAGGCCCAATCCAATCCGAGACGATACCTTTACGTTTGGATTTGGGTGAGCATCAGGAACTGCTAGTATTCGATCTTATTAGAGCAGCCCACTTTCCCTTAGTGATAGGAATACCCTGGCTAAGAAGACATAATCCCCAAATAAACTGGACTACCAACTGTGTGCGTTTTGATTCTTCCTACTGTGAACAGCACTGTCAATCTGCCATTCGGGTCAAAGGAAAGGACAGGAACAACGGATCCCCTCTACTTAAGGTGGTCTCATCTGTTCCCCGTCAGTACCAAGAATATGCTGAGGTCTTTGAAGACACTACACCCAAACTCCTACCACCTCATCGGCCAGAGGATTGTGCCATAGAACTCACCCCGGAGTCGGCTGTCCCATTTGGCAGGATGTTTCCCCTATCTCTTTCCGAAAGACAGGCCTTAAGAAAATATCTAGATGACAACCTGCAGAATGGTCTAGTACAGGAATCAAGGTCTTCAGGGGGGGCTTCACTGTTTTTCATTCCAAAAAAGGACACCACCGAACTACGTCCCTGCATAGACTATAGAGGGTTGAATCGGATCACAATCCGTGATCGCTACCCTATGCCACTCATAAGGGACATCTTGGAAGCAGTGAGAGGATCCTCTTACTTCACCAAATTGGACCTCAGGGGAGCCTACCATCTCCTCAGAGTAAGGAGAGGTGACGAGTGGAAGACCGCATTTCGGACCCCATTCGGATTATATGAATACAGAGTTATGCCCTTCGGTCTGGTGAATGCCCCTGCAGTCTTTCAGAGGTTTATCGACAAGATTTTCTCCGACATGTTGTTTGTCTCGGTGGTCGTTTATTTAGACGACATATTGATCTATTCTCAAGAACTACTGGAACATCGTGAACAAGTCAAAAAGGTGTTACATCGACTCCGAGCAAATCACCTCCTGGTAAAACCAGAAAAGTGCCAGTTTGAGGTGACCTCTGTCTCTTATCTAGGTTATGTCCTCTCGAAGGAAGGGATCAGGATGGAACCCGGAAAGATAAAGGCGATCCTAGACTGGAAGGAGCCAAGAAGTGTCAAAGAGATCCAATCTTTCTTAGGTTTGGCAAATTTCTATCGCCAATTTATCCCCAACTTTTCTAACTTGATGCTACCCATTACAGGTCTCCTTAAAAAAGGGGTCCAGTACGCCTTTGGAGCAGAACAGAAAGGAGCCTTCTTACAGCTCAAGGAACTGTTTACCTCCGCTCCCATACTGGTACAACCAGATCAAACAAGACCGTTTATAATGGAAACTGATGCCTCAGGGGGAGCAGTGGGAGCCATTCTGTTGCAAAAGGCAGAAGACGGTCTCACGCATCCAGTAGCGTATTATTCTAAGACCTTGACAAAGAGCGAACGAAATTACTCTGTCTTAGAAAGAGAATTACTGGCCATCAAACTGGCATGCCAAGAGTGGAGACACTTATTACAAGGAGCAGCACACCCATTTCAGGTACGAACTGATCATCGTAACCTTAGAGTTTTACAGCAGATGGAGTGTACCAATGCCCGACATGCTCGGTGGGCATATTTCTTCTCCCAATATGACTTCAACATCACCTATTTACCAGGATCAGAGAATAAGATGGCAGATGCCCTCTCCAGATGTCCAGGAGAAGAAACTGACCACAATCAAGAGCATGATCTCTTATTTCCCAACCTAAAGATCACGGCAGGTGTCTCTCTCTTTTTGCAAGAACTTACCTCCCAATACGGTGCGCTATCAACCATACCAACCACTGTCAATCTGGCTGATGACGGTTTGTACTACCATGGTACTGGGTTGTTTCTCCCATCCAAAGGACTTCAGGAGCAGATCCTCTCCTGGTGTCATGATACCCCCCTGGCTGGACACCCCGGTATCAAGAAGACTCAAGATCTCATAGGTCGAAGGTTTTGGTGGCCAGAACTCCACAAGGATGTGGAGAGATATGTCTCGTCCTGCCCGATTTGTGCTACCAATAAATACCAAACAGGCAAACCGTTGGGCGAACTGCAACAACCTACCCTACCCACCCAACCTTGGGAACATGTGTCTACGGATTTTATTGTCGATCTCCCAAAATCAGAAGGAATGACCGCAATCATGGTAACTATTGACTCATACAGTAAACTGGCCCACTTCTCGGCATTGGAAAGTCTTCCGTCAGCTCCAAAGACTGCTTCAGTCTTCCTCCGGGATATTGTACGTTTGCATGGCCTACCTCGTACCATAGTTTCAGACAGAGGTACCCAATTTACCTCTAGATTCTGGACTTTGTTATGTCAACAGTTGGGGATTCACAGAGCACTATCGTCAGGATTTCATCCACAGAGTAACGGGCAGACAGAGAGACTTAATGCCGGACTTGAGCAGTACTTAAGATGTTTTTGCAGCAACAGACAGGAGAACTGGTCTTCCTACCTCGCGCAAGCCGAGTTCGCCTATAACAACAACTACCATACCTCGACTAAGATGAGCCCTTTCTATTGCACTTATGGTTACCATCCTCAGCAGATGCCTTGGTCTGGAATGCAGTCCACCAAATCTCCTGCCATAGATGACCGGTTATCAGAACTAAAGAAGGTACATAAGTTGGCAAAAGAAGCATTAGAGGATAGCCGACTAGCACAAAAGAAGTGGGCCGACAGAAGCAGAAGACCCAACCCAGATTGGAAGTCCGGACAGAGGGTCTGGTTGTCCACAAGATATTTACCCAAGTGGATACACACCGGCAAATTCGCTCCACGATATCTGGGTCCTTATCCTATTGTGAGACAAATAAACCCAGTCGCCTACGAAATCCGCATGCCAAAGAAACTCCAGAGAGTACACCCTGTTTTCCACACATCACTACTTAAAGAATATAAGGTGGATCCTTTCTCACGAAAGTTTCAGAAGACCAGGACTCCGTCCACAGTAGAACCACAAGAATATGAAGTGGAATACCTAGTGGATTCCCGGTATTATCAAGGCCGTCTCCAATATCTTGTCCATTGGAAAGGTTTCTCCACTGAAGAAAGAACCTGGGAACCCAGACACCACCTGCATGCTCCAAGATTACTGAGAGAGTTTCACCTGAGATACCCGGGAAAACCTGGGGGCTTTCGGAGGGAGAAGGGTTATACTGTCAGGATCTATCCCTGGAAGATATGGCAGAAGTGGAAGTTTTCGCCGCGGAGACCCTGCACTTAGCAGTCCAGTCCTCATCCAACATGGCTGCCGTTATTATTTAAGCAAGCTCCGCCCACCTCCCGGCGCGTTGTATCTGTTTTGCTACTCCTAGTTGATACCAGCGCTCAGCCAAATTACTCTGTTTCGCTCTCTCTGAGTCCCTCCTGTTGTGCTACTCATACCCGCTCGTCTTACCTCTGTTTTTTTTGCCTTTCACTACTCCCTTGTTCCGTTCTCGGCACTTCTCCGCCACTCCTTTTCAGACTTTCCCTTTTACTTAGGCATCTTGCCTTTCGTACTAGCGGTTCGCCGCCTACCTCGCGTATCTTCGTGTTCCTCCCTGTGCCTTCGTGGATCCAACCGTTTCTGGTAAGTAGGGACTTCTTTACTTCTCCCTCTTTTCCTACCTTTCCCTCTCGGCTCGGTCCGATTCCCCATTCCGGACTCTCCTTCCTTTCTCTCTTCCTCCATTACTGCTCATTGCTGCTACCTCGCCTCTTCGGATTGGTGCCGGCCTCCTTTTCCTCGAGACACCTTCACTTCGGAGGATTGAACCAACTTGCTCGATCCACTCATATCTTGGCTTCGTCCCGGATCTCTCGATACCACATAAATCATTGGAGTCGCCCCATTAATACCATCTCGGAAAGGCTACACAGGGTTTTTTCACCGTCCATCGGTTTTTTCCCTGTCGCGGGGCTTTGGCTCCTCGGGGCCCCCCAAGACAGGTTCCACCTCCTGTCGAGGTGGCCTCCGAGGGAGCCAGACCCTACTTGCATGACAGGAGGTCCAGAGACAAGTCTACAAGGGAAGATACCAGAACCCTTCGAAGATCCTCCAAACACGCCAAGGACAAGCAAGAGGAAGCCTCAGGTGAGGAGAAGGGTGGTAACGGTGAACATTCTGACACCCACTCGAACAGGTTTTCGAACCATGTGCTGGACTGCACTCCTCCTTCCTTCATTCTTTCTCCGAGATTATGCACTGCTGAACACATAGTGAGTCTCTAGCACTCACACCATCTCCTGACTCCTTAACACCCATCCGCATGCCTGACCGCATGGGTTGCTCTCTACTGGAGCCTGGCAAGCCATGCTAAGCATTATATTTGGCCAAATACACACACGCTTTCTAATCTTATTCAATGGCTTCCAACTTTCTGGACTTTGGTCCCCGAGGGTGCTACTACCACCAGCGCACAGAGACTATAATAAATGTAAAAGGCGCTATATAAATGACAGTTACAATACAATAGCATAGACGATTGCAGATGGGCACATTCTGGTTCCCTTTTTCCTCCAATGTACACAATTGTGCAAACCCAATGGTCTGTGGTGAAGTTATTCACAACAGTATGCCCAAACGCTGCATACTGATGTGTGCGGGTAGCCATGCCTGCGACCAGTGTCCACCGGAGCGGTGCGTTATACGTGCCTTTCAGATTTCGTGGTGATTTGTTGTATGTGTGCCTGATCAGGTATTGGTTTCTTCTGTCGATTGTTGCGGCTGCGATAAAATGGTTGGCGACAGTCTATACTCCAACTAATTGCAATTAGTGGAGCATTGGTTTTACTTACAGGCTCTTCTAGGTGGATAGCATGGCACATGTGCCCAGATATTGTGCACTTACTGAACCTTCTCAATTGTTACCTTTACGATTTGCGGCCCATTCCCATAGTTCATCCATGCTCGATGCCCGCCAACCCTCAAGTCCTTCCAGTGCGATTCTGGGACTAGTTATTGATTGCCTTACAGGAGTAATGCACAGGAAACCCCCACCTGGCTTTCTGGTGCAAGACATGGCCATGGCACAATTCCTCCCCTGACAATTCCCAGCAGAACGTCCCAATCTGTCTGAGTGCGATGGTGGTGAGTCTATCTCAACCACTTTGAGTGCGTTGCCTGTTTTCCCCATACATGGCAGGCGCAGTGACTAATCAATCCTGAGATATGTCATATGTGAAGGGCTGTGTTTCAGCTGGTGGTGCTTGTGTGAAGCCAGGGTCATGATTGGTGTTTGATAGTGTGTGTGGCCTGGCCCGCTGCGATAACGGTTGGCACCGCCATGTGCTGCACGTTCCTATGCTCGGATTGGGAACTGGACGGTTAGTGACAGGCTTCAGGATAATATAGCAAATAGCTAGGTTTTGAGGATTTTTTGACAGAAAGGTATTTCTTGGTGCAGTGGATGTGCAGAGGAAGAGTGTTCCAGATGGTGGGAGCTAGGATAGAGAAGGCTGAGCCGCCAACTCTGATGGAGTGTTAAGGGGAATAGCGAGGAGGAGAGCTGAGCCTGATGGGATTTTTCTGGGGGGGGGTTGGTAGTGGATGATTTTATTCTGTGGGAACTCTGGTCCTCTATTATCGAGGTCATGTGTGTGATGCACGTGGATCTGAAGACTGTTGTTAGGCTAAAAGGGGGACAGTGTAGGACTCTGAGGGTGATATATTCTCTGGGCGAGAGGGCAAGGAGCAGTCTGGCTTCTGAGTTAAGGATTTGTTGGAGCTTCCTGAGGCTGGTGCGCTCAGAAGGAGGGAGTTGGTGTAGTGTAGGCGGGAGACTATGATGGCCAGTATTGCAGAGACTCTCTATGTGATTGGGAAAGATTTGCTTTAGGATGCGTGAGTGGAAGTGTCAGGTTCCGGATGTGGAATTGAGGTGTTTAGAGAGTGATAGGTCTGCACCCATAGTGCATCCAAGATTTTTAACGTAGGTGGAGGCGGCAGATGGGGCTCCCTGGGCTATTGGCCATGATAAAATTTGGGGGATCAGAGCCGTTCTGCCGCATGTTAGGATTTCTGATTAGCCCGGGTTGAGGGTTAGGTGGTTGGTCGTCATCCATAGGTTTATAAACCCGAGAAGTAAGAGGTGAGGTTGGGAAGTGGGGAGGATGGGGTGTTGGCAATTTTGAAAATGTTTTGGTTGTCCTCTGCGTAATTGTAGCAGATATGGTTGTGAAAGCGGATGAGAGTCAGCAGTGGGCTTGGATAGATGTTGAAGAAGACGAGTGAAAAGCAGGCTCCTTGCGGCACATCTATTGTGGCGGGCAGGGAGTGTAGGAGAAAGGTGGGAGGAGAATGATTTGCGAGCAATTGAAAATAAAGGATGTGATGCAATTAAGGGTGGAATCTTTGATTCCTAGGGTGAGGAGCTTGTTCCTGAGCATTGTGTGATTGATGGTATCAAAGGCCGCAGATAGATCCAGGAGGAAGAGCGCAGCACCACCCTTCTGAATTGGCAGTTCCTTAGAGGTCATCTCAGATAGAGACCAATGAGGATTCCATTCCACCGAGGGGGCTGGGTCGAGGAGGCTATTGGCTTCTGTGAAGAGGCCAAGGTGCTTGTATTCCACACGGTCAATTAGTTTAGCAATGAAGCAGGTGTTGGAGATTTGGCGGCAGCTTGATGGGGAGAGTTGGTCGAGGCTTGGTTTTCTGAGTAGCGGTTTGACATGCAAGGTTTTGAAAGCCTCTGAGAAGGTGCCAGATGAGACGGATTTATTGATGATGCAGCGGGCTACGCTGCCAACATGGGTAAGGATATTTTTTAGAAGGGGGTGTGGGCAAGGACCTACAGGTGAGTGCGAGTAAGCTGCAGAAATCGGCCTAGGGAAAAGGTGTGAATGAAGCGAAAGGAGGACGAGGAAAAGATTGGGTTTGAGCGAGGGCAGGATGTGGAGGGTGCATTCGAGCTAGTTTTGTGGTGATGGTATGATGTCTTTCAAGCGCAACGTTATGAATGTGGTGCGTGATTTGTTGTTGCAAGTCAAGGGGATGCACTAGGACATTTCTACTATACTAACTGATAAGCAGCACCATAATTTAAGGCTACAAAATGATTTGTCGTTTTCAGTGGAGGTAAATGGATGAGAATTTATTGTGTTGTTTCCGCCGGTGTTCCTAATTTACCACTATTTGATGCATGCAGTATTTTGTTTAAAATGTACTGCACGCCTTAAAGTATCGTAGGTGCTCTCTACACATACGTATTGTTTTCTCCTGATGCGTATTATTTACTTACATTGGCCCAATATGTTTTGAAGCTAGTGAATGCTCAGAGGGCATTACGGACTGGCCCAGGTTTTTGGGCTAATAGTTAGTATCCCTCTCTTGATCCACCAAGTAACTGTTTTGTGATCAAATATGTGTCAATTACATTGAATGTGTATATGCCTGCTAAGCCTCCTAGGCCAGAGATAAACTTGTTAGGCTTCTGAAGCACGTGGTTCTAATGCCTTTTTTTGGGTGACCATGCTAATCACTTGGCTGTATGATGTAACATTGCAAGATGCAGCATTCATAAACATTCTCTAAATCGGCACCCGGTAGCTCACCTATTTCAACACTTATTCCAGGATTGTGCTGCTGACCTGGTGACTGCAGATGACTCCGGGGTTCTCTGTGTCTGGAAGTCAGGAGAAGATTTCAAACTTTTGAGCAAGATTTCTGCGTATGGGTAAGCAACGCATTCATCAAGGGATGGTGGCACCTTTTTATTACTTGCTCACGGAGGTTGTATCACTTTAGCTGAAGGCCTCTGATGTCGTCGTTGGTCTTTTGTCTCAGTAGAAACCACTGATGATATAAATCTAAGAACTCGCCATGAACAACCCACACTTATCCCTCTCAACACCTTTCCTTCACCATTACACCCTCATTTCCTTCACACACCACATAGCTGCTGTCACTAAAATATGTAACACCTTCTCCGCAAGATGAGACACATCCTTCCCCCTTATTAGGTAAGATTTTCCTATTTATGAATAATCGTCCTAACCCGTGTCATCCCCAGAACTTTTTGCTTGGACTTTGTCCTTCTTGTACATTGTCCCTAGGTGAAGGGAAATCATTTTCCCCTCTCGTCTAGTCTTTTACTCTTTTTATGGGTGAAGGGGAATCATTTTCCCCTCTCGACTAGTCTTTTACTCTTTTCATGGGTGAAGGGGAATCCTTTTCCCCTCTCGTCTAGTCTTTTACTCTTTTTATGGGTGACCTACAGTGTACGGTTGGAGTTATAGTTTCCTATAACTTTTGGGCTAGGCGGGGTTGCCCCTTTGGGCTCCCCTGTTAATTTCTCTTCCATTTACTTGAGTGAACTACTGTTCCCAAGTAGTAAAGAGGGATTTTCATCCCCCTTTACATTTTATATAGTGAGCCAGCACACCCCACCTTATATGGAGTGCTGGGGGGATCCAATGTATCCCCTTTCTTACTTACCTGGCAACATTTTGTTACAATTGTGAGTTTACATGAATGGCTGGTGGCAGTGGTTTTACCTTTATGACTTTTAGTCTTTATTACTTGCAGGTTGTTAATTCAGCCCTGGTAATGCACAGAAGGGCCTCCATTTTGCTAAAATGGTGGGCTCCTTCTTTTTTTGCTATTTCTTTTGTGCTTGCTGTTTCTGAGGTCTTTCCCTGCCATTCAAGGCAGGAACGACCTTAGTGGAGGTTTTGTCTTCGGGTTCCCCGCCCAGGCTCCAAAGTGTCTGAGAAGGCAGGAATCGGGGAAGGAGTCCAAAACTCCTCAGCCCTTTGTCTTTCACCTTGCCTGGAAGGAACAAACAAACACGAACAAGTCCCAGTTTCCCTGCGCCAAGGAAGTGTACAGATTAAAGGTTGAAATCCAAGTGATTTATTTGTGCACGGAGAAGAGCCTGACACGTGTTTCGAGCTTTAACCAGCTCTTCATCTCAGACTTGGGTAACAGGAACAGTTGAAAGGAAATTAAAACAATCATAATTAATTAAAAAAAACACAATTTGGAAGAAGAATGGCATGTCACACACGGACAAAATGGGGGGGTGGTTTAACAAGGTACATTGAAACATGTTACACACAATTTGGTGCAAAAACAATATACACAAACAAAAAAATCGATTGAAAAACATGACATAAGGCACCATATGATAAGAAGAAAAAGAAGTCAGTTCTGCATATTGTCGGAGTTCATGAATTGATGAATGTTCAAGGAGCAAAGGAAACAGAAAGAAAAAGAGAGAACAATAATGCAAAATTAAAATGAAAAAATATGAGTGACTTCAGCAGCGCAATCTGAAACCAAAGAGCCAACTAAGTCTTTTGAAATGGAAGTCTTGTATTGAGAAAAGCAATAACCAAAGGGAATTACCTTCGCTTCATTTAAGGAACTTCTGAATGCAGAAAAAAGCACAATGCCAGAAAGTCATTCTGCCGAGATAAGGAACCAAATTAAAATTGCCAAATATGAAGAAACCCAAGTGAACAAATGGACGTAGAAAATGATTAATTGAAAGCATACCTCTAAATGCCTCACATTTGCGGTAAGTCTGCTATTAATAAAGAACAAATTCGAAAGTCAATATCACGTATATACAACAGCCGTTGCATCTTGTATTATGATTAGGTTTGTCAATGAAAAAAACCCAACACCACATTAGAATGCTAATAACTAAACAAAAATGCTACGAACTTCCATTGGCACGTAACTTCTATACAAATAAGAGCATTAATTGCTTAATTCAATGCTCTGCATGTGTTAATGACCTGTAATTGTATCCTGATAACACACGGGGACCGTGTAAGAACGTCTTACCTCAGCGGCCATAGAGAAATGGCAACAAGAATTCCAGCGCGAGTTCCGCGAGATAGAAATGGGACTTAAGAAAGACATCATCCAAAGGGAGACAGTGGGAGATAGAATGTGTTTAGTGCACAATTGCGGGCCGCCATATTGGGTGAGTTAAAAAAGAAAAATTAGATTGAAAAAGCCAGCATGGTTGATGCGCAATAATACTTACTGGAAAGAAACACTAAGGGGCGATAAAGAAATGATCAAATCAATTGCCACATTACCACTTGCTATGATGGAAAAGTGATTTATAAAAATCAAATCCATCAAATTACCATTGTAAGGAGACCTATTGGCAACATTTGCGAATTTCCTTTCATGTTACCTCAGCCTCAGCTGAAGAGCTGGTCAAAGCTCGAAACACGTGTCAGGCTGTTCTCCGTGCTCAAATAAATCACTTGGATTTCAACCTTTAATCTGTACACTTCCTTGGCGCAGGGAAACTGGGACTTGTTCGTGTTTGTTTGTACCTTCTCAGCTGTCCTATACTGGCAGTATATCCACACCTCCCAGACACCTGGAGCCTTGGCGTACTTTTTATAATTTTCCGACATACAAGCGCTGTGGATTAGTGACTTTTTTTGCCAAATTGTGTTCTTGCCTGAAAGGAACCAACTCCCAGTCGATTGGACAGCCAGACCGCCCCTTATTTTAAAATGCAGTTAGAGAATGCAATGGTTGTGTTGTAGTTCTGATAAAAACTCCAAACCTGTAAGCTGCTGCTGACAAGTCGACCACTGGAGCTGAAACCGAAGAGAAAGATGAAGAAAAGACTGCTGTAGCAATTTCCAGCAACTGGAGACCCTGCTGCCTAACCAGAGCCTGCTGTTACCTTTCCTACCAAGCGATCTGGAAGCGACCCCGAAAAGGATGACCCCGATCCAGAGCCTGGTCAGACCCACTTGACTCAAGAAGGCCTGCATTTTGAGCCATCCCTTGACATGCTGCGACCTTGCCGGGCTGCAATACCCTGGGACCTCAAGCCATTACACGGTGCACAGTCTTCTGAATTCCGAATTGCACTGACACTTTGGTGGCATCCTTCTGGACCTCCAGAGACTTGATTTGAATCCTTGAAGTCCCCTGCTAGACCAGATTAGTGACGAGAATCCGACCAGCGATATTCAGCCTTCTCCTGGCTCCTGAAAAGGGTGTCAAAACCACAGAACTGCATCCATCTGCAAAGAAACCCTTGCCAGGAGTTTTACGCATTTATCCCGGCTGCAAATTCCCTTCCTGTCCTGTCTTCAGTCTTCCCGACAAGGAATTAATTGACTGGGTATTTGGCTGCAGACCCTGAAGGCTTCCTGCTGCAAACTCGCCTTGGTTCGGGTATAACTTACCTTAAGCCTTGTGTGATTCCTGTGAAGTTTTAGGGTGATTCATGTGATTGGGAGTCCTCTCATCCAGTTCTCCCAGGCTGTGTCTTCTCTGAAGTCCCTGGAACCTTTCTACCACTCTAAAGTAAAATACTTACTTGTTTGACCAGCTTTCCTCAGGAACTCTCACTCTTCCTACAGCTGTGCCTATCCTGACCAGTCTGTTGGCCACTAGAGGCCTACTGACCACCTCCTGCCACCGAGAACACTCATGCTCAAAGAATAGGGAAGGATTTATAAGGTTTGGGCATTTGCCTGGCAAATGCAAAGGTGTTTAAAGGTTACTTACCTGTAATAGAGTTGGTTTGGTAACTGTCCCTCTGAAAAATGAGCAGTTACATAAGTTCTTACTATCCTTTGAATGTGTTTTGCCAATATGAAAATTATATATAATGTTATTTTACTCACCTGTGAATTGGTTGGCCCACTTACCAAAAGGAATGCTGATGGCTTCACCTAACTATTTCTTTCATAATAGAAGTGTATACGTTTACCAACTGGGTCTTGCTTCCCCTGACCTGCCATATAGCCTGTCTAGAATAAGTCTGCCTTGGGTTTTACTTAGCTTGAATAGCTGTGTGCAATTCTTAATAAGTATATTGTGGGTTTTACTTACCCTGGTCTGCCTTCTGCCATCCTAAAATAAGTTAGAGAGTTATTGCTTACCTTAGTCTGTGTTCCACTGAACTGAAAAGCAACTCTAGCAGTTTTTTACAACATTAGATCTCACTCGCCTTGTACAACGGAGGGTTATCCTGAATGCAGTTATAGGTTCATATATTTCATGAAGGAGTTTTTCCCTATTCAGAAAAGTAGCCTGGTAACAGGGTTGGTTTACTAAGTGATTTCTCGACTGAGGGTCACTGCATAACTGACAGGGTCTACTACCCTTGAATGATTGTATGTAATCTAAAAGTAACTTGTGGTTTTACTCCACCTGAATAGGTGTTCTATTCTAAATGTGTATGATTCGGTCTGACTTGCCTTGTGTTGTGTTTTTATATTGTGTTTATGATTATATGACAAGGTACTTACCCACCAAGATTTACCTTGGCCTATTTGTATTTATAATAAACCATTATTTTGTATAAAACTTCTTGGTGTAAGTGTTTCTGTTGAACTATTTGGATGCTACATGTTCTTTGTACTTTCCTACAGCCCTCTCTCCCTCCTAAGCTAAGTCTGGTTGCTCTTTCTATGCTATCGTATACTCAGGCCTTATACTTAGAGTGGGGTTTTGTACTGTCTCAGTTGTATTGTTTTATTAAGCCCTTAGTTCGACTCCAGAAAACTGTCCTAACACCCCTGGGAACTTCTGCCATACAGCCGAAGCACTAGTTCCCTCCAAGCGGGACTCAGGAAATGCTCTTGTCAATGAATGTCCAACAACTACAATTCCTCTGCAACATACAACACATCTTCTCCCCTCCCCCCAAACACCTGCACCACGGTACAAGCATTATTTCTGTCCTAGCTGGACAATGGAACCGCTCTCCTCACTGGACTCTACAACAGCACCCTGGCCCCCTGCGAGCCATACAGAACGCAGCGGCACGAGTCATCCTGCACCTACAGCGAAGGCGTCCTGAAGTAAAACACAGACAGACAACAGATTCAAAACTAAGGTGGAATTTCCCTACCTGAACAAAACTAAGGAACGTCTGAGTCAAAGTTCAACTCAAAAGTGTCTGTGTCCAAAACCTATCCTTGCCCTCACAACTAAAGCTAAACAACGTGTAGGGATGTTAGCAATGAAAGAAATGGTGATTAAAATAAATTTCTGAGCTTCCAGCTCCCAGCTTACTTTTCCACTTCCCTACCCCAAGTTCAAGAAAGTTCCACAAAAGTCTTGGGATTACCTTTCCCGAGTTGATGACAATTTCACAGATCCTCAGGGTACCCTTCCCCAAGTTCAAATAACACAGTTTCAAAGAAAAGGATCTTGAGGTTCCTGTCCTCAAGCCAGCACCAAAGTTCAGCAAGTCTCAGGATTCCCTTCCCCAAGACTTCAGCTTGCCAAGTTATACTTAGTCTCCGTCTCTCAATGTACAAAATAATTCCAGATCAATTTGAGACTCCCTCTGGATTGGATTAACAGTTAAGTCAAATTATTCCTTCTTGGTTTACTTCAACAATGTCTTTGGCTTTGATAATTGAAGGTTCCCTGGTCTTGGTGCAGACGTCAGACCGCACCGTCCACCCGCTACAGCTCGCGCAACCAGGAACCCTAGGCTCTTTAGCCCACCTAGGATCTTCTGTATCTGCCCATGTGTAAATGCTCACCCTCACTTGGCTTCTCCTTGTCAGCCTCTTGGCTTTGCCACAATGTGTCACATATCCTTTGCCAGTCTTTGGCCTTTCTGCACAGTATTCATGCATAAAGTTCACTTTGCAGTGATTTTATTTCTTCCCCACCTTCCTATGAGGCTCTTTCGCAATCTTTCACACACTCTTATTTCGTGCGTTGCTGTCAAATGGGAAATTTCACATTCATCCGTCATCCGGTCGTAACTCTGCCCATAAAGTGTTCATTCAGTTTGGTATTCCATATTAGCAATCGTTCACTTTGGCCACTTCACTATTCTCCCAACCCTTGGCTTCGGGTTTGTTTCATTGTGCGTATACTATTCTGTTCATTCAACATTTGCCTCACTTCCACACAGCCCCCACCACAGAGGGCCCCGGTTTCCAATGACTCCCCTTCACTCACCAGTCCCTGGCCTTGCCTCCGGGCAGCTGCGCTGTTCCGTTTCTGCTCCGCCGTCTGGCTTTACATCAACCGTGAGCCCCGCTAGTACTTGGATGCTCGTCTGTTCCCGTCGGCGGCGCAGTTTCTCTTCTGCGTACGCTGGCGTCTACTTTGTTTCCTTTTCTTTGCCCGCAGCTCTGACTGCGCATCTCTGACACCAGAGGCTCACACACCTGTGGATTTCTTATGGCCCGCCTGGTCCCGGGCACCATAGTTCCTTGGGGTTGTCTGCCGGCGTCCTGGCTCTCCTGCAGGACCCACCACGGCTGCCTCTTTGCAAACAAGATCCCCTGCTGGCCTCTCTGTTGTTGGTCTCCTCCTGTTTTATACAACTGTAACCACTTGACAGGTTGCAGGTGTGAGTTTCCAATTGAAATTGCCTGACTGCAATAAGAGGAGAGCTTGGGACATGCCTGACCTTTGCAATACCCTGCAAGCCTCTTCCTTGTCCCAATACCACAGTGGTGAAATACATTACTAGTGTTCACTGCTCCTAGTCGCCTCTTTCTCATCCAAGTACTGTAATAGGTTGAATGAGGGGAGATGTTTTACAGGTTCCTAGTGATTCCATCGACAGCCAAACCATTGACAACAAAAGCATCGGAAAAAATAACATTGCATGCATTTTTTTTATGGGGGTGCACCCCACCCCCTTTTTCTAACCTTAAAACCCCAATTTTTACTAGACTAAACCCTTTACTATTTAAAAAAATGCATTCAATGTTTTTTTCCGATGCATTTTTTTCAATGGTATGGTCTGTCGATGCTTTGGATTCGACAGAATGACCGGATACTGTTTTACAAAAGCCCATAGAGGCTGGGGGAGGGTTAGGTTGGTTCTCATAAGGGAAAGAGGGATACCATGTCTCGCCTGTGGATACCCTCTTCCCAATCTCCAAGGACCCTCCACCCCGGAGGTCATCCCTCTCTTCTCGTCCCCCAGGGTCAGGATCCAAGAGCGATGGCCTTTCCCTGGCCACTTGAGAAGAGGATCCAGGGTGAGTAGGAGTGAGGATACCCTTGGGGGGCTCACACTACCCAAATATCGCTGCAGCTCTCACCAAGCCCCAGTGACCCCCTGTACAGCAGACAATTGCCTTCATAGGACTCTGCATTGTACACCAAGCCATGCATCTATAAACCTCAGCTTACCTTCACAACAAACTGAAACCCGTCAACCACAAATACTCCAGGCAATCTAAAATCTGCTCTGCGTTCCTCTTTTCATACTACCGTGCATAGGAAAAACGAGCATTCACCTAGTGGACACCACGACCCTGAAATACCGTACCACTTCACATCTGCACTTCGCCCTCCATCACCACAAACATACCTTTTTACCCTCACTTAATCCAGCGTCGCCACCTCCCTGCTCCTCTAACATTGCTTGTCTGTCCTAATCTTCCTACCCAGTCCTGAAAATGTTGTAACTAATGTTTCAATGCCCGCCTCTTGAACATTTGAACCTTTGAAGCCGATCAAATAACCTCTGGATACGTCCAGTCCTGAACAAAAATTCAAATATAATAAATGAAAATGAAGTAAAGAAAAACTGGGCATGGCACGGTTTGTAGGAAAGTGCATATTCTTTTTTTTATTTTTTTTATTGGTTTGTTCAACCTTTAAAAAAGACAAAACATAACAACAAGTAACAACATTACCGATTTCCTTTCCCTCCTCCCTCCCTCCTTTTGGCTTTAACGAGTCCAGTTTAACTCATGATGTTCAATGGATCCAGGCTCTGATTTAACGTAGTCACTCAGTTTATTTCCTGTTCGTCCAACCGGGTTTTTAGCACTTGGAGGAAATTTATCAGTGCAAACAGTACTGCTCTATTGGAGCCTTCAAAGAGTGCTTTCCACCACTCTTCGATAATCCTTGTTCGATGGATGCTGATCACTGGGGCAAAGATAAGACCTCTTTGATGCTCATGTTCCGGACATGACATAATCAAGTGTTTTAGCGTTTCTTTGGCGTCGTTGCAGAGACGGCACTTGGGATTAAGTTTTGCTTCGACCAAGAACCTAGGCGTTCTTTCGTTGGAAATGCATTTAGTCTAATTCACATGTATAGTGCCCTTGCATGCTGGTTTGGCATGCGCGTTAGGTAAATGTGGCGTTGGTCGTACGTAAGCTTTTGCCTCTCCTGGTACTTCGTGCATCATTTTAGATTTTGATTTTAGATCGAATGTGTTAATCCTGTCCAGTCTCCAGATCTTCCTCTTAGCCGTCTCAGGATTTTCTGTTAACATTGTAAGGGTGATGTCATACTCTTTCAGTACGTCTTGGCAACGGTGGTTCCATTTAGAGAGGATGGTGTGCTCTTTGTCTGAGTCATGCTTATGCAGGATGCAGATTTGGGGTACCGGGGCCTTCAGCATCGTTTTTCGATTAAGGCTCAATAGGTTCCATGAGACTCTTGCATGGATTGAGATAAGTCGTAGTTTGTACCGTATACAGACGGTTGAGGTACCCTTCGGTAGATGTAGCACTCGAGTCCAGAAGATGTTTTCTAGTGAGTTCCATAGGTGTCACGGGCAGCCAAATGCATTTTCCCCTCCGTAAATTAATATAGGCATGACTTTTTGTCGAAAAAACGTGATGGTAGGTTTTAATGAAAATTTACCATATTTGTTGTTAATCAGAGAGGCTTGACATGCCAACTTCCGACATTTGCTTTTGGCTGCTTCTGCCCATGGTGCATCATTTCTGCTCGCACTGATCCTCATGCCTAGGTATGTGGTTTGTTTTGTAAGCTGAATTCTCTCCTTGGCAATATACCAATTAAACTTCTTCCCCCTGCCACGTGAACCTGATGGTTTCTCAAAGATCAAGATTTCACATTTTTGTTTATTGATATGAAGCCCATTGGATGTTATATAGGTGTCTATAAGATTCATTTTGTGCTGAAGACCTACCGGGGTCTGATCTATCAGAACAAGGTCGTCAGCGTATGCTAGATAGTCAATGGGAGAACCATGCATTTTAGGAGGGAACGTATTAGCACCACAAAATACGTCCTTTACATCTGATATGAACAGATTAAATGTAGTTGCTGCCAAGGGGTAACCCTGTTTTACTCCCTTGTATGTGTTAATTTTAGTAGACAGCATGACCTTCTTGTCAAGTCGAATCTTGATGGAGGTCTCTGTGTGCAGTTCACGGATTGCACCCACTAGACTAGGGGGGCAGTTCCACTTGGCTAGTTTTTTCCACAACAACTCTCTGTTGATACTGTCAAACACCTGGGAGAGGTCTATCAGTGCCAAGTAGATCTTAGAGTTTGATCTAATTGCTTCAATCTTCAAGAGGTTCAGTAAGAGCAGATTTAGGCCGCAACCGACCCCCCAACCCCTTACAAACCCCGCTTGTCTGGGGTCTACATGATTGGAATCTTTGGCCCACCTCAGAAGTTTCTGTTGGAGAAGTGTGGCGTAGATCTTCCCCAGGACATCAAGAAGCACTATGGGTCTGTAGTTTTTTGGGTTGGTCCGGTCCCCCCTTTTAAAGATTGGGACCACCACAGCACTTTTCCAAGAATTGGGGGTGGAGCGGCTCTTGATGATTCGGTTGAATAGAGTAACACAGAAGTCTGCCATAGGCCCGGGTTACGTTTGATCGTGTAATTCGTTAGACCGTCGGAGCCTGGGGCTCTGGATTCTCGCACATTTAAATTGCGGGTAAGATGTCTTCTCTCTCGAATTCCAGGTCCCATGTATTTACAGCCGGTAGTTCACAGGCTACAGTTAGTGTGTCCTTGCAAAATAGGGCTGAGTAGAACTCTACCCAAGCTTTTTCAGTAACTGCATTGGCCTGTAGAGCATATAGAGGTGCCAGACTGCTGTTTATCAACTTCCAGTATTCCGCTGAGTTTTTCCCTTCCATTTTTGAAAACATTTTCTCAGAATCATTTTGCAGCGTAATGGCCGCATGTGATTTAAGCCAAATCTTGTAGTTTTGCTTAATCGCCCTTATATTCTGTTTCGTAGTTTCGTTAAAAGGCCATTTTACCTTCCTTATTTCTTGTCTCATTAGTCTGTTCCGTTGGAGGACGGTCACGTCAAATTTGTGTTTTGGGCGTAGTTCGACTTGTTTCAAGTTATGTTTGCGTTCTTCGAATTGGGACAGGAAGTGTTGGTATTCAAGGCCCTCTGTGTTTTCCATAAAGTTAGCTTTTAAACCCGCTACTTCAGTGTCAAGAAGGTTTAGACGGATCCTGCTGGACCCTGTGCTTACCAAGTGTGGCCTACTCGCTTGGGTGCAGTCAATCTGGTTATTGATTGTAAGTTGCACCATATCGTGCTAACTGTGGGTCATATTAAGAACGTCTAGTTGCTGCACTCTCTTATGGAGGTTTTCAGTGACAAATATATAGTCAAGGACCGAAGTTTGGTTCAGCCTTCTCCATGTGGTCTGGGCAGGAATGTCACCCACGGTGTTGCCATTTAACATGGACAGTCAGCGTATATCCATTTCTAGGCACCATTGAGCCGCTTTTTGTTCCAAGTGGCATTTCTCACTGCCACAGGACTCTGTGGGCCTCATTACAAATCGCCCGGTATGGAAACAACGGTGGCGGTAAACCCGCCGCCACCGTTGTTTCCATGCCGGGCGATCACAACTCCTGCAGGCGGGAGGTGATGTTCCCGCCAGGTCTGACCTGGCGGGTTTAACACTGCCCGCCTGCAGGCGGACGAGGAAACACCGGCAGCATTACGAGATGCTGCCGGTGTTTCCATGAGCCCCATTCCCATCGAGTCTCATAGGACTCGATGGGAATGGGGATTAACACCATTCCGCCTCCGTGATTCCCGGAAAACCGGGGTTGTAATGCCCCGGTAATTCGGGGAATCACAGAGGCGGAATGGTAATACAAGTCCGGCGGTAACCAGGTGGTTTTACCGCCGTGGTTACCGCCGGACTCATAATGAGGCACTGTGTGTTGGATACATGCGAGGCTTAAGTCACCGCATAGAATCAGGTCTAACGGATGTTCCTTTTCGAGTAGCTTATCGATCGCGGCTGTCACTAGATCTAAAAGTGACGTTGCGTCTTTTGCCCGATGGTTCCAGTATACATTAATAATGTATAGACGAGCGCCCTTGATTTTCTCAGTCTGTGTGACACCAATTGTTGATACCTGAATAAAAGGCGATAGATTCCGTGATTCTATGATCCCGAAGCCTGCAGCCTTTCTCACTGCTGTCAGCAGACCTGCCATGGGTCTTCCCTTTGGTTGACTGACCACTGGGTTGATTGCGATTTCAAAGCCTTCTAGAAGCGGACTTAAACTTAGTCTTGTAAGCACAGAAGGTCCAGATTAGTTGCCCATGGAGTTTTGAATAGATGGATAAAGCCTCTGGTGTTCCAGGAACCCATTAGGCAAGTACTTTAGATCTCCAGTGCCTGGCATTAATTATTCGAGGCCTTGTTTAAGGTAGCCGTTAGCCAAGACCAGTCAGTCACCTTGAAAGTGCATATGATTGCTGTCCTAACCCACAGAAATATGAAGCATGCTCTCCAAGGGGATGGCCTGGCCACCATTCTTCCAACCGCAAGATTAACAGTCGGAAAAGGAGCCGCAGTTCAGAATGAGCAGAGTTAGGTCACTGGTGCATGGCAAGCACATCTGAAATGTCAATGTCCACCATTATGCAATCGTTGTTAAACTTATTTGTGAGCAGGTAAGTGATTGTGCACACGATGACACAATGTGCTCCTGTAAGAAGCTAGGATTACAACTCTAGTCTTTTGGCTTTACAGTCAGCATTTTAACCATTATACAGACCCTCCAGAAAAATGCAGCATGAAATGGAAAATTTTGCGTCACAAAAAAGAAAAAAATTGCGGCACACAACTGCGTTTTTTTCGGCATTTTCTAACGTTGAAAAATATATCATTTAACATCTTTTTTAGCCTAAAACCAAGTAATTGCAAGGCTTTTGTTAGTGAGGAACAAAATGTTGTGTTCTGTCCGGCCACGCTCTGTAGGACAGCCAGGTCTAGTCACCACAGCCTAACATTTTGGATTGTGGTGGGGTGGGGGGGTATTGCCTGATCAACTCCATGGAAATGGTGTTGCGCCACCACTTCCAGCAGACAAGTGGAAAGCAAACAAACAGATAGGCTTGAATTCAAAAGTGTAATCCTGGTTGAAGCCCATAGGTTTGCTTTTCGCTTGTCCTATGACCCCAGGAGAGAGGGGGGACAACTCTACACTTCTCCATGGAAGGAATCCATGAGGCCCAAGACACAGGGGCAATGCAGTGGCAGTAACTGCAAGCCCATAATACCTAGCCAAACAATGAACTCTCTTGGGTGGTCATCATTCCTTGGTTATGCCACCCACACATGGTGACTTAACACACCCACAAACAGAAATGAAACATCACAACACTACCAGGGGTCAAGTCCTACAAATTAAAGTGGGGGGACTCATCAACAAATGCAATGGCATGTGATGTCATCAGAAACTACCATATCAAGGTGAAATATGCATACATCATTAAATTGGCTTTGCATAACCACCAAAATTGCACAGGACGAATGGCATTTGCCTTTCATAAATTTAAACACCCAATTTTGTGCGTAATTGGTGTCATACAGCCCAGCCTTGATTGAAGGCTGGGCTGCATGATTCCAATTGAAGACTCTCGTAGCTGTATTTGTTCCAAACTGCTTAACAATAATTGTAAAGCAATTTGAAATGAATACAGCTACGAGCGTTTGTATCATGCTGCCCAGCCTTGAATGAAGGCTGGGTTGCATGATA
Source organism: Ambystoma mexicanum (assembly GCF_040938575.1). Lineage (NCBI taxonomy): Eukaryota > Metazoa > Chordata > Amphibia > Caudata > Ambystomatidae > Ambystoma > Ambystoma mexicanum. The sequence continues at coordinate 1,646,072,669 of NC_090937.1, forward strand.
GCAATTGTAGACGAGCATCAGAAAGCATTAGGTTTATGCTTTCTTTTCCGGCACTCGACAGGAAAGTCATTTACTTAACTGTCGAGCGCCAGTAATGAAAACAGTCCAGTGGCCTCTTTTGGGTGCTCTGAGTTGGGGGCAGATGAGCGGACAGGCCAGTGCTTACCTGGCTACGCTTCACCAACTCGGTCAGCTCGGCAGGGCGGGCACTCAAAGAGCCTTGGAGGTGCCTGGGGTCACAGCCAAATGCTGTGCATCTCCCAGGCCTGCGTGACCCTCCCCCAATCCTGGGCCTGCAACGCAGAGCCGGAGGTGTTAACCCTCAAGCTGCTGCAATCAGCAAACAGCTGTGTTTGCTCTAAATCATTATATGAGTGCGAAAAAAGAAACACTAAGCTAACGTGTCTTTTTCGCGCTCAGTTAATGATTTATAGCGGCAATTGCGGGAAATGGCAAATTTTGCGATTTTTTTTTTTTTTTTTTTTTTTTTTTTTTTTTTTTTTTTTGCAAATCGCAAAATCGCCACAAAGTGGATGGTCTGATTATATCACATCTCCTCCAATGGCAAGCCTACTCTTCATTAGCCATGGCATATATTCCAGTCACTTTCCTTCCTCTGAGAAGCCTCTCATTATAGTCTCTTTCATTGATCAGGAGCCTAGCAGCAAAGAATAGCAAGTTAAAGGGGAGTGCTGTTTTTGTGATTTATTGTAATGTAATGATTGAAGCAGTACAGGCTTGCAATTATACATAGATAGGTTTTACAGAAGTAAAGATGCATGACAAGTATGTAATATAACAGAATTTCAGAGCCTGTGTCAGGACACGCACCCCGATTGGTGCTTCAGCTACTTGGCATCATGTCACTCGGCGCCCTTTCTCTTCCACTAGGAGGATTGCTCTCTGTCATTTTGTTGCCCCGTTTCGGCAGTAGTGGCGGTTGCCATGACACCGTTTGTCAACACTGCGGGCTGGTTGTCATGGACGCGTTCCGCGTCATGTGACTTTGCGTTGCACTTTGACACGCACTACCGGAAATAAAACCGGCTCAGCAGAACGCTGCGGCGCTGCTGATTAAGCACTGCTACGTTTAGTTTTTGGCTCTTGGATACTTGATTACCGGCTTCTGACCTTGGTTTTTCCCTGGATTGCTTTGCTTTTCCCCTTGTTATCTGCTTGCTCTTGCTGACTCGGACTGTCCCTTGGATCTGCTTTGTCTCCCGATTTTGTTTTGGCTGCTGGCTCGCCTGTTACTGGACTCGGTCTGCTTCTGGATTGCCCAGAGTCCATTGGAACTGTGTTGTAGAGTCCTTCTGCTTCTTCATCTGCTGGATTACCCATTCTACCGGTGCAATTTTGGACTAGAGACGCTTACCTGTGTACTGCACCTTAGGCGTCCTCGTGCCGGCGGGATAGGTCCCTTGCCCCAACTGCACAGAACTTGAGATGCTTACCTGTTTTATGCAATAGGCGTCCGCGTGCTGGCGGGGTAGCTCTTACCATCTGGACCCTCTTCACTTTCTTTGGATCAACGTATATTCTGCCTCTTCGACACCTTCTGGAAATCTTCTAATACATCTCCCCTGGGAATACCGGTAAGAACTCTGAGGTTCCTCTGGGAGGGGTTGTCCTCCCACACTTTGGTTTTATGCCTTGGTTAATGTTTGGATTCTTCCTATTTGTTCTTTAGACCTGCTGGGAGCCCTCAGGACATCATCTCTGTCATCCATTCCCATTACGACACACCATAGAAAGCAAGTGTTAATTCAGGTGGGCTGTCTTCTGGTGTTGTTGCTGAGAAGTCAATTTATTACTGCCCGTTGTTTATGTTGCCTTTCTTCCTCTGCAGCTGGTGTGTCGTGGGGAGGTGTCCTTTTTCCGACTACTGAATCCTTCTGGTTGTCATTTTACACAACAGAGGGTTACAGTTGTAGGAAGACTTCATCGTCAACTGGTTTCCTGTTCTGAAGTTGGGCTAGTACTCTACGGAGCACTGATTGATTCATGACAGCCTGTAGAATTTACAAAATGGGGTGAGAATAGAAGGGGAAAGAACAGAGCAGCCAATCGGGAGAAACCCAGAGGACACACTTTGCGCAAGCAGAATTCTATAGCTGTGATCCACTAACGAGCGAGGACAATTACAAGATTGCAAAGGTGCAGACTTGCTGTCAATATATCCAAGCTGATTGTGATGGACAATACGTGCCTCCGTAGGCAGCAGATGGTAATGAAAATAGGCCAAGACCTGTGTAATGTGGCTCGAGAAATTGGCTTCAGAGATGTTGACTGCTGGTAAACGTGCAAACTGAAGCTGGAAATGAGAGAAGGCTGAGAGGGTGGCCAAAGAGGCCTTCCCTTTACAATTCATATTTTCGCTGTCCGTGATTTTGATAATATTATCATTGGTTTTTCAACCTAGATCCGGCATCAATACCGGTAGGGTGAGTCGCATCTAGTATAGGGGTGGGTAATTTTGGCCCAGGAAGACCTTGAACCACCTGGTGCGTCCCAGATGATCACCCGCCGTTCAAAGGACTTTACAAAAAACAATGAGGGAAATTTCTAGAAGGCTTTAGGACATGTGTATTGATATATATGAATCCAGAAGGGGTAACAATGTCAAATTGCAAACTACTAGCCAGCCATGAAAAGTTACTCGCCACCTCAATTCTACACACACCCAGCTCAGCATTTCCCATTAGCCAATGGCTAGTGGCAAGTGCAAATTCTGCGCCCTGCACAACATCAGCACCCCTAGCAAATAAGAATGGAATTGGGCAGGATGAGTAAAGGTTTGTAAACGTGTGACTTTTTGCTGCACATTGGTTTGGTTCTACACAAATCCGTTTAAATTGCCACCTACCTCAGAGTACCATTTAGCAAGTTGGTGGGTTCTTCTAATTTCTTTCAGTGCAACGCTGTTTTAGATTCACTTCCCAGGCAAAGGACGCCATCTTAAGGTTGCTCTGAAATATGACACCTAGTTGCCAAATTCCGCACTGGGTGTAGAGGTAACTAGATTATTATTATTATTATTATTATTATTATTATTATTATTATTATTATTATTAATAGATGCCAGAAGACATACTGTTGGGAAAGATTATATGCAGTACCCTGTAGAAGACTACACCAGCCTTGTCCTCTTGGCAATAGTTAACCCAACCTTTGCTATAAGTCTGTACTTCACAAGTTGGTAGAGTGACTGAACAGCCAGGCTTATCTCAAGAGGGGTCAATGTGAGCTGTAGGGTTATTACATAGATTCACAGTGACAAGTATCCAAATAAACTCTTACACTCGAGGTTTCTTCAATTATTTATTAATTTAACAGTCAGTTGAATAAGACTTCTTTAGAAGGGAGCAAAAATATGTAACACAATAATATACTTCAAAACTACACACTCTCAGTTTCAATAAATCAGTAGATACCCATTTGGGATGGCACACAGACACTTCCTACACTCTGAGGTGACTTAAATAACTAGGACACTGTGGACATTGATATATCACCGGCACATTTAGAGCAATATTGAGGTTAGTGTCATCAGGAAAAGATGAGGGAATAAAACAATGTTTAACAAATATTCTTCAGCAGGTAGGTACTTTTGAACCCTTCAGTGCCAAGTAAATTAACACTTTCCCAGCTACACAAGTTATCTAAAGCTGACCAGGCTGGCTGATAAGTGAGTCTCCCACCGGACTCCATTGGGTATGACAAGGAAAAGGGGACCGCTCAGTAGTCGGAGGAGTCCCAGAACCAATCACAGTCGAGTAAACCAAAATCTTCCTCTCCTAAAACCCCAAAATCTAGTGGGGATAAGTCCTATGTGGGTGGGAGTAAGAGTAGTGGTCCACCTGCTGAAAAGCTGGCTCCCAGTGGTTCCAGGACCGTACCCCGCATTACTGACACTTGTTGGGACTGTGGGGCTCTGGACCACAAGAAGGGTGACCCCAAGTGTAAAGGTAATGCACTTGGAGGCCAGGATGTCAGCCTGACCTACCCTTACCCCATGCCTGAGGTGGAGGACACTGTCCTCCCCTCCTCTACAGGTATCACATTCGGTGCTCCTGTAGAGATTTTAAAATAGGGGGTTGCGGTGGTGTCCTCTGCAGGTTCCATGCCTTAATATCGCTGCAAAGATATGGCGATATTTTTGTATGGCAATATCTGTGGGGATATTAACACATGGAACCAGCAGGGTATGGGCTGGTGGCAGCTCCATGCTGAATTTGACAGGCGCTCCTGAGTATTTTGGAGATATCCAGGCCCTGCCATTGGAATCAGTTGATTCCTGATAGGAAACAAGATGGCCCCTGTGGCCTCTTGCTTTCTATTGCCTGTTAACATATTTTTCCCAAGTCCTGGGAAGCCCTGACTCTGTCCTTGGGGCCTGGGACCAGTACGCAGAAGTACAGGAGACAATCCCACAGTGCACCCGTAGGTTTTTGAGAAGAGTCCTCTTGAATGGCCAGCCTTCTACTGGTTTGAGAGACACTGCGGCAAGCATGACAGTGGTGGACAGGACCCTGCTTAAGCCAGAGGACTATATAGGTGCTCCTCTGAGAACCACCAGATTAACTGGTGGGCCTCCCAAATAATTGCCTGTAGCCTTAGTCAACATTATGATTGGAGACAAGACCAGAAATCTTCCTGTTCTGGTTCAGGACAAACGTGCCTGCTAACATTTTGTTAGGCAATGATTTGGTGGAAATGGAGATGATCACGGATGGTCTATCCATGGCTGCTGCGGCGGTCACATAGGTCACACCGGGTCCGGCTGCGAGTCCGGTACCATAGCCAACGGGGAAACCGAAGGCACGACGAAGAAGGAAGAGCAAGAAGGCCGCCTCTGCGAAAGTGACCCCTTCTCTTCCTGCTGCTTCCGCAGCACCCACTGGGATTCATGCTCCGGACGGGCTGGATCCAGTGGCAAACCTAAACTCAACTCCTGAGGGAGACGAAGCAGAAGACCCTCCTGCGGGAGGTGCTCAACGCAGAAGACCACTCCGACCATCAATGCCTGCTGGCTGAAGGGGGGCCCTCCCAAGCAGAATTCTGTAAGGGTCAGAGTGAGTTTTCTCTCTCTCTCTTTTCTCTTTCTCTCTGTCTTTCTCTCTTTCTCTCTCTTTCTCTCTGTCTTTCTCTCTTTCTCTCTCTCTTTTTCTCTCCCTCTCTCTCTCTTTCTCCCCCCCCCCGTCCCAGGCACAGGGAGAAGTGCCTAGGACATTCCGGATCTATTGGAAGGGTGAGCTCCTTGTTAGTGAGCCCACTAAGCCTGAACCTGGTGCCCTCAAGAGGTTGGTGGTGCCCCAGGTTTACTGGCCCTTCCTACTGCAGTTGGCGCATGAGGTGCCCTTAGCTGATGATCTTGGTATCAACAATACAAAGCAAAGGCTCTCTGCCCATTTCTACTGGCCTCGGATGGGAGTAGAAATGGAGTCCCACTGCAGGACCTGCCCCAGTTGTCTGGCAAGACTGGAGGCGGTGTCCTTGCCCCACGCAGCCATTGCCAGTGGTTGGCACACCATTTGAGAGGGTGGGCATCAACATTGTCACTCCCCTTGACCCTCCCACATCAGGTGGACATTGGTTGATCATGCCACCAGGTACCCTGAGGCTATACCCCTTTGAACTGTTACTGCCAAGGTGGTTGCCAGGGCTCTCCTGGGCATTTTTACTCTTGTTGGAGTCCCTAAAGAGGTTGTCTCTAACAGAGGATCCAACTTCATGTCGAGTTACAAGAAAACCATGTGGAAAGAGTGTGGGGTAACCTACAAGATCTCCACCTCTTACCATCTCCAGACCAATGGTCTGGTCGAGAGATTTAATAAAACTCTCAGGGCATGGTAGGTGCTTTGGAAGAGCCCCTAAGGAGGAAATGGGATCTCCTCCTGCCATGCCTGCTGTTCGCTTACTGAGACGTACCTCAAGAGGGTGTTGGTTTCAGCCCCTTTGAGTTGCTCTTTGGACATCCCGTGAGGGGGGCCCCTTGCCTTAATCAGAGAAGGTTTGGAAGCCACCCCTCCAGATCCTGCCAATCAAGTAGGGTACTATGTGTTAGGACTCAGATGGAGGATGACACAGATGATGGGTCAGGCGACACTAAACCTTAAGGCAAGCCAGGAATTTAACAAATACTGGCATGACTTTAAAGCATTACAAGTGGATTGGACTCCAGGACAGGAGATCCTTGTGATGGAGCCTACCAAGCCTTGAGCTTTGGCAGATAAATGGACTGGACGATTCAGGATCATCTCCAAGATGGGCGAAGTCAGTTATCTGGTTGACATGGGAGTCCCTGCGGGAGCCCCTCAGGTATTCCACGTCAACAGGCTCAAGCCTTTCCATAGGCGAGCAGAAGTCCCATGTCTCTTGCTGGCTTCAGAGCAAGAGGAGGATGAGAGTGAGCCCCTTCCTGATTTGCTGCACAGAAACCCTCAGGGTGGTTCAGTGGAGGGAGTACATCTCTCTCCAGATCGGACTCCAGAGCAGCAGAGCGCCTGCCAGTCTTTGCTCCAGCAGTATGCGCCTCTATTCTTGCTGACACCAGGCCTCACCCCGTGGTGCAGGCACGAAATTGACACTGGTGACAGCGTACCTGTCCAAGGCAGATGCTATAGGATGTCAGACACTGTGAAGAACCATATCCAGGCTGAGGTCACCAAGATGTTGGATCATGGTGTTATTGAACCCTCAACTAGTCCCTGGTCCAGTCCAGTGGTGCTTGTCCCCAAGGCAAGTTCCCAGGCAGGTGCCAAGGATTGGCGGTTCTGTGTGGACAAAGAGAGGTCAATGCCGTCTCCAAAACTGACGCGCACACATTGCCCAGGGCAGATTAGCTCGTGGACACCATAGGTGGTGCCAAATTTGTGAGCACCTTCAACCTTACCTCAGGCTATTGGCAAATAGCTTTGACGGACCATGCCAAGGAAAAGACTGCATTCTCAACCCCTGAGGGGCTCTACAAGTTTAGAGTCATGCCTTTTGAGTTGAAAAATGCACTTGCCACCTTCCAGAGATTAGTCAATCATACGCTCAGTGGGCTGGAGGCCTTTTGTGTGGCCTACTTGGATGACATTGCTGTCTACAGTTCTACCTGGGAAGAGCAATTGACTCATCTGGATAAGGTGTTGCAGGCCTTGAAAAGGGCTAACCTCACTATCAAGGCTACCAAGTTCCAGATAGTTCAGGGGAAAGTCACGTATCTTGGTCATGAGGTAGGAGGGGGTCAAATCCAACCTCTTCCCCAGTAAGGTACAGGACATAAATGACTGGGAGACTCCCACCACTCAAACCCAGGTGCAAGTCTTTTTGGGCCTCACTGGGTATTATCGCAGATTCATGGTCGACTATGGAACCATAAAGAAATGAGGAAGGCTAATTGGACAGAAGACTGTCAGAGGCCCTTTGTTGACTTGAAAGCAAGTCTGTGTAGGGCACCTGTGTTGTGCACGCCTGATTACAGTAAACCCTTTATCGTCCAGACGGATGCCTGCGACACAGGAATTGGAGCTGTCTTGTCCCAGTTGGATGTTCCCTCCCTTTGGCATCTGATTATATCATCAGTAGGCAACTCAAGGGTAGAGAACTTAGATGGGCTACTGTTGAAAAGGAATGTTTCAGTAAAGGTTGGAACCTTAGGCGTTTTAGGCCCTACCTTATGGGGTCTACCTTCAGGGTCCAAACAGACCATAAGCCCATGAAGTGGCTTATGCAGATGAAGGGCGAAAACCCGAAACTGCTCAGGTGGTCCATTAGCCGGCAAGGGCTAGAATTCACCATGGTGCATAGACCAGGGTAGAGTCATGATAATTCAGATGGCCTTTCCAGAAGGTATGTTGACCGTCTGGATGAGGGTGTCAATCTCATGAGAGATTCAACGCCCTAACCTCAGTCTGGGGCGTGGGGGGTGCCTGTGATGCTGGAAATGCATTGGAGGGACAGGGCCTCCGTATCCTTGTCCTTTATTGCTTTATCATGTATGTTCTGTACTTTTTTCCATGCAGGAGTTCATGTGGGACTCCTGGCGGTGCAGCTCTTCCTCTTTTTTTGGTCATGGTGAACAGACACTTGGGATACCCTTATGGCACCCATGGGTAGGGGTATAACCCTGTAATCCTAGTGTATGTTTTGGGCACCTGTGTGTGGCCCACGGAGCATGGTGGGATCAGGTAATATTATCCCCACCAAAAATATCGCCGTATATATGGTCGTCGGGAACGGCCATAGGTGATATTTTTAGTGGGGATAATATTACGTTTTTTTTGGGAGCGGGGGTTGCGGGGTAGTCCCCCGCTCCTTTTAAAATAGGGGGTTGCGGGGGTGTCCTCTGCAGGTTCCATGCCTTAATATCGCTGCAAAGATATGGCGATATTTTTGTATGGCAATATCTGTGGGGATATTAACACATGGAACCAGCAGGGTATGGGCTGGTGGCAGCTCCATGCTGAATTTGACAGGCGCTCCTGAGTATTTTGGAGATACCCAGGCCCTGCCATTGGAATCAGTTGATTCCTGATAGGAAACAAGATGGCCCCTGTGGCCTCTTGCTTTCTATTGCCTGTTAACATATTTTTCCCAAGTCCTGGGAAGCCCTGACTCTGTCCCTTCCCCCTGAATGGCTGTTGGGTGGAAGTTCCATATATGGTATTGTGGAGAAGTGCAGCCCAGACTGCTTGGAACCTTCCCAATGATTGTATGTTGTGGGTACGCCCGTGGGGTGGGACCTGGGTGAATGGAGTGTGTGACGAATACGCATTTCATGTTATGGGTATCTAGTTTCTGGTGGTTGATATGACTCAGACAGCCCTCTCTGAAACTGGTAGGAATGCAGTGTGGAGTGCTGAACGGCTGGGTGCTTGTCTGAATCCACATTCCTTGTTGTGCATGTCTAGATGGAGAAGAATGGCCTGAATGCACTGTGAGCCTGATTGGCTGCCTGCCTGATGAAGGCCCTTCTGAATGATTGGTTGCCTGAGTGTGACCCAGCAGAGTGAATGGGAGATCAACAGTATATCTGAGGGCCCTCTCACTAATAGAAATCGTTCAGAAGCTGAAGTTGATACTTGATGCTTAACCTTGAAGCCTGCTGGAAGAAGGATTGCTTCGCTAACCCGAAAGCTGCATGACTGTCAAGGAACTGATCCAAGAAAGGACCTGGCCAGGAGACCTCTTCCCGAGCTACGAGGGACCATCGTGCACCAGCTGATCTTTGCCAAAGCTCCCTGGACGTCAGACCCTCGAAAGGCTGCCGACCGGAGACTGGGACCGCTGCGCTATCACAAAGCAAAGCGCCCGGACTTTGAAGTACATCACAGTCGACGACCGCCGTCGCCGACCCGAGCTGCAGTGCTCCTTTGCCTAAGAACATTAGAAACAAGGACTCCCTTGCTCATCACCGTCAACCGCTTTCGTCTCGCCGGAGAAAGTCAGGGCCGACGACCGAGGAGAATCCGCCGGTGGGTTTCCCGCCACCGGAAGACCTCAGACGCCGACGAAGATACCAACACCAGATGCAGACGACCCGCCGCCCTTGCTGGGCACCGCACTCCTCCGCTTGCAGGATGTTTGTGACCGATCGTCAACGGGCACCGCAAGAACTGAAACTGCTTCCGCAACGACAGGGTTCACCCTTTTTCTTCACCGACTCTTGACGACCCGTGACTCCTGCCTTGAAGGGAGTGCACTTAAGAAGGGCCCATCGACGAATCATCGAAGAACTCTACAAAACCAGGTATTTTGGAGTCGTGGAACCTTTTAGAAGGAATCACAACTATATTAAGCATAATTGGACTGAGCTTGTCAAATACGCTTTATTTGATTAATTTTACAATCTGATTCGTATGCCATTTGACAGTTAGCAGTTGATGCATTTCAAAGGAATCGATAGTTAAGAGTGGTACCACGTAGACCTGTGTATATTTGCCACTATAGTATTGCCAGAGTACAAAGTGTGTTATTGTGATTGTGTATATAACCTTGAACCCTATTTGTATAAAGACTGTGTTTTCATTAACATAGTGTGTGGACATTCCTTTGTGGGTGCTTGGGGACTACACTGTACTTGGAACCAGCCCGCATCACCTCCTGGGAGCTTAAACCTTGGTTGCTCGACCACAATACCAATATACAGAACCTTGGCTGGGGTGCTCTGTGCCTCTACTCTGCCATATAGAGAGCAGGAGTAGAGAGCAATGCTCACTGCCATATACAACTATGGATAGAATGGGGTGCAGTGCCGACTCCGGATGCAGAGCATGGATGGCGATTATTCTAGATGTGGGATGGGTACTATGCTGGTGCTGTGGCTGTAAACGCAGGCCATGGTAGCCCATGGCAGGTGAGGCCCAATGTGGATTATAAATGCAGACTGTAGCCAGTGACAGGTTGAAGATCACCCTTCTGGTGGACCTTAAGTATATTAAATAGATGGTCATTTCACTGAGTAATATATCCAAATGACAAAGGGACCGTTTGCAGGAAAAGGATGTTCTGATCTTGTGTGGACAGTGGTCACAATAAAGAGGTCAGTGTTCTGGTTGGGTTTCCTTGCAGTAGAAGTGGAGTGATCTATGTATGAGTGAACGTCCGGTCAGAGCTCTGGAAGGGAAATCCTTCTAGAGATGACTTATCCATTCCTACATAGGATTCCATTGGTAAAATGTGCTAATTGTTCTCTCCCTCTCTTTAGGGGGACATGCTCATCAGTGAAGATGTGGAATGGGGTCATAGCGGCTGCATATGGCAGCGGACAGATCCGGGTATATGATGCTGCCACAGGCACTGTGCATGCGGAAGTCAACGCCCACGCTCGATGGATTTATGCGTTGGATATTGCACCCGAATCTGGAAAGGTAGCACGTCTTCTATAGTCTGGGTTTACATTTCATCAACATGGTTTGCACTTTCATTAAAATGTGATTACGAGGCGGGCGTAGATTGGAGAATAAAAAGTCCTACCACAAAACCACGTGGTGAGAAAGCTCTAGGCACTACATTATTAAAGCATAATGCACTGTAAACCTTTCTTAACTTAAATCACTATGAATATATTAAGAGTAATGACTTTATTTTAAAATAATTGAGATCAATGCATTTTAATAACCATTTCAATGTGTTATCCAGTGATATTCTTTCAACATTTTCCAGTCTTTAAATTGGCAGTGATTACATTCCGATGGGATGATGAGGTGGCAATATGAGGGAGGATCACATGGCGAGGGAGTTCCCCTAGGGACCTGGATACAATATTGCAGAGAGAACATGGTATCCCCCTTACCCATCCGAGGTTGACACCCAGGACCCAACTCCCCAATCTTATTGTTATGTTGAAACCAACCTTGTATGAGCAATAGGGAAGTTCCTATGTACCCCCCCTTTGACTCTGACTGAAAGTACTGGGAGGAGGAAGAGGGCCAGAGCGATGAAGAATACCTGGAGGGACCAGGTTTCGTGCTCTAGTTGTAGACCAATCCTATTGGTGCCGGGACAGTCAAAACTACAGAGCATAAGAAAACATCGAGTTTTCTTCCTCTTGACGTTGATAGAGGGACCAGAGAGCTGCAGGCAGAATCGCAGAGCCAAACGGTTAAAGGAGATGGCGTCTTCACAAGAGGAGCTTCCGAGAGGGTACCGCTGTGCAATGGTTAAAGCGGAAGGAAGGACAGAGCCTTCCCGCAGAATGAGCAGACTATGAAGTTGTAGAAACGCTACCTGAGTACAGAACAAAGTGGCAGAGCCGAACGTAGACCGTGAGAGACCTAAAAGGCCACCACGAGAAGCCAGTGAGCCCATAGAAGGGAGTTGGGACTCCGGGACACTGCATGGGGTTGAGAAGCTGGGTCAGAAACCCTATCCCTCACCCTGTGGCAGTACTTGCATGGGAAAGCAAACTGTTGCCTTTCTGGCCTTCGGTAGTTTGCTTTTCGCAAGATATTGAAATTATATGAGACTGTGAATGTTGGTAAAGTCCTGGTAGGAGAGTATACCAGGGAAGATTACGAGTCTGGGGACCTGCACCCAGGAAGTTTGTGAGTCTGGGATTCTCCGCCAATTTTGTGTCAACTGTTTCATGCATGATAACCAGGGGAAGAGAGTCATACTCCCTGGTGCTGTGGAGAACGTTGAAAGCTAAGAGAAGAGGAACTAACTCTTGGTCTTGTGAACATTGGTACATCTGTTATCCAGGGAAAGGGAGGCCCTACCCTGGTATTGACTGTGAGCTTCGAAGCACCAAGAATGACAAAACAACCTACTGGCCTTCCGAACATTTGTGCATCTGGTACCCAGGGGGAGGGAGGCAGTACCCTTGTATTGACTGTGAGCTTTGAAACACCAAGAGAGACAACACAACAGTTTGACTTTGTAAAGATGTATTGTTATGATAACCAGAGGAATAGAGGCAGTACCCTGATGTTGACTGATGGTTGGAAAAACCAAGAGAAAGAGAACTGCCTCTTAGGTTCTGAACATTGCGGCAGAAGGGAAGAAGCACTTGTCTCTACTACTGGTTGAAGAACCTTTTTTGTTTTGGAACTGTGAAATTTACTTTCCCCTTTTTGCTACACCTGGAGCAGTGCAGCAAAAACTGTACTCAGAGGAAGAGAGTCATTCCTCTGCAGTTAGGAGTCCCAGTTTTACTTTTGTATATTAGTTTTACTGCACAGGATGGAAATAGGTGATTTGGAAACAGGACGGTGGACTATTGTTTTGAGGGACATTCTGACAGTTTCCTTGGTTTGTTTCAAGGCAGGGAAAGCCCTCTTAGATTTAGGGAAAGGTAGGATTCTCCTTTTTCTGTTTAATAAAAACGTCATCAGCCATTAAAATGCCACTGGTGTGTCCGCGTACTGCTTCTGACCTCTTACAACACTTTGATGTTTCACGTGTACCTTTAAACTATGCAAGCGAGTTGGGTATGAGCAACAACTACCTTTATAGATGCACAGTAGTTACAAAGTTCAAAAAACCATCCCTAGATCCCGACGACCTGGCCAACTACAGGCTCATTACGAACCTCCTGTTTATTGGCAAAATCTTGGGAAAAGTAGTTTCACAATACTTGTCAGAATCGATCAACTCCACCAAGGACTATCAGGTATGGCCCCAAGTGTAGCATCGTAACAGCCACCATTCGGTTGGTGGATGATGCCCTCCAAATCTAGGATAAGGGAGACCCGTATCTCTTTGTCCTACTTGACATCTCGGCGGCATTCGGCACTGTCGACCACCACATCCTTCTCTCCCTCCTTGCTGACAGGATGGAATTCTCTGGTACTGTCCTCAATCGGTTTACCTCCTACCTCTGAGGCAGACACCAGACTGTCCAGATGAATGTGTTGCGTTCATACCGACTCCAGTTCTTGTCTCCTACCCAGTCCCCCAAGGCTGTATCCTCTCACCAATAATTTTTAACCTGTACATGCAGCCTTTGGGCACTCTCCTCAAAGATCCCAATATAGTCATCCACCAATACCGAGACGATACTCAGCTGTACATGAGAGTAAATCGTTTGCAGGATATAATTCTTCTCTGCGAATACCTAGCCATCATCCAGACCTAGATGATGATGCCTACCTAAAACTAACCCATCCAAGATTGGAATGTGTCCTCATAGGTCCGCCCGCTAAAAAACGCCTTGTCCAACAATGGCTCAATGATATGCGCCTGGAAGGGTTTGATGTGGAACTGTCAGAATCAGCAAAATCCTTAGGTTTCACCATTGACAGCAGCCTGTCCTGCCAGAAACAAATAGCCAAGAAGGCCTAAATAACCTGGCTCAGAATCTCTACCCTTTGAAAAAGCAAACCCTTCATCCCACTGCAAGACTTCCAGACAATGGTGGCTGTGCACATCGATGTGGGAAATGCTCTCTGGATAGGGCTCCTAGCTGTTCACTTGTCTCCCCTAAAAGCTGTCCGCCACGCTGCAGCACGGCTTATTATGGGAGCATGGAAATTTGACCGAATTGCCCTCATCCAACGCGAAACACATTGACTTCCACTCCAAGCGAGGATACTGTTCAAGACTGCATGTATAATCTACAAAGCAGTCACAAGTTGCAAACCAGCGTACATAGTGGCTACGCTTCACATATCTGGTAGCACACACTCCTCGTGAGAGCAAATCGACCAACTGGCTTGAATCACATCTCATCGACGAAGAGAGGACCCGCAAACAATCCTTCTCTTGTCTTACACCCACCCTGTAGAACTCGATCCTGGTGTCGGCTCAGAATGGCTCCATAATTCTCCTATTTTGTAGATCTCTCATGGCTCTTTCAACAACACCATGGACTAATCCCAATGGACGCACAGGCCTCACAGTACTGCGCTATTGTTAAAAGTTGCCAGTCCAAATGCTGGCTACCCACACTCTGTACAGCGCTCTGCTGCTCTCGAGCTAGGTCAGTGCTTTAAACAATAAAATAAATAAATGCGGCTGTATAGTGAGTATAGAAGGGGTATTACACTCTTTTAAACACTAGTGAGGCACAGTAGACCGCCAGGCTTAGAGACGCTGCATTAAGACAGCTACTGTTGAGAACAGACCTGAGAGAACTTCAGGGGTAGGTACCAGAGCCCACTACTTCACAAGAAAGTTTAAGCTGTGCATATTATTGAATGAGGCATGAGGGACGTCTATGTTTACAAAGTATGATACACAAACTACAACATGTGGTCAAGTAAGGCTTTCCTCTTAAAGTCTAAAAATGATCCAGCCTTTCGTAAAAGCACAGAATTGAGTAAGGCCTGTGAGAGAGCTACTCCAAAAAGAGCAGTAAATATACCATTTTGGATCAAACATGACAGAAGGATACTTCCAAATAAGCACCAAGTGTTGATTAGCAATAAATCTAATACAGCAGCATTCAGACACCCTGAAGAACTGGCATAAAAATCACCTTTCATGGTGGGTGGACTGATCCCTCTGAATAGAATGACCACACCATGGCAGCAGCCTAACGTAGACATTGGAGACAGACCTTGCCCGCAGCAAGAGACACTGTCACAGGGCTGCAGCCTAACGTAGAAATTGGAGACAGACCATGCCCGCAGCAAGAGACACTGTCACAGGGCTGCAGCCTAACGTAGACATTGGAGACAGACCTTGCCCGCAGCAAGAGACACTGTCACAGGGCAGCAGCCTAACATAGACATTGGAGACAGACCTTGACCGCAGCAAGAGACACTGTCACAGGGCTGCAGCCTAACGTAGACATTGGAGACAGACCTTCCCCGCAGCAAGAGACACTGTCACAGGGCTGCAGCTTTTTTTGTCAAACCTTTTTATTTGGTGTCAAACATCTTAATTGAAACCGTCCGTTATTACATAGGTCGGGCACACGAGACAACAAATGGTGAAAATCAAATGCAGCCAGAGATAGTATTCCCTCTATACAACATGCCACTGCCGAAAAGCAGTACCTTTTCCCTTCCTGTGAACAAAGCTTCCAGCCCCCTCTCTACTGCCAAAACACCCCGGCACCTCCCACCCCACCCACCCAGCCATGCCCTACACCTCCAGGGCTGCAGCTAAACAGATGATGGCCATCCGCCGGCACTTGCTCACAGGTATAAAAACATGAGTACAGGGCCAGCTGGGCTCCAATATGGACTTCCTGGGAAGTGTGTTGAAGACCTCTGCTCTGTTTGTTTGTTAGTTTGTCTTATTTATTTGTATGGCGCACCAAAGCCTGAGGTAACTAGGCGCATTTTACAGTTACAAGTATACTTTCGGCATGAGTTACAGTATTTACAATATTTACAGTAGGTTAGTGTTTACAATTAGGTACATCGGCAAGTACATTGATGTTCGTTGGCAACTCTGCATCTGCTGACTCCTAAAACAAGTGACGCAGACTCTGAGGAAGTGTTCTGCCTTCGATAGAAGACACCCCAAAGTGGTGGAATCCTCTGACACTGACCCCCTAGAGCAAGTGCCATTGGGGTGTCCACACAGAGGGTGTCGAACCACTTCCTGACCGGCAGAGGCCTAGCGGCATGCCAGAGGTTTGGTGAACTAGTAGTCAGGTGCCGTGCCGTGCCGCCGGACACAGGCTGCCACATCATGCGGCACCCTGGAGAGGATGCAAGTGGTGGAGAGGGATGGACGGGTGTAAGCAGATGGGCAGAACATACATTATTAACCGTATAGGTAACATTGCAGTGGGAGAATGGGTCACTGGATGAGAAATGTATCCTTCCAAAATGGCTTTGTAGTGTGTTCCAAGTGAGCATTATGTTTAAAAGGGAATCCAATGAAGGATGAATTGTTTGATGGATGGACCGTGCAACACCAGCATTAGAAGGAAAGAAGATGATGATATCTCCCCCCTCCCCCAGCAGACGGTGAGCCTCCAAACGGGGTGGGGGGTGGTATGACTGTAATAGGCTTTCTATAGGGCCTGAATAAGAAATCCCACAGTGTGGAAGCATGGAAAGTACATTAGCGGTGCGCACTATCACAGAGACTCGTGTGGAGCAAGTGCAGAGAAGTTAGATCAGGGAGTGAGCACTTGGAAATGACCAAAACATTATAAATACTTGCAGCTGTATCTAAATATCTTTCTACCACAGATCAAGCTTGACGGGCTAGAAGAAAACTAAGAGGCAGTTACTATCGGGAGCCTGGGAATACCAGCCCAAGCAGAGGGTTATTTGCATACTATTTGAAGACGTCATGGCTATTACGTAGTTACATTGCAAACATAACATTTTTAAGCTTACATGTAGGCATGGAATGGATGTTTTCCAGGCCCTGACATAATGGTACTAACTGACCATAAGATTGCAACAGTGGGCAAATTGTGTTGGTACCTGGGCAAATTATGGCAGTGCCTGGAAAATGCTGGTCTAATGTCTAAACAAGAGCCACCCCTTTTGGTTTTGCCATTATTTGTTTTAACAGGAATTCCAGGCATGATTCCGACCCAGCCTCCCTGAAACGCATGTGCAGAGTTGTGGCAGGCCTCGAGCACATTCTCTGACAGACTGGCCTGCCGCCTGCTCCAAAAGCAATATAGACTCAATCTGCTCTAAGAAGAAAGTCTATATCCAAGCCTGCATCGCTGGGGCCACTAACAACATAGCGGACCTGTTCACAATCTGCAAGGAACTCGCCAATCCTTCTGCAGTCTCCACCTCTGTTCTGCCATCCCAGACCCTCTGCACTGCACTGGCTTCTCACTTCATATCCAAAATCAGGACATCCTGTCCTCACTCTCCTCTTCACCCCTCCCTCTCAGTCACCCACTCTAGGCCTGCCTTAGCCCCTCTTTCCCCTTCCCACCTACTCTCCTCTTTCTCGCCCATACCACTGGATGAGATCTCTAGACAAGTCCTCTCTATGAAAGTCTCCTCCAAACAGGTGCTCCCCGGCTCCTCCAGAACTATCAAGGACAACACTGCATCCCTTGCTCCAGCCTTGCTCCAACCGTGGCTGTTTTCTGCAGTAACCCCTTTGCCACTGGCTCCTTCCCGCTACCCCTCAATCACCACCTTGTGCACCTCCTCCACAAAAAGCATTATACCAACCCCTACTGCCTGGCTAACTACTTCCTTATCTCCACTAGCCCCTTCCTGGGCAAACTCTTGGAGAAACTCGTCATCTCCCAGCTTATCCACCACACTGAATCTGTGGTTGTCTCTACGACCACCAGTCTGCTTCAGAGCAGCCAGAGGCACGGAAACTGCTCTCCTGAACCCCCGTGAAGACTTGATCTCAAATCTCGATTCCAACTCTCCTTCCGTTCTCATACTTCTTGACCTTTCCTCTGCCTTTGATACGGTCAATCATGCCACCCTTAGAAATCTTCTCTGTGTTACCCTTGGCATCACGGACCTGGCACTGGATTAGTTGACCTCCTTCCGCTCTGACCGATCTTCCCAGGTTCGACTCCCTTTTCTCTCCCCCATCACACTGTCCACTTGCAGGGTCTCTCAGGGCTCCATCCTCTCGCTGTGGCACTTCAACATCTACACTGCCCCTCTAGCTCATTGGATCCCTCACCCTCTTGTGAGGCAAGCTACCTTGGTGTCATCTTCGACTCTTCTCTCTCCTTCTCTCCTCACATCACAAGCCCACTTTCAGCTACACCTCCTCAGAGGAATTCTTCCTTTCTTAAACTTCCCCCAGAAACTCATTGTCTCCAGAGCTCTGGTCCTCTCTAGGCTGGACTGCTTCAACAGCCTCTTCCTCACTCTTCCTCTATCCTCCCTTCGCCCCCTTCAACTAATCCAGGAAAGGGCTGCAAGACTTATCCTTGGCCTTTAGCCCAGGGACTGCATCTCTCCAAACCTAAAATCCCTCCAGCCCTAAAATCTCTCCACTGGCTCCCAGTTGCTGTGAGGATCAAATGCACCACCACAACACTCAGCTGCACACTCTGTGCCATCAAATTCAAGAGTCTCTGCATTATCCAAAGGGCTTTCTGGGGCCCGGGATCCTGCTACATCCAACTCTCTCAACCCTAAATTGCTCCCTGCTTGAGCCCTTTGGTCTTCTAGCTCCAACTCTCTGCAGATCAGACGCTTTTACAAGCAGATAGTGGGGGGGAGGGGTAGATCTCTCTCTTCTGCAGGAGCCTCCCCCTGGAATGGCCTCCCTGCCTCTCTCAGGCTTGAGCTGGATCTCCTTCAGTACGGGAAGCTTCTCAAGACCATCCTTTTCACTTCTTCCTTCGCTCTCCCTCGCTAATGTTCCCCCTCTGCCCCATTTTGACTGGCTGCCTTGTTCCTTCTGAGTCATACATGGCACCAGGCTCTCCTCACCCAGACTAACCCAACACTTAGTTCTCTCCTGAACCCTCCTCCCCCCAACCTACACCTGCCCTATCAGGCTCCCTTCCCCTCTACTAGCCTGGCGTGGCCTACACCCCTACTGATCATGGTCCAGCCTCATCCTGGCACTTTGCATGTGGACCCTGATTCCCTGCACTCCCTGTTTTCGCTGGCACTTGTCCACCTGGCCTTCCTGTAGCACTTGTAGCACTTGCAGCACTTGCATGCCCTCCACTCTTCCCTTCTTAGCATTAACACATTCCACTCTGACTGGCACTGCCCCCTCTTCCCCCCTTCCCCTGCACTTCTTGTTACTGCACTTGCACGGTCACAATGACACAAGGCCTAGTAGGAGCGTGTTTTGTTGTTTGTCATCCCTGTGCCCCCCACTCCCTCGTTTGTCTTGTGGCACCTTCAAAAACCATTTGCTCTTTAGGTGCATTATAAATACCCAATAAATATATAAATAAAAAAACAGCGGCACGGACATGCATAGGCAACAGAGACAATGGCACACAGACACAGTGATTATACATCAAGTGGCTGATGGCACGCTTCTTTTGGCATTTTATTACATGAAGAGCTGTATTACTTACTGCTGCAAATAAGCCATTACCTTTCACAGGTCTGCTTGGAAACAACATGGGCAACACCTTAAAAGCACATGGCTAGCTCAGACATTCCAGAGTAGAGGGCGTTTTAGGCGGGGATGTGCAGGTAGTGGGCAGGAATGTCTATGGGGACAGATTGCACTGCCATATGCGATGGATGGGTGAGAAATTGAAAGGCAACAAAAATAACAGTCTGTGTCCCTCTTCAAATCCCATTCATTTGCTATCTACACTTCCACGAAAACAGTTTTAGCTTATAAGCAACCCTACACCTAATAGCCCAAACTAAAAGTGATATATCTACCAAAAGGAAATCGGCGTGAAGAACCCAGTGGTAGCAGCACCATTATAGTAACTGTAACAGAAGATTGGACATAAGTAAGGGACAAGGCTACAGGACAGACTACTGAGGTAGACATAGTAGACAGACTACTAATGCAAGTAGTCAAAGCAAGGCTGCCGCTTCAAGGTAGACATAGTAGACAGACTACTCCTAATGCATGTAGGCAAAGCAAGGCTGCCGCCTCAAGGTAGACATTGTAGACAGACTACTCCTAATGCATGTAGGCAAAGCAAGGCTGCCTCCTCAAGGTAGCCATAGTAGACAGACTACGCCTAATGCAGGTAGTCAAAGTCAAAGGACACACTACTCCTCATACAGGGAGTCAGAGCATGGCTGCCTCAAGACAGACACATGAGATACAGCCCCTTTGTCTGGAAAAAGCAATAAAACATGCCATCATCTCACAAAGGTGGTATCAAAAGCAAATAAACATTACCGAGGCTCCAGCTAGGGCATTAGAGGCTCAGTGGTGTAATGCGAAGGGGTGCTCAGAGAGCCCCTTTACAGAGATGCAGGAGTGTATTCAGGCACAGCATGACAACCACTCTACAAACTGGCAGCAAAAAAGTACCACTCCAAAGGGTGCCCACATATGTCCATGCAAAGTCCATGGCCTGTAACAGAGCCCCTTATTGTATGATCTGCCACCATATTTGGCATATTGGAGTACAGAAAGTTATGTTTGCCATCATTAAAGTGTCTTCTTTATAATGATACCGACATGCTTCAGAATCTGAGGAATCATATAGCGAAGCCTGTTATTCCTTCTCCTAAGAGGGGGTACAACATCCAGGCCCATGAATTCATTGTAACCCACATGCATATATGTGGTCTCATCTGTGGGTCCCCAACTCTCTGTATTCTTGTCAGTGCTTGCTTTGGTAGTCTGCCAGTGCTGCGGAATGTTTTACTTGCACTTTTTTTTCTGTCTTGACAGTTATTGTCCGGAGCCGAGGACTCGTTTGTACAGATATGGAAGCTCGGTCGAAACCCGGATACCAACACAATTGAGGTACTGCTATATTTACTCATATTCTAACACTTACTAGGTGTACCCAGTGTATTATACAGCAACCTACTGTTCTCTCTCTCTCTCTCTCTCTCTCACGTCTGCACTTGCTAAAGCCAGCCCAGCTGTTGCTGACAGCACTCGATCAGAGAAAGAAACTCAAATCTCAAGGGTGTGGGGAGCGCGGTGGTGAGGGTGTTTCTGTAATGGTTAAAGTAGAATGAGAGCTGCAGAAGCACCCTATGAGAAATCAGGTGTCTGACCCACTAGTCCCCGGGGATCTGTCATCCAGGTGGCCAGGATACAGCCATCACTTTTGGATCCAGTTCCTGGGAGTGGGCCAGTGTGGGAGGATCCACCTAGGTGAGGGGGTCTTCGGGAATGGGACACTGAATGCAGACACGCAGTATCCCCCTTCCCTGTAGCACCTTTACCCCTTCCTACCCTGTAGGATATTTAGGAACTCTACCCACCCCCGCCTCCTTTGACAAAACAAACACTTACTCACTGACAGCCCGCTCTAAGGGAAAACAGACTAACACTCTAGCTGTGTACCTGACATGTCCCAATACTATGGTGCGGCAATCACTCGCACCTGACTTCCATTACACTTCCCCACATGGATAAAAGGCGGAGCACAAGAGCACACTCTGAGCAAGGCAAAGCACACAAGGACACAGCAGTTTCGAAACGGCAGCTGAGCAATAGGGGAAAGATGGCAAAACCGAAAGGGATCGCAAGGAGGGAAATTCCCTTGACCTTTTCGACAAGTAACCATTACTTTCCAGAGACCTCCAGAATAGAAAGCGTAAGACCAGGAAACTAGGTTGAAGAATCCTGCATTGTGTGTCGGAGATAACCGGGGCCCTCCTGTGTCAATAACCAAGGCAGGGGTAAGCACCAACTGCAGTGGTACCGTCCTTGGCTCCAAGGGCAAAGCAGCATCAGTGAAATCAACACAGCCGGTGAGTTGGGTAGACCGATACAAGACCAGTCTGTGTTGAAGCCAAGATTACAAGCAGCAACATTATATGTCGAGCGCTGGACCGGACATTGTTAAAACATGTGTGATGAAAGATTCAAGTAAAGTTGACCTGCTGATGAGTGATTGAAGCAAGTTGCAATACCTTTGACAGAGTGGTCCGGCACCGCCCGGGTGCTCAATAGAAGGTCTCTGTAGGGTATCCAGCTAAGAAGTGGCAACAGTAGATGACTTTGGTCCAAGCCCGGCTGAGGGAGGCTAATTAAAAAGGAAATAATAAATGTGAATCGAAGTGGTCCTGTGACAGGTCAAGCAAAATCCCACGCACAGTCGAAAGACTTCCATTTTGATGAAATAGAGAAAGTTTGGGAAAGTATGTGAATCTGGTCCGAGCCCGCCATAGGGAGACCAATTGAAGGTTTTGTGTAAGTGGGTCTGAGACTAGCAAAGGGGGACCCAGCTTGAATCGAAAATCACCCAAGAAGTTGTACATGAGAATCCTGAGGAAAAAGGAACCTTTGAATGTTTGTCGTATCAGGGCCTCTGAATAAGGGACTTTGAATGGCAAAGAGACTTTGGCACAGAAGGCCCTGATACTGAGATGTGAACTGCATCCTTGTGCTAGAGAAGCCAGAGACTGTGCTAAGCTTGAGTGTGCCGCCTTGTCCCGTGCTGAAATTGTGGGGAAGGGAAGTCAACGGTTTGCATATCCTGACATATAATTTCTTGAACACTTTTCTTTTGCATAACTTTGTTTCCCACGCTATTTGTATTTAGAAGTAAGGATTCACAATATGTTTATTAGTATAGGCCCTTTTATTCTGACAAGGCACCAGTAGGACTGCGTTCTTATTATTTGATGGTCATGGCTTTCTCCCATCTTTAGATTTAGGATTAGATAGGCGTTTTTCAAACCGAGATGAAGTTCAGTAAACACCCTTGAACTGTGATCACTTGTGTGTGTTTTACCGTTTGATACCACGCCTTCCTTACAATCTCCTGAGGTGGGGACGGCCTATTATACGGAGACGCATGCTACCATTGTTAAATGTTGCATACGGAAGTGGTGATGTGGATAAACATGGCACAGTCGCTGGGTTTCTGACAGGCTTCGTTAGGGGCCAACCTGCAGGGTCTACAATTGTGTTTATTTATGTGTTTTGACTTATGAACACAGATAATTAATGTCAATCTGGGTGCAACCGTTTCCAAGATAGGACGACCTTTTGAGAGACAAAGTGGTGTGTATTCTCAGCAATAGGAGCGAATAAATAAATACATTGTTTAATAGTCCTAACATTGGTAACAAAGTTCATTTTTAATTATCTGTTCTAGTTTATATTGTAGTCATAATAAGAATGTTACACTTTACTTACTGAGCAAGCACTTTATTAAACCTAGAAAAATCATATACATTATTTTCTGATAGGTTATTATTTCATCATGGACAGTGTGGTGTAGTCCTGTCAAATATTCAAGCGTATAGTTGAATGCGGCGAGTGTAAAATAGAACCAATGAGGGTTCTGGGTTGCTTTGAATTAAATCAAAGATCATTGTGGAAGCAGCATAAGAATGACTACAGATATTTATATTTGGCGAATGTGTCTATGTTAAAAGCATATGCTTGAATTACCAAGTACGTAACGCACGCTGGGCTTAGTGAATAGTTCCTTGTTTACAACACTCACCCTAATGGTAAAGTATTTTTAACAATAACCACATGCTCTCATCTGAGATCATCAGGATGTGTATGTGCGAATGAAATGGCTGTCGCATCTGTCATTCCATTGGTTCTGAGCTTTGCTGTGTCGACAGAAATGTGTGCCAGCCAGCCCCCGATCCACATTCAATTGTTTGTCCTTCTACCCCCTGTTTTTAAAGATTTTACATTTGTCGGAGCGTTGCATGTATTTGTGGCTAAACCCTAGCACATGCCTAATAAATTTAAGACTGACTGATGCCCCATTAAACCGTGCTTAGACCTTGCCAGTGTCCGACCCATTTACATCTCGGATACACCACTCCTTCTGGCTCATCGTAGCCAGGAACTTGTTAGGGCACTTGGTATCGATTTGTCTTGAGCAGCCAGGGTGAGGTTTCTCGCTCACACTTTCTTTTCAGCAATCATTACATTACTAATCTGTGTCTCACATTCCTCCCGTTTTTCTCCTGCTCCTCGATAGCCTTGTGCTCCCCAAGGAGTTGGATCCAATGGGACCATACCTTTTTGAACACATGTCAAGACACTGAATACATCATTTTCAAACTTCCCAGTTCGGTCACATACGACTAGCATGCCAGTTTGCAGGGTTTACACGGGCAAGAGTTCCCTTCAAAGGACACATCTTATGTTTTCCCTCCTCCTTTCGGGGCTGATGGGCTAGAATGATAGCCCATTTAGGGTCACGGCGCATTTTATTTATTGCAGATGTTGATCTGCGATCGTTGTTGTGGCAGCAGGACAGAGATGCCACAAATAGAACCTGGTTCCATCCCTAGTTTCCACGCAGCGGTCCAGTGGCATGACCCATTGGCCAAGGGTCTCTGTGAAGGTTGAAGGATTGGTACAATATTGATGGCTTTCAAAATCAAGGTAAAAGGTAAGCCTTCACTTCCCCAATACAAATCTTCAGTGGACACAGAGGCTGCCCTGCCCTTCATCCCTCTGAAGTCCATACATTCTGTACTGTTCCTCTGTGAAATGATGACCGTTAATATTACAGTGCTTATAATCAGGATTAATCTGACATAAATATATATTTTTATTAACATGCATCTGGTGCTGAGGTGGTCCAGGTTTTGCAGAAGTCTGATACTTCAGAGAAACTCCTGCGGTAACCAGAGGTACCTTGAGGGCCGTTTTGGGTCATTGATTATGGAATGGAATGGTAAGTTCACCAGTCCAATCTCCTTACTTAGCTTTGTGAACTCCCTTGCCCAACTAGGTTCTGTAGGACCTGAACACTCCATGCGCAGAAGATCCGCTTTTTACTAGTTCGCAATCAATGTTCCTTTTGCATCACTGGGCTCCTGTGGGGTGCCGGCAGTGCAAGCAACCTCGAACCTTCCAACTTTTCATCTGTAGGGCTTCTCATTGCTTAGTTTCCACCCGGTGCGGTTGCTCTGCCTCTTGCTCCATGTTTGCCGCTCTAGGGCACCTGTCCCAGAGGCCTTTAGTGCTTCTCTAATTGGCCTACAGGTCATCATGACAATGTACAGTAGGCCATTTGTGGAAGAGCTGGTAAAACTGGTTATTAAGATGTATTTCTAAAGTCCGGCCTGGGACAGATTTCAGGAGGTTATAGTAAACAGGGGAACGCTGAGAGGTTAGCCAAACCCAATGAAGGTAAGCGTGGAGAGTGGACAAGGCTTAGTCTTAGGAGTGAGTGTGGTCTGGGGTCCACAATTAGTCCACACAGTAAAGCACACACAAATTCCACTTAGACAGTTAAGTACATAAATAGACCCAAAACACACCAGAAAAATGAAACCAGCAAGTAGTATTATCACACAACACCCAGTTACCAAACATTTATACAGTCACCTTAGGTTTGTAGGATTGCATACAATAAATGAATCAACACAATGCAAGTGAGTAGTGATGCCGTAAGGCCCAGTTCACAAGAATAAAGCCCTACCGTCCAATCCATAAATTGATTGCGGCTTCTTGCCCAAAAGGCACAAAGCTTCTTCTAGGAGAGGGGGCAAATGTAGGAATGTGGTGATGAAACATGTTCCAGAAGACTTGCCAACAATATTACAGGTAAGTAAGATCATTGGCCTATCGTTTTAGAACAAACGTTTGAAAATCAATGGAATGGAATAACCCAAAGTGTATTCTAAGGTTTATTATAAGGGAAACTGGGGCACCTGACTCTGATTTTCCCAAGTGACTAGGCAGGACGACTGGGAGTCGCTGGAGGTAGGTTTTCCTGTATTTGGATCCAGAAGAAGATGCCCAGCAGCTGTGGGTGCAGAGGGGATTCCGGTCAGGTCCAGGGGCTGTATGCAACCCTTTTTCATCAAAGAAATGCACCAGGCACCGATGCAGGCTTCTTCAGGACACTCTACCAAACGGAGGAAAGCTGGTTCCAGTGACCGTCACCGCACACAGGCGATAGCAGGCGTCCCTCCAGTTGCAGGCAAAGACTTTCCAGGGCAGGATCCCTTGATGCTGGGAAGCTGAAACCTGTCAGGAAGCAACTTGTGGCACAAGCTGGAGACCACCAAAGTTCTGGTTGAGCATGCGGAAAAGCGATGCTTCTGTTGAGGTAGCCCACTGGAGAGATGGTTGGTCCACCAGGGACGATTCCGCAGGGCTCAGGGCGGCTGAATCTCGAGAAGGCGTTAAGACTGGTTGGTCGCACCAGTCCAAGAGTAGAAGCACTGCAGAGGGCCTTTACAGAGCAGGTAGTCCAGCAGGACTTCGCTGGGCCAAACGCAAAAAGGGATCCTAGGCCTCTTTGGGATTCGTTCACGGATCTTCAGTTGTCTGCTCTTCTACATAGGATACTCAGCTGCAAAGCTGGTCTGAAGAAATGGCTGCCAGAGTCCTCTAATCGCAAATCCTGGCTGGAAGCAAATCCCAGTCCACCAAGGGTAAGTATCTGCATCATTCAAACAGCCATCAGTGGTCCAACAAGGGACCACTGTGGGTTTCACTCATTCATGCACTCCAGACTCTCGGGCACCACAGATTTGGAGTGGGTCCAGAAAGGCCCACCCACCTCCTTGGTCCACACACAAATGGCATGCACTAGCCTGCGAAAACAGCAGTCTTCCTGGGTAAATGCATGACCATATAAGGGATTTCCTGACCCGAGAAGGCAGGAAGAAGGCCAAGAAACAATATGGCCAAAGGACAAGCGAAAGATCTCATTGCAGGGCCATTTTAGGGAAGTAGCTATGTTTAGTAGCCAGACACGGTAAACGCGAGTGTGCACACTAAAAGTACTGCAACAATGGTATAAATGTAACTGCTGCCACCAGCTATAAAAGTAACCAAAAATCCACAGTATAAAAGACCAGGGTGATACAAATGTATCCCCACTGCATTTTAAGATGCTGTGTGTACTGTTAAAAAATTACCCAAACAGGTAAAAAGACAAAAGGGAAACATAGTTTCTCAGTACTGATAATCTGAAGGACTGACCAGTTTCCCCCAGAACTGACAGTCTGAAGGACTGACCAGTTTCCCCATAAGAAGTGAGCAAAAGGCCAGGAAAGTGAAGTTGAAGGTTTCACTTTCCTGTAAAAATTAGGACGTGTTCAAAAGCAAAACATTTGAAGGTCCATAGAATATGGAGGAAAAGTTGCCTGAAAGAGAATTCGAGGGGATTGGGTCCTCCGACGTAGTCCATATCTTTGACAGTAATCACCACAGCTGTGCTGCTTCGGAAAATCTTTTGGCTCCTGCGTCAATGACGACGATACGCTGTCCTCAAGGGCCTCCGTCGAGCCGACGTCACCGGATGTTATAAGTAGGACGCCCGTAGCCTCAGTTCTGTTTTTTCCGCAAATGTGTTCGCTTCGGAGATCTCTGCGCGCCTCGGTTCTTCTGAGTTCTGTTCTTTCGGTTCCTCTAATCCATTTGTTTGTGAAGATCCATGATGTCTTCATCATCTTCTACCCCGCGGCTGTGTTTTAAGAAGTGTCAGGACTGCGGGTCCAAGATGTCGTTGACGGACTTGCACGACTCCTGCCTCTGGTGCCTCGGTGAGGCCCACGACATGGATGATTGTGTAGACTGCCAGTCGCTTACGTCGAAGGCCTTGCGGGAGCGTAGGAAGAAGCTTTCTGTAGGTAAGGTGGCCAAGCCTCGGAAGTCGAAATCCACCAGGCTCTCGAGTGACGATTCGAGGGGTGACTCTCTGCATCGTCGGCGTAGATCCGGGGGGGTCTCGGTCCCGGAGTGGTTCCCGCCATTCCTCTGCCTCGTCGAGGCACTCACGGAAGCGCCGTCACCGGTCGCCTTCCCCGTCCTCGTCCGAGGACTCTGCCCGTCGGCGGGTGGCTTGTCCCAACAAGCATTCCACTGCTGCCGAATGGGATTAATTTCGGCAGGAGATAATGGCGATTTTTCAGTCGCAGGGCACCGGTCCGTCTGCGCCGTCGAAAGACGCCGGCCGTGACCGTGCTAGAGACGCCACTCGCACGCCTTTGGGGTCGATCGGTCGTCGCGATCACCGGGCGTCTTCGAGGGCCCGGTCGGACAAGGATGGTCGTTCTAGACATGCCTGTTGCAGGTCACGGTCCTCGACGCCCTCGAGACCGTCGGAGCCTGTGAAGTCTTCGAAGAAGACATCGACGCCTTCGGCGCCGAGGTCGTCGAGGGACTCTCTCGAGGCTCCGCCTCCGAGGAAGCCGTCAACGCCATCGGCCGCCAGGCTGTCGAGGGACACGTTCGGGGCTCTGCTCTTGAGGACTGTGTCGAAGCCGTCGGCGCCACGCTCGTCGCCGATTCCATCGATGCCGTCGACGCCTTTCGAGGCTGTTTTGTCAGAGGTACCCCGTGTCACGGTGGAACCCCCTAGAAAGGCTCTGGCCAAGGCTAAAAATGTCTTTGTCCCTTTTTCTGTGCCCTCATTCTGGCCTCTGGATTATATTTCTGAGGTGGATGAAGGATCTGAGGAAGGGTTGGTTCCTGATGAGATACCAGACGAGATTTTATCTGGTCATAGTGAGATTGAAGACCCGCATCAGTCGTTGCACGAGGCCAGTGGTCTGGACACCTCTCCGGAGGTGGAGTTCTGTAGGCCTGAGCCTGGCACCCATGCCGAGTCCTCGTACCGGTGCCTTATGTCGAGGGTAACGGAATACTTAGGTGGTCTGCGCCACCAGTGGATTTTCTGCAGGATGACCTGACGGATATCCTCGACCAAGGTCCACCAACTGACCCGGTACTGCCGTGGCAGCGGCTTGGACTGCTCCGAGGAGTCTCCCGGCAGTGAGCAAGTCTTTGCCGCGAAAATACCGCCCAGCCAGTAGCAACCCCTGCTACTTGTCCACGCACCCCACTCCGGAGAGTTTGGTGGAGCAGGCGGCAACGGCCCCAGTAAAGCAGGCGTCGTACCCTACCATCCCTCCTGATAGGGACGACAATAGTTTTGATGGCTGGGCGAAGAAAGTGGTTTCTTCAGGGGGTATGGCTTTACAGGCAGCCAACTCCGTGTGCGCCTTGTCACGTTTCACGCACACTCTGTGGAACTGTATTTCATTGGCGGCTGATCATATTCCCGAAGGGGAGGAACGGGATGGTTTTCTTACTATGGTGCAGGATGGCAAGGATGCCATGTGAGAGTCCGTTCAGTCGGGTCTGGACATGGCAGATTGTGTCAGCCGGTCCATGGCGGCGAGCACTGTAATACGCAGGTTTGCGTGGTTGCGGAAGTCGGGGTTTGCTCCTGATGTGCAAGCCCGGCTCCTCAACATGCCTTTGATGGTGAACATCTTTATGGCAGCAAGGCTGATGAGAGCCTTGAGAGGTTGCAGACCTCCAAAGCTGCAGCAAAGTCGTTGAGCGCTGCAGTTTGCCAACCTCTGCCTTTTCGTACTAGGGGACAGCAATGGAGGGAGGTTCCTTGATATTACTCATCCTTTAGTAGATCGAGAGGAGCTGCAAGTCAAAGGGGCCAACATAGGGGTACCAGAGGTGGAAAACAAGGTACTTGAGGTGCCAAAGCCACTCGGGCAGTTGCCTCTTTACCCTCAGGCAATGCCGCAGCCGTTTCAGCTCAGCCATGAGGCCATGTCCCATGGTTCGCCGGATTGGGGGAAGGCTGGCGCAGCATCTGGTAGAATGGCGTGCCATTACTTCACATATGTGGGTTCTGGAGATCATAGCCCACGGCTACTGTCTTCCTTTCCGGCAGAGGCCTCACGACAATCCACCAGGGATTCTCTCTTTGAAGAGTCCGGATCCGCTCCTTGCGCAGGAAATACAAGCCCTGCTGGAGAAAGGCGCCATAGAACTGGAGCCTGTAGCAGAGAGGAACAAGGGATGGTATTCCCCTTATTTTTTGATTTCGAAGAAAGATGGAGGATTGAGACCCATCATGGACTTGCGCGGTTTGAACAAGCTCCTCAGGAAGGACAAGTTCAAGATGGTTACTCTTTCTCAAGTCCTCCATGCCCTTCAACTTTAGGACTGGGTGGTGTCTCTCGACCTGAAGGACGCTTACTTTCATGTGCCGATCCATCCCAAGCAAAAGAAGTACCTGAGGTTCGCGGTTGGCGACTCACACTTTCAGTTTCGGGTCCTGCCGTTCGGATTGACCTCCGCCCCGAGGGTTTTCACCAAGCTCATGGTGGTGGTGGCAGCGTATCTAGGAAAGGGGGGTTTCACGTCTACCCCCACCTGGACGATTGGTTGATCAGGACGCGCTCTCCTGAGCAAGTCCTGGATCATCTGTCAATCACCTGCCACTCCCTTCCCAAGCTAGGCTGCTCCCTCAATTTAAAGAAGTCCCACTTGACGCCAACTCAGCGGCTCCGGTAGATCGGAGCAGTGCTCAACACATCCCTGGGCCAGTGTTTCCCTCCCCAGGTGAATGCTCATCTCATTCAGCAGATGGTACACAAGTTTCAACAGGCCCAGAGTCTCCCGGCATTTGAGTTCTTAAGGTTGCTCGGCCTCATGGCATCCTGCATTCTTCTGGTGCCAGAGGCCAGGTTGCGGATGAGATCTCTGCAATGGGCTCTCAAGATGCAGTGGTCACAGTCCTCCGGCAGGATGTCGGACCCCATGCAGATGCCGCCCTCAGTCGCCCAGGACCTTATGTGGTGGGCCGACGAAGGCAATCTAATGAGGGGGGCTCCGTTATGGCTACCTTGGCTGGAGGTGACGATTGTGACGGACGCATCCCTCACAGGATGAGGAGCTCATGCCAACGAGTTGACAGTCTTCCAGCGTTTTATCCTTCTCCGCATCCTGGTAAGGAAGAGGAGAGGCTCCATAGGTTGGATCCTAGGAGAGCTTTAAGTTTCTACATTTCACGCATGTCCCGGGTCAGAGTGGATGATCAGCTCTTTATAGGTTACGCTGGAAGGCGTTTGGGACAAGCTGTTACTAAGCAGACTTTGTCTAGATGGATTATCTTGGCAATTTCTGAATGTTACCGCTTGGCGGTTAAGGACCATCCGGTAGGCTTACGGGCCCATTCTACTAGGGGTATGGCTGCCTCTACTGTCCTGCCGAGGGGTGTTACTATTTGTAACATCTGTGAAGCAGCCACTTGGGCTTCGGTCCATACTTTTGTACGACACTACTCCCTAGATTCTATCCATGAGCAGGATCTGGCCTTTGGCAAGGCGGTCCTTTACTCTGCAATTTTATTGGGCATTCTAAATTGCTATATTCGAAATTCTTTTTCCCTCCTCCATACGTTGGTACTGCTTTGGGAGTCTGTCATAGATATGGAATACGTCAGAGGACCCAATCCCCTCGAAGAACAAGTTACTCTCTTACTTGGTAACGTTCTTTCGATGGGATGGTCCGACGATGTATTCCATATCGCTCCCGCTCTGCCTACCCCGTAACAGAATTTCTTATGCGATTGCAGCTTACGTTTCCGCAAAGGTTTCTGTGGTCATACTGGCAGAAGATTGGTGCCACACGTTCTGGGAAAAAACGACAACTGAGGCTACGGGTGTCGTGCGTCCTACTTATAACATCCAGTGACGTTGGCTCGACGGAGGCCCTCGAGGACAGCATATCAACGTCATCGACTCAGGACGCAGACGCTGAAAGATTTTCCGAAGCAGCACAGCTGTGGTGATTACTGTCATAGATATGGAATACGTCGTCGGACCATCCCATCGAAAGAACGTTACCAGGTAAGAGAGTAACTTGTTCATCTATCCTAACACTGACTGGGGCTAAGGGTCGTTTCACTGCCCCTGAAAAAGCCTGGTCGCCAGTGACTCCTCCCCTCATTCCAGCCCTGACTTGGTAAACTTGATTTGGGCTAAGAGTAGGTGGCACACCCCTGAAGAAATCTGGCTGCCTTCAACTCCTCACCTCATTCCTGGCTCCTCCCAAAGTTCTCGCAGCTGTCCCTTGCCGCATCTGGAGTCCTTATGCTTTACTCCCTATGGATCAGATGTCGAATGCCGAACCTGTGTTAGAGCTCCAAGAAAGCAGTCTTCGGCATATTATAGCTCCTCTGCTGGATGGACGGTGCCTAGGTTTGGCTACTCTAGGAATTGTCATCACCCTTCAATTGTTCCATGCTGAAGTGAGATCTCTTGTAAATGACAGTCGGTCTCGCCGCACCACACATCTGCAATCACTCCCTGAAGTTGTAGCATCTGCTGAGGATGAGGTGGGAGGGACCTGCTGCAGAGGTCCTTCCTACCAGGGAGAATATTGAGGAAGGGACCTAGCAAATCATGGTCTGGTGTTCAGTTCGCGCTTGCCTCTTTATTCCCGAAAGGCCTACATTTACAGCCTTCCTTCATTAAGCCTTCTCCTGTTCTCCAGAGGAGACACATTCAGACCTTCAGGCATTAATGCTAAAATGCCTTAGTAGAATTACTTTAGACCCATAATACATACAAATTCATGCAATCTATAACTCCCTTTTCATTTTCTGACCTAGATTTACCGTTTCACATGCGCTTATGATTATGTTCTTGTTTTTTTCCCTTCTGTTTCTGGATTGCCACTCTACCATGAGGCGACTCAGTTGTGTGTCTGGCCTCGCCGGTTGCTATCCTGCCGACCATTGAGCCTCTGTTTCTCCCGTCACATTGTGGAGCTGTGGGGGGCATGTTGTGAGAAGTGAAGACACTGTCTTTGGTAACCACCTCTCGTTCAGTGAGACAGCTCTGCTTGTTACGCACTGACTGAAGACCTCAGTGCATGTCAGAGACTTGAATCCCAGCAGAGAGGACCTAGCCTTCTGGTCCTTTGGAGGGTAATAAAGACGAGTAATGGTACCACTACAAATTAACACAAAATATGGAACAACTTTCTATGTAGAGTTTTCCTTCTAATCCCATCCACTGCAAAAGATAAAAGGCATGTGGTGTTCCGCCAAGTTGCCTTTTTTCCAAAGGGGATAATGTTGGTTCCATGTGCTATTAACGAATTAAGAAATAACGAACATTTTTAATGAAACGTTTTTACTGAAATAATACCATCTTTTTTTTTGCAGGGGGAGATCCCCCCCCCCCAATTGCTCCGTTTCCCTTTATTTATAACTCCACCAGAAAACCCTACCCCCTGTTTTAACCCGCTACACCGCCCATATATATATATATATATATATTTTAAATTAGATATTTCTTCAGTAAAAATTATTCGTTCCCATTGTTATTCGTTATTACCTATTCAGTTATATCATTGGATACCATTATGTCTTTAATTCCAAATACCCGGAGTTCCTATCGACCCAGTTAATTTCAGTGTATTTGGTGGGCCTGCTCTATGTATGCCAGCGCAAGGCAAAAAAAATCCATAAGCGGTAAATAACTTGCTTTTTTCACTGCCAGAGGCCATGCCGTACGGTAGGCAGAGTAGGTCAGATCGCTTCTTCCACACTCTGAATTGGAAGTACTCTTTGGTTCATTGGCACTCTCATCTATTTCCCATCTTGTTGTAAAGTCTGCCCCCACAGTGCTCCAGGGCAAAAAACCACTTGAAAGATGATGCATCAAGCAGGAAAAGAATTTGGGATACGCAACACTCCCTGTACTTGCTACTTTATGAAACGCGGACCATTGGGCTTTCAGAGTAGAACTTCAACTCATGTCTCCTTTTTTGGCATGTAGTTTTTTTCTACAGTATACCTTTTGTATTTATTTTTTAGCAAAGGGGATCTGGTTTCTTCAATGGGCTCAGAATTACTTTTTTTTCTGTAATAAAAAATAAATGTGATTTTTTTAAAAAATGTAAAAAAAAATGTTTTTACCAATGTAAAAATATTCATACAATACCTCTTTTACCACCATGGTTCGCATGCTGCGTGTCATTTTTTTTTTTTAATGTGAGTCCAGTGCACTCCACACTTCTCGGCTACTGACCCAGGCAGTGCCTGTGTCACTTGTCTAGACACCCTCCACCCGGTCCAATTGTTTGCCTTCTGTGCGGGAATCACACTTGGGTCTGTCTGGAGCCATCTTCAGAATATGCAGAATGAAGGAAGAGATCAGACACAAAGCCACATCCGCAGTTCATGGACTTTCGAAGGGCCGTTGAGGAACAGGTGGTTTTGTTAAAGGGCAGCCTGCTATATGGTTACATCACCTGGTCCTACACTCGGGGTCGTTATCACTAAATTCTAGTAGGCTCTGTCCTTCAGTTTTAGAATGTATAATGTTGGGGCAAGATTTTGGAGTGGTTTCAATTGGAGAGCAGTTGGAAGAGGACCGGGGCAGAGTTGAATGCAGAGGTACTTTAGTCACTGAGTTAGGAGTGAGCAA
The DNA here is from genome assembly GCF_040938575.1 of Ambystoma mexicanum. NCBI lineage: Eukaryota > Metazoa > Chordata > Amphibia > Caudata > Ambystomatidae > Ambystoma > Ambystoma mexicanum. The sequence goes on from NC_090937.1 coordinate 1,646,106,823, forward strand.
AGCTAAATAAAGACAATTTGCATATTGTTTCAGCATCTGATGCCTGTGTTCCTGCTCTTCTGTGTGTCTGAATCGGGAAGAATTAATTCCTTTTGGTCAAACTCTTGTTCTTGTGGCACACAGGAATTCTTTAGGCCTACCATGTCACATTGTGGCCACCCCAGTTCTTTACTGTGGGACCCCCTTTTCCTCCAACAGAAGGTCATTGCTGTACTGTTGTACTAAATCAGAGAGACCGACCACTGATTGACTAGGTGATCAGATGACAAGATGTGTGACATCACATCGGAACATTCTCGGGGCGTTCAGCCCGGGGTGTCCCATTAAAGGGTGGGACAGTAATGTGCGAAGGCCAGCTGTTGACCAGCCTCTTTGCCTTTGCTTTTGCCCTCCTACCTGCTGCACCAGGGAGTACCCCTAGCTGGCTAGTTACTTTCCCGAGCCTCTACACTGCAGTACTCGCCTATAATGCATTCACTCCTGCTGCTCCCTCTACTCGCCTCTCCCTACGTTTTCTCCAATCACACTACAACTCCTTTTTCTATCCCCATCAGAAAGCACACATCTCAAAACTCCCACTACTCCATCTCTTTCAACTACTTCCAACAAACAAAGCCAACGAGCTAACCATACCTACCCTAACACCTATCCACCTCGCCTCTCTACCTCTGAGACTCAACTTCTATACTCTTCCCTAAAGCATCAACTGAAAAGCGCACTCTGAAATGCTCAGTCTGCATGCAACAAAACATCCCTTATCACTGACTGCTTTCAGGCCAGATCTCCCCTAGACCCTCTTGCTATGTCTGCCACCCTGGCGGCCCTACACCACTACAAACTAGCTTCAATCCTTATCTGACTGGCAGAGGCATCGGACATCTACTCTCTTCCTGCCTCAACGCCTCACAAATCTCCAATGCCACGTCCTCTCCTACCGCTTTCGAAATCATCATCTCTATTATTGCTCTGCCATCACATCATTTCCACTAAACATCACCTCATGGTGACTTTAACCTCTCTTCTCAGAAATCTGAGAAATTCAGTCTTTTCTCAGTGACCACACTCTCCACTCTATTCATAACCTATTGTGATGAACCCGGAGGTATTGTCACTGCTTTAGATAGGGAGCCCCTTTGCATGAGGCCAGGGAGGTGAGGCCGCTACCCGATAGTCTCCCTGGTGGTGGTACTCAGCGGGAGGATCTCATGGGGAGGGATGACACCATTGAGAGTAGTGAACACTTCAGGAGAACGTGGTATCCCTTTGACCCTCCCACCTTCCCTAAAAAACCTTCTCTTGCACCCTCACCAGGGGCCCCAAAGTATTTTTGTTATACATCTCAGGTGGAGACCACTGGCAAGGAAAACACCTATACGGTATCCAATTGTGGCACTGGGATGAGAAAGAAGACCAGAGCAATGAAGATCAATGCTGAGAACCAAGACACACATTCTAGACGTTCAAATCTGCTGAATGGCTAGCTGTCGTTCTAAACGGGAGAGGGAATGGAACAATGGCGTTGTCTTACTCTTGGCACAGACTGGGAGCTAGGCAGGCTGTGCGAAGGAGGTCAGAGCAGAAAAGCAGGAGTCGGGAAAGCAGAGCATCCTCAATGATCCCGCGAAGCACGAGGCTTCCCGCAAAGGAGGAAGTACGCTCACTGGGAGCGAGTATTGTCAGAACACATGGACACCCCCCCTGCTGCTGGAGAGGCTTGAGACACACCAGAGAAGGCTCTGGGTAGCCGGAAAAGCCACAGAAGGCCATGGGAGATACAAACACAACCGGTACCCTGCAGGTACTACGGTAGTTGAGGCTGGGGTTGGGGAGACCCAGAGAATGCAAGAAATTCTAAATGAACTAAGGATTAACATGTAAACATTTGACGATGCACAGCAGCACAGTAAAGGGGGCCTGGGACTCTGCCTCACGCTCTTTGACTCGCACTCCAATAATCCACAACAGCTGCAGGACACTCTAAATTCACTTCACACTCTTCCTAATTCTATGAATATCACAGCTGATAACCTAGTTGCATACTGCAAACAGTTCCCAAATGAGAGGGTCTGTCCTGATCTTCCTCACACTCCCTCCTTCAACATTCTGCACTCCGCCTACTCTACCATCAAGAAGACCTCCTTCTCCCACTTTAGTCACACTAATACTGAAGAAGTCCTATCTCTACTGGTGAAGCCCAAACCTTCCTGTGCCCCATGAGACCCTCTTGCTCCTCAGCTAGTCAAGCCTATTGCCCCTTTAGTGGCCTCTCACCTTGCTGAACTCTTCAACCGTTCCTTCGACTCTGCTTGCTTTCCCTCGTTTTTCAAAACAGCCACAGTTATCCCTCTTCTAAAAAAGCAAGGGGCTGACCTAAACCTACCGCTAACTTTCACCCTGTGTCTTTCCTTCCGCATTACTCTAAAGTGCTTGAAAGTGTTGTGTTCAACCGTCTTACAAATTTCGTAGACATCCACAACCTTCGAGACCACTACAAGCAGTTCTGGGTTCTCGTACCAACTCTTTGCAGGTGGCACCCAAATCCTCTTTTTTCTCTATTTTCCCAAACTCGCTTCTGATCTCGCCATCAAAATATTCGGACTATTTCCAGCTGTCTCTCGGCCATTACATATTGTATGGCTTCGCACTCTCTGATGTTACTCTATAGAAATAGAGATATTCCTCATCTCTTCTTCCGTCTTACCAGTCCCCACCTGACACTCTCCCCTACTCCTCTTCAGCAAGAAGTCTCTCTGTCATTTATGACCCTTCTCACACCTTCACTGCTTCATCTCCAAAACTGAAACAGCAGCTCGCCGCAACCTCCAGAGTATTAGGAAAAATCAGGGACCTCCTTCCTATCAACACCGCCAGGCATCTCTTAACCACCCCTGTCTTCTCTAAGCTGGCCTAGTGCCAGCATCCTCTACCTCCCCATCTATGCTTTCTGTCCTCTCGACAAGATCATTAACTTTGCTAGCAGGACTCGCTTAGTACTCTCTTACTGCATACCTACTTCCTCCTACTGTCCTCAGGCTCCCCACCCTCCCTGTACTTCCGCTCACTTCCGCTCTTTCTCTATTCTTGCCACACTTGTGTGGAATTCTCGTCCCCAGGACATTTAACAAATGGTCCACACCAATGTGTTAAAAAACCAAACTAAAATCCTACCTCCTCGCCTCCGAATGATCTTTTAACCTACCACTCATCTGCCTTCAAGCTAGCGTTTTTCCCTCGCCTCTAATCTGCCTCTGTCCCTTACTTTCTCTGCCTCCACTCTTGCACTTCATCCATCATGGTCACATCCCTAACACAGCTGGCCATACTGTTTACCTGCACTTTTAAAAATGTCTAATGCTGATTGTCCTTAATCTATGTATGCCCACTAATGTTTTCTCCCCAGTGACTGTTCCATTTACTCCCCTCCACAACCTGGTCTGAATGTCACTCGAACTCGCCCCATTGTAAGAAGCTCCCTGCTTCCCGTCAAATCTGATATCTATTGTATGTTATTTTGTGATCAAAAGAGAATTGTTCTTTGTTAGGCAGAATCATATGCAGTACCCTTTGGGTTAGTTGATCCAAGGTAATAGCAGCACTCTAAACGTTATCCTCCCCACTGTACACCAGTGTACACCAGTGTTAGGCAGGATCATACGCAGTACCCTTTGCGAACACTACACACAATTACGACTGCAAGTGCAAGTACAATTTCACCTTTGGTACAAGCCTGTACTACACAGTAAAGTGGTGGCGATGGCTGAGCAGCCAGACTTATCTCAAGAGTAAAGTGAGCAGTATCAGAAGTTACACAAAGGACAGCAATTGCTATGTTTCAAACAAACACTGACTCAAGGTTTCTGAGTAAAATAATATACATTTATTTACACATTAATTTGTAAAACAGTTCACGAAGTAAAGCAGCAGAAAAATCACAATCTTCATATACTACACAACACCCAATCAATTCTGGACAAGTTAAGCTCAAAATGAAGTGTGAGCAAAATTGCACTCCAGCAATTTAAAAAGGGAGGGAAAGTCAAGGTTATACAAAATTAAGCAGCACCAACAAGTAAGTAGTCAGGGCAATCTAGAAAAGGCTTACTACAGTGAGGATTCAAATCATAAGGCCTGGGCCAATGTTAATGGTTCAGAGTCTTTGCAGAGGATCACACAGTTCAGAGTAGTTTGTGGTTAAGTCTTTGCCAAGAGTTCGAAACGAAGTTGGTCGGAAGAAAAGTTACTTAGAAGAGTAGAGAAGGACAAGCCCTCGGATTGGTGAAATATTTCAAACACTTTCACTGCGGTCGGCTGGAACGAACAACCGGGTTTGAAAAGTACCTTCGAAGAAGAAGAATGCTGTAGCTGAGGCAGAAGTTCCTGGCAGGTCCTGCAGGCTTACGGTTCCTGAAGCGATTGTCAGACTGACACGAAGGAGGAAGACTGGAGGGTCCTGCACTGCCCAGGGAAGAAACCAGCAGCAGAGCAAAGCAACAAATAAAAGGTGCGCTCCTTAAAAACCAAACAGGGTCCGGTTCACTGCAGCCGTGCACAGAAAATTCGACCAGGGGAGGGAGGCCTTGCTTGGTGTTTGGCGAACTGGTTGGTCCCACCAGCTCAAGGGAAGAAGATTCCTTGCAGATCTTCTCTGTCATCAAAGTTTAGGAGATTCGGACCCGCAGCAGAGCTTCACCGGGAGGTTCAGTAGTTGCAGGAGTCTTCCTTCAGCTTCTCACCGGTTCTCTCGATCCAGTGGCGACTCTGCCTTCCAAGTCCCAGAGACCTGCTTTTTATGCAGTTTTCCCCCATTCACACAGTCTGGCTGTCAATCACACAGCAGGGTGGCTGTCCTGGCAGGACAGTCACCTAGCCAATTAAACAAGAGTGCGACTTGGGTCTCCAAGGAGACCCTGTGCAGGGGGCCTAAAACCCCGCCCTCACATCCTGTCTACCTAGACTCTCAGGCGCCTAAGGAGGGCTTTGGTGCAGAAGCCCGCTAAAGGACGGCGAACAAAGGAACCAAACCTGGTTTGGCACGCAGAGTAAAGCACGAGAAAGATCTTTACAAAAAGAAATGGTGAATAAACCCAGCCGGAACCAAATAAAAGTAAATGGGGTCCATCGGATTAAAGTTCGAGGCTACTAACATAGCCTAAAACAGTACCAAGGCTATTTTCATAGACTGCGGTAGGAAAAATATGATGGATACCACTGCCACCAGCCAAATCTTAAAGAAAGGGGAACGAAATAATGTTCCATGAGAGACAGACAAAAAGGGATAACTATTAACCCTTTCCAGTACTCTATGTAAGATAGTTTGTACTGGGTCTGTGAATTAAAAAAAGACTAATAAAGTCAATGGCACCTTTACATGTTCTGGGAGACAGTAGTCAGTCCCAGAAAATGGAGTTTAAAGTGAGAAGTCTGAAAAAGACACCCCTGGGTCACTACACTAAAGGTGCTGTGTGACACACAGTAAAAAGATGATGCCTATGGAGTAGGTGAGGCTCCACAGTCTATAAACACAAACATATTAAACACAAAGAAAAACACATGTAAGAGTGGGAAAAAGGGCTCACACTCTTACCAGGTGAAAAAAACTAATCCTAGAAATCCAGCAAAGCTGCTGAGGGACTCAGTAGGTAAGGGAAATGAGCCATTCTGGAGAATTCTCCCTAACATTCTTCCCGGTATATAAAAACTGAATAGTGCCCTAAAGACCTCTGCTCTACTCGACTCCGATCTTGCAGCCCTGACTGCATCCACTGAACACCAGGGGTATTACCGCTGGTCCATACTTTCGAGGAAGAGCATCTCTACCTCTATAAACCTGGTGATACAGTACCAACGACTCAAGAGTCTTAAAAATCGCTAGGGTGTGGCCATATAGCACCTCTTTCTTCTTTGTTAAAGATTTGCACTTGCACAGCATATGCAAGAAGAGGAGGCATGACTCGGAGACTGCCCTTCCCAGTTCTATTTCGGTTGCGTCTACTAATACCCCAGTATGAGCTGGTTCTGAGTGACCAGACGATTCGGGTATTGTTACCACAGACCAATGGCTGGAGTGCCTTCCTGAGACCCCTTAGCCTCCAATCATCCTAGATTTTGTAGTGATTTTTGCTTCCTTAGTTTTGTAGGATTGGCTGTCATGGACCAACGCAACAGAGATCCTTGATGTTTTTCAGATAGGCTTTAGGAAAATATGGTTATCTCGATAAATGGGTTATTATTTTTTACTTTTGTAAAATGCAAGAACTTAATGAGGGCAGCCTCTCACAGTAGTCTGCTTGCTTAGACTGAACAGTGGCATTTGACAAAGAAATCTGCTGTGGGCAAACCTGGTCCCATGGTGGTGTCCCAGAGGGACTGTGAGGTTCAGCATCATGTTCCTGTCCAAGGAAATACAGACTTAAACTGGGCTCAGACAGGGCTGCCTACTGGCACCATGTCTGTTTAATGTATTAATTGCAGCCATCCAGGTCAAAATAATGGGGACTAAGATTTTTCCCACCTAAATTATTTTTATTTTTAGTTTTTGTATTTATAAAGCTCCAGCGACAGATTTAACCGTATAGGGTCGCAGTTGGAATTATTAAATCGAATGAAGATATAGAATCGCTCAAGATTATTTCATTTAGATATAGGCTAGATGGCACATGCGCAAGATATTGGGCCTCATTACACGGTAGGCGGTAAGGGTTTACCGGTACCGGTATTTTACCGGTACCGGTAAATCCTTACCGCCTTACTACGAGGTCCCTTTGCGGGTTGGGGAATTTAACGCCTGCTTTTTGCAGGCGTTAAAAATCCAACCCGCAAAGGGACCAGGGTGCTAATTACGGTACCGCAATTTGCGGTACCGTAATTAGCGCCTTCCCCATTCCCATTATGCCCTATGGGGCAAAATGGGAATGGGGAAGGGCAATGGAGGAAGGAGGAATTACCGCCTTCCCAACCTTGGAATGGGGCGGTAATTCCCCTTTCCTCCAAGGCGGTACCGGTACATTACCGACATGAACCATGGCGCTAATAGCGCCATGGTTTACCGCCTACCGTGTAATGAGCCCCATTGTCTTAATAGACTCAACACCAATTGGTCTACAAAGGAGCTTAGACAAAATCCGCCATATCCCACATTTAAATATCTAAGTAAATCCTATTCAGACAAAAATCATAAAAATTAAAAGTGATAAATATAAATGATTCAAGTGTTCTATTAAAGGTTGTATTAAAGAAGACTCAAAAAACCTATCTAGGGTTTTTTGGTTACTAATAAACTACAAGTACACTAATAGGCCCATTCATTGCTGAAATTACAATTCTTGATCAGAAATGTGTAAATTTTTCTGTGAAACAGTTGATCAATTTCTATAAAGCTACAGTCCCCATGATTACACTATATTAATATATTTTGAACAATTTCCATACAATGTTAACTTCATAGCCACCAGCCTCTTTTGGGAAAGATTACTGCATGGTAGGCCATTGCTTTAATTTCCGTTATCAAAGAAATGTTTCCACATTGGGGGAAGAATTGTATGTATGAATGTGAAGTGTAGTGATTATTTATTTGTTAGAATTATTTATTAAGATCAGTGTTAGGGGTAAACGGTGATGTATAGAGGTTAGTTAAATAAATAGTTCTTAAGTACGGTTAAGTTATATGTATTTTTACTAATACGTGTTTTCTTTCTTTCTCCTGATAAGATTGAAATGTTGTTGCTATGAAGAAACAATGCACAATAAATAATTATTTTATTTTAGTTAATTTGTAGGCCATTTGTTATCTGTCTTCCTCATCTTACTATAACTGTAGCAGTTTATTTAAAGTTTGCAAGAAGAATTACGCCGACATAACTAACATAACTATATACAACGCAACCCTGTACAAAATGTCGACATACACAGTTATATCAGGTTAAGTGTTCTTTATATAGCCTGCTTCTGCCAATATTGCTGCCTGTCGCCGCCTGGTTCTGGGCGGAAGGGAAAGGTCAGTGGGTGCAGAAGTGCAGGCAAGATGTGAATCCTGAAGTGCTGATGAGTGGAAATCGGAGGAATCTGTTTCCTGCTGCGGGTACTGTATGTTTCTAGGTGGGTTCTGGTGCGGGCACCAGGGGTATATGTATCTAGAGGTGTTGGTATCCTTCTCGAGTGACTCCCACAAAGGCCTGCCCAGAGAGGGTGGGGGTTACTGCATGGATTGCACTCCGGGGTGTGTGGCGAGCCGTGTTAATTGGCAGGAAATACTGGAAAGCTTCCTGGTCTTAGGATGTTTACCAGGCTAGAGGGGCCTGGCAGCCTTTGGTTTATTCCTGTGGTGATGGTGAAGGGTGATATTTCAGGTTCAGTTTTTCCTTGGCCCACCCTGAGCCTGGGCTCTGGAAATGATTTGATATCCCAGGTCTATTTAGCCAACAGGTCAATCAGGCCAAAAGAAGCTGAAAACTAAAGCGACAGTCAGGTTTTCAGTAGAGGAGATGGGTACTTTGGTGAAGTACAACTGGTAGTTGCAACAAGATGGCCGCCCCACCCTCTCTGCAACTCTTTCAGAGTAGAGGTATGCTGAAAATGAAAGACCTCTAAGTAAATTTAATCTTAGTACATGAGATCACACAAGCCTCCCAAGATCTAATGTTTCTCTTCTAAATCCGGTGTGGCCAGCTATATGAGCTCGACAGGTGATCTTCAACCAGATCCTGAATTAAGGTGACTCAGTGCAACTGTTTGAGAGTGGGGGGGAATATGTTTGAAAAGCAAAACCCATTCTGGGAAACTTTGTGCTTTGCGGTCATCTTCCCAAGAGCATCTGCATGACTGCATTGCTTGTCCCTGATAGAGACCTAGGCACATGGGCCAAAGGCCCCCAAAGTAGGAGCTAATTTTCACAGCAGTCTTCCTTCTCACCCTTCCTACAGCACACCAGCTAGGATGGAGACACTGTGATCTCTTTCCAAGCCTAGCTAATATTTCAGGGATCCAGTGGTCGATGGTATTTTCCTTTTGTTTTTTCACCACTCCCAATTTCACAAGACCATGGATATGTTTTATCAGTGCAGAAACCCACATTACCAATGAAGGCTTAGCCAAACCTCTTCTCCTACCAGGCTAAATGTGTTGCCGTGTATAAAGCTATCACCTAAAATAAACATTTGAATGGATTGTGTCCTCCCACGTATTCCTCATAGTTGATATTCATATCTCGCCAGCTTTGCTGCTTTGGAAAAATAAATTCTCGGCAGGGGGCCGCTGTACTCAAAGTCGTGGCGTTGATGTCCCTCGACGTCCCCCATCGAGCGTTGACAAGCTTTTGCTACGAGTACTAAAGGAGTGCTTCAATTTTCTGTGAAAAATGTCTTCATCATCTACCCCTTCAACCCCAAAGTCACGGTTTAAGAAATGCTACGACTGCAGGTTGAAGATGTCTATAATGGATCCTCACCACATCTGCCTGTGGTGTCTGGGCTCCGGGCACCATACTGATAACTGCGGATCCTGTCATTCCATGACAGAAAAAGCTCTCCGGGAACGCAGAGGTAAACTGGCGGTGGGGATGGTGGCTTCGAAGTCTACTTTGAAGAAGGAAAAGAAGTCCGGGAAGTCAAGAGACTCTACCCAGCATAAAAGATCGAAGAGGACCCGGTCGAGGCAGTCTGTGTCTTCTTCATTGAAGAAGAGACACCATAGATCTCCCTCTTCATCATCTGATTCCCTAACTGAAGTAATCAAGTGTCTGACAAAGTCAGATTCCCCACGTAAATGGGATACCTTTAGAGCTGAAATGATGCAGATTTTTGAGAAAGTGGCCTCCACCCCCTCAAAGGAATCGGGCAAGATCCATGCCCAGGTCGCTCCTTCGGACGACTCAGGGAAATCGAAGGCTACTTCATCGGGCCGAGCATGAAGCCAGCTATACATCAAGAGAGTACTCGACCCTATGAGAAGGCATCAAAGGTATCGACTCGAACTGAGTGAGTCTTCGATACCGTCGAAGAAGCACAAATCGTCAAGGAACTCAAGGAGTTTGTTGACGCCATCGATGTCAAACGTTTCGACATCAAATCGGCCCTTTTTTCGAAGCCGTCTTCGATGCCGTCAATGGAAACTTCGATCTCATCAAAGCCTGTGCCAATTCAGGAGAAGATTTACAAGACAATTCCAAAAAAATACTTTTTTTAAGTCTGTCCTCCATATATAAGCAGGAACTGGCCTCTGATGAGATTTCTCAATTTGGGCTGAAGTTTGGCGCTCAAAATGTGCCTTATGAGCTCATTGATTAGGAATCAAGAATGAAAGACCTTTGTGACTCCCTCCAGTCTGCTAGTGGTCTTGACACTTCGCCAGAACCGGAGTTTGGCAGCCTGACCCCTATGAACATGGTGATTCTACTTATAGAAATCTCATGAATAGGGATACAGAATATATGGGTTGGAGCAGAGCTTCCCCGGCGTATGAGCAGGATGACATGACAGATGGCCTAGACCAGGGACTGCAGAAGGACCTTATTTTTCCCTTCTACAAAGCACTTCATTGGAAGGTTATTGCTCATTGGGAAGCTTCAGAATCTGGGCCTGCGGGGAACAGAAACCTCTCTAGGAAGTATAGACCCTCCAGCAGCGACCCAGACTACTTCACCCTACACCTGAGAGCTTGGTAGTTCAGGCTGCCACATCAACCAGGCAATCTGCTTATCCCTCAATCCCCCCGGATGGAGATGACAAAAAGGTAGATGCCTGGGCTCGCAAAGTTTACACATCAGGCAACTGGCCTTGAAGTCTACCAATGTCGCCTGTACTTTGTCAAGATTCTCTTATACCTTGTGGGACTGTGTTGCCATAGTGGCTGATCACATCCCGGAAGGCGAAGAAAGAGACAGCTTCCTGGCTCTAGTAAAGGATGGAAAGGAGGCAATGGAGGAATGTCTCCAGTCAGGATGGATACTGCCGACGGCATCAGCTGATCCATTGCTGCAAGCATTGTACTTTGCAGATTTGCGTGGTTGAGGAAGTCTGGGTTTGCACCGGACGTGCAGGCTAGACTGCTCAACATGCCCTGCAACTGCTCGAAGTTGTTGGCAGCAAGGCTGATGAGAGTCTGGAGAAGCTGCAGACCCCCAAGGCGGCGGCTAAGTCCCTTAGCGCCTCTATTCAACAACCTCAACAGCCCTATTCTGGCTCATCTTCCTGGAGGGGTCATTCTTTTCATTTCTATTCCTCAGGCCGGTCCAAGGGGAAAAAAAAAAGAAGATTCCCTCGTGGTGGATGAGGAAGGGGTGCTAAATCAGCCCCAGCGGCGGCAATTTACCCTCAGCCACTGCTGCAGCCACCTCTAAGCCTCTCTGAGGCCTTGACCCACAAGACCCCGGTGGGAGGCAGAATTTCTCAGCATCTGAATGAATGTCGGGACATTATTTCAGATGCTTGGGCACTGGAAACAGTCGCCCAAGGTTACTGCCTTCCTTTTCAAAAAATGCCTCAGGATCATCCACCAGGAACCAACTGTCAAAATTCCGGATCTGCTCCTTGTGCAGGACATTTTAACCCTGCTAGAGAAAGGTGCAATAGAGCATGTAACTGTAGCGGAGAGGAACAAGGGTTGGTATTCCCCTTATTTTCTCATTCCCAAGAAGGACGGAGGATTGAGACCCATCTTGGACTTAAGAAACTTGAACAAGTTCCTCAGGAAGGACACGTTCAAGATGGTCACCCTTTCTCAGATCCTTCAGGCTCTCCAACTCCAAGACTGGTTGGTATCATTGGACCTTCAGGAGGCTTACTTTCATGTGCCAATCCATCCAAAGCACAGAAAGTGCCTGAGATTCGCGGTTGGCGGTTCTCACTATCCGTTTTGAATTCTGCCTTCGGGCTGACTCCTGAGTCTCAGGAGAGGGGGGATTCACGTCTACCCCTACCTGGACGATTGGCTGATGAGGGCTTGTTCACTCAAGCAAGCCCAGGAACATCTTAGTATCACCTGCCACCCCCTTCCCCAAGCTGGGTTTCTCCCTCAATTACTAGAAGTCCCATTTGATACCATTCCAAAGACTCCCAATTCATTGGAGCAGTCCTGAATACCTCCTCGGGGAAAGCCTTGCCTCCCGAGGTGAGAGCTCAACACATTCTGCAAATGGTAACAAAATTCTGGAAAGGCCAGCATCTGCCGGCCTTCGATTTTCTGAGGTTGCTCGGTCTCATGGTATCCTGCGAATAAGATCCCTTCAATGGACCCTCAGATCTCAATGGTCCCAATTCTATGGGAAGATGTCAAATCAACTGCAAGTTCCGAGCAGAGTTGCTGAGGACCTTCTATGGTGGGCTTGCAAAGACAACATTCTCAAGGGAGAATCTTTTTAGCAACTATGGCTGGAGATAACGCTAGCGACGGATGCCTCCCTCACGGGGTGGGGAGCCCACACCAATGAACGGACAATCAGCGGTCGTTGGTCTCCAATGAAGTCCAAGCTACACATAAACCTTTTGGAGCTGAGGGCAATCAGACTAGCGCTGCAGGCCTTCCTGCCCTCTATACGGGGAAAGAATGTCCAGATAATGACAGACAACACAGTGGCCATATACTACCTCAACAAGATAGGTGGCGTAGGGTCATTATCAATGTGCAGAGACGCAATGCAGCTCTGATTCTGGGCAATACAAGAAGGAATCTCTCTGCAGCAGTTCACCTAGCCGGGGAGCCGAACACGGCGGTGGACGCTCTGAGCAGGCAGAGCACAGTCTCACACGAATTGTAACTAGCTTAGGAAGTCCTTCAGGAGATCTTCACCCTTTGGGGAACCACTCAAGTAGATCTGTTTGTGACCGGAACCAACCGGAAGTGCGAACTGTATTGCTCAAGGGACGCGTTCGTGGTGGACTGGGAATTTCAATTCCTATACGCGTTTCTTCCAGTCCCCGTCATTCCTCACGTTATCAGGAGGTTGAGAAAGTTTGAGAAATACATGATCCTAATTGCTCCGGATTGGGCCAGGAGGACGTGGTACCCGGATCCTCTGGACATGTCCATTTGACCTCCAATACGTCTTTCACAAAGAAGATCTTCTCTCGCAAGAGGAAGGCCGGGTTTCTCCATCTAAAGGTCAAGACACTCCGCCTTCATGCATGGTTTCTGAGAGGCTTAGATACAAGGATTGAGACCTCCTAGATGGCGTAATGGGGATTTTGCTTTCGGCCAGAAGGCCAGCAACCAAATCCTTGTACCAGTGTTGTTGGAATAAATGAATACATTTAGTAACTGGTGCAGGGACAATAATGTGGATCCATTCTAATGCCAATGTGGCACTCCCATAGTGCTTTATTTTCTGTTGCATTTGGCTAACATAGGGCTCCAGATTGGGACCATAAAAGGGATAGCTGGCAGCGCTTTCCATTTTTAAGCTCTCCTCTGAAGAGGTTTCCTATTTTAAAATATCCTTAATTGTTCAATTTCTGAAGGGGCTTACTAATGTGTATCCCCCAGTCCCATTCAAGGTCCCTGCTTGCGATTTAAACCTTGTTTTCAACATTTCTAACATGTATACCCTTCAAGCCTTTACATTCATGCCCATTAAGGCTCCTAACTTTGGAAACAACCCTACTTATTGCATTAGTATCTGCCCGCAGGGGAAGTGTGTTGCAGGTTCTTTCATGCAAGCCTCCTCATACAATTTTCTACTCAGAGAAAAACCATCATTCCTAACAAAAGTAGTCTCTGAGTTCCATCTGTCGCAGAAGATGATGCTACCAACTTTCTACCCTCCTCCTCATTCAGGCAAAGAGAAAGAGAGGCTACACAGGCTAGACCCAAAAGGGCTCTAAGCTTTTACATTGCAAGACTGGCTATATTTTGCCATGATGATCAACTTTTTATTGGGTATGCTGGCCCCCAAATTGGGCCTGGCAGTAACTAAACAAACCATATCCAGGTGGATTACACTGGCTATCGGAGAATGCTATAGACTTGCGGGAAAGGACCCGCTGGAAGGGCTTCAAGCTCATTCCACAAGGGGCATGGCAACCACTGCGGCTCTCAAAGGGTGTATCCGTCCCAATAAATGACATCTGTTCAGTGGCTACTTGGTCGTCCATTCAAACATTTGTCAAGCATTACTGCTTGGACTCCTCCGCCAATCAAGGTGGACTCTTTGCTAAGGCAGTTTTCCATTCGATCCATGATTAAATTGATTGATACTCCATCCTCCAAATTGTCACTGCTTTGGGAGTCTATGAAAGATGAGGAATACGTGGGAGTACACAATCCATTCGAAGAACAAGTTACTTACCCCTTATAATGTTCTTTTGACTGGATGTTCCTCCAAAGTATTCCTCATCGCCCTTACCAGCCTACCACGCCGTACATTTACGTGTATTACACTTTGTGTTTCCGGTCTGGGATACGCCCAGTTAGTTCCTCAATAAAGGGGAACAGGAAAAACAGACCTGAAGGCAACGGCACTGCATAAGCTATTGGTACTGACGTTGACGTCGACGCTTGACGGAGGCTTTCGAGGGACATCGACGCCACAACATAGAGTACAGCGCCCCCTGCTGAGGAAAATGTGCTCCGAAGCAGCAAAGCTGGCGCAGTATGAATATTAAAGATGAGGAATACGTGGGAGGTAACATCCAGTCGAAAGAACGTTACCAGGGGTAAGTAACTTGTTCTTCTCGGACAGAAACATTTTGTATAGCCGTATCCACCCTCTTAGACCTCTGACAGCTTCTGTAATCTCACACAAACTTCACAGATATCCTACTTGAGACTATCAAGCATGGGCCGCCTCATAAGGAATTGCTCACTTAATGCGGAACCTGTTGACCATCAAGTGCATTATTCTCTCGAAGGTGATCCCGCCACGGCGCCTATGGCATCTTGCATCCCTTTATTGGAAAGTGTCCTTTATTGTATGGTTAATTTCAGATATTTTATTGTAATCAGTAATTCTGCGTTCCTATGGTCTTCCATTTTCTGGCTCCATCGGGTGAGAAGGCATTGCATATTCTGAGCCCTTTAATATAATGACTAAAAATCCTTGCATCATTCCATTAAACTGGACAGCTTCTAGGCAACAATGGGAAGGCTATTCCTTAGCAGGATCTCTTGAGGTGAGTGAAAGGATTCATCAGGTTGACACTTGATGTTCCTTTTCCAGAATATGATGTGCTGCGTCGTGGCACCCACCTCCCACACATGAAATCCAATTTCAACATCGCAGATACATAAACAGCAAATGGGGGCGGCACCTTTCCACTTTGCATTTCCCAGAGGTGTATGGTGCAGTTAGATGCATACTACACTGTCATGCGCAGCATGAAGCAATGTACAGCATGTTGCGTTATCTACTGTTCTGTGAGTTAGGCATAGTTTGCCCTCCCCAAGATGGAGCCCGGTGCACATTGATGTACCATATTTGAGCTTAAAAAGCCACAGCACTGCTGTTGCTGAGATTGAATAGTCGATTATTATTTTTTTATGGGAAGAATTATGACCAATAAAAAGAATATGCACTCTTTGTTTGAAATGTGGCCCATTATTTGTAAGTATTATCTTACTTAATCTTTCTATGGAGTACACAAACACATGTATAACTGCTGGTACAATTGGCCAGATTTATTTAATACATTTAATGTTTTTGTTATGTTGGTGCTTTTGGTTTTACAGAAACCCCTTTGGCACTACTCAGTTGCATTACATAGATTACACATATAAATTCATTATTACCACAATTATCACATATATTTCTAAACCATACAAGGCAAAATATATATTCAAAAATATTCACACTTGATCTTGCACTATGTTCTCATTTGATTTCTGTGCATAGAATACTTTGTTTGGGCCGCCATGTGTAGGGATCCACTTCAGCTAACATGCCCCATGTATTGACCTGTGATCTTACCCTCTCTTTTCCTCTTTTTGCAGATTGAGCACAGTCATTCGGAGTGCGTAACGGATGCCCAAATCAGCGGGGCTCGATTCTGTGACCCGGAGGGAAATGCCTTTGCTGTGACAGGTTACGACCTCAGTGAAATCATCCGCTACATCCAGGTCTAGGTGCATCGAAGTATATTGGTTGCCATGGTGAAGTGACGTTTCATGCCACATTGATATTCCGCTATGTGGTGTAGGAGAGGACCATTCGTTATGCATTTGTTTTACCGTCAAGTCCGCATGATGCTGGACAGGCAGAGCGGACCTCCAGCAGTAGCACACCTAAGAAAGCTTTGCAGTTTGGAAATGTTCACCATTGTGTGGGTGCCTCCCCCTCCTCACAGCAGAATTCTCGTTGCGGCGCCTCATCTCGCTGGCCTGTAATAGCTCAGGACTATTTGCATGGTCCTATATTTATATTGACCTTCAATCGAAATGTCGCTAGGGGCTCCAGTCTATTTCCAGTGACTCATGCGGTCATGACAACATTGCCTATCGACCTATGCTCCTCTGGGAGTGTTATTCTGGAGCCCAGGAGAAAGGCTCGCTCGGCATGGCCAGAAGACAATTATGGACTGTGGTTGGAAATAGGAACTTGGGTCCAGAAGGTTGTATTGTTTCCACAGTGTCTATATGAACTTGTGATGTGCTTCATTTCTACAATTTGTGTGATTCTGTGTGTGATGCTCCATGTATTTAGTCCTGTTTCAGATTCTGAAATGTGTTTTATTTCTTGGTATCAGTGACCCACTAATTGCTTTTAGATTTATGACCCAGGTGATTGATGGCCTTTAGTATTGGATGGAGTTTAGTTAAATACCCTCTAACTGAAGAGCCACAGCTCTGAGTGGACCTCTAACTCCCCACATTGCCTTGTGTGTTGTTTTTGGCCCTTTCCCACCCAATCCTTTCCAGATACACTACAATTTCCTTACACACACCAGGAGGATGGCCAATCTGGGCTACTATTTGAAGAATCCTGTCTGACTTTCCACAGCCAGCACTTAGTACTTTAGAAATCAATATGAGAAGTTATAATGAAAATACCCTGCCTGTATTAAATGGCGATGACAATGTAATGGTGGACATGCCCGTCATACGTGGGCATATGGAGGAAGCGCCCAGAGCCACAAGGCCACCATTACTGCTTCTGGCTAGTCGTGGTCTTACTCAGCACACTGGGCTTCTCCAGGAACGCAAGGAATTAAATACCCATGTATTGATGCAAATCCCAACTGCCACAATAAGTCCCTCGCAAAATGATCTCCGTCTCTTTTCAGTTGGATGGTCAAGATCTTTAAACATTCTCTGGTTGTTTTTCCCCGCTGTCCCAGTTTTCTCCTCCTACACCACTTTTAAATGCCCACTAGACTCATCTTCATGATGGTTGTAATGGCACAATGCCTTTATGACGGCAAAGTATGATATTTTACACTGTGGGGTGCGCACAAATGTAAGAGTGCACCGATTAGCACCATCCCAAAGCTTATGTCAAGCTGTCTCAATATGACAGTGCTGTGTGGGACAGGTTTGTAGGCCTATGCCAATCTATGTTTAGGTCTACGATACCCCTTACCATGGAGGACCTGAATCACCACCTCTGCCAGTACACTAGCCATATTGCCAGCACTGGACGATGTGTGTGGCCATCAACCATAGGTGCAATGAAGTCACGTTAGGTCATAGCCACTTGTTCTTTACTTGGTCTCCAGGCCAAACAACGATGTTCAAAGTCACGCAGCTTTGATGGTATCCATAGTATGTATGAGTTAGCGTGAGATCGTTGAGTTTCTCACGCAAGCATGATGAATTTGGTGCATGGGGAATTTGCACCATGACACAGGGCTGGGTGTCGAAATCATCTGCTTACTATCTTTACCAGAAACCATCTCCCCTGTTAGAGCACATTTTAAAATATTGTCCCCTCCCTCTTTTTGTGTCCTTCCGCTTCTTCTCTTTCTTTTTTCTCTGTTTGACCAGACCCCCAAGACGTCCAATATGCTGTGCTGGAGGTCACCAGGAGCATATCCATACACTGTGTGTGTCTGCTTTGGGGTTATCTTGGAGCAATCTTTCTGCATCCGTTCCCTGGCAGTAAACACCTGGTGGGTCTCCCAGAAGGCACTTCTGAAATCTAATTTCAAGAAGTGGCTCTGGTTCGATAGTGGGAATTTCTTTCATTCCAAAATGTTTCTTACACCACTTTAGAAGCACCAACAAATCTGTGGTGCTTCTGTTCACGCCCTGTGCAGATTCCTTGAACTAGCTGTCAATATTGTGAGTTATATTTATGTCATTCGTTCAAATTCTTTTATGTGTTGTGAACCACATAAGTGAGTGAGAAAAGTGCTTTACAATAAATGAAATCCATTTTAGTTTTCCTTCCATATCCACTTATATGTAGATTTAACCATGGCAATTGCAGCCTCCATTTTTATGTAGACTGAACGCTAGACATTGTAGAATCCTTTTTGTATAAGACGAGCGCTGGGAATTGTAGCACCTATTTTGTATTGAGGACCAAGCATCGCAGGATCCATTGTGTACGTTGGGTGAAGGTATTGTAGGCTCTGTTTTGCATACATTGTGTGATCGTAATTGCAGGATTTATTTCATGATGTTGAGCGCTGCGAATTGCAGAATCCATTTTGAACAAAGTGGGAACACCAGCTTCCAATGCATCTGATTTGTTCAAGAAATGCACTGCATGATATCGTGCTGGATGACGCAAAGGCTTACATCAGACCTACGGTGCAAGGGACCCAAACCTGTCACTTACCTATGATTTGAAAGAGACTTGATCATAACTATCGTCCTTGGTTGGCATTGATGATGCATGCTCACTCTGGTACATTCACTCAGGCTGACACTGTCGCACACTCTCTCCCACGCACACGGTCACAGACTCATTACCCCTTTGTGTTTCTTCCTCATCACAGGTCTATACTAACGGGGCACATCCTCATTTAGCAGACACCTGAGCAAGTTTGGCCTTTTTAAAAATGTTTTTAAATCCCTTTGTGTGTCCCCCTGTTTGGGAGTTGGTATAAGGGCCTCTCTCGTCTCCATCTTTTCCTGTTTTTTTTGTCTGCTCTCCAGTGGACACTTGTGCAAGTACCCTGGGAACCCCGATAATGCAGTGTGCAGATGCAGGGGGCATGCTTCTGTGTAGTGAGCCCCTCTCCTAGAAACCGCAGATGCCTGTTGAGATCTGAGTTGATCAAGCATGAGCGGCATTGGTCGCCCTGTGCGTATGGAATACTCCAGAGTGGCATTCAGCACAGCATGTGGTTTGCCTTTGTATACAGGAAGGTGATGTTGCCTGTGGCCCTCTCTGAGCGCAAACTATGTCGACGCATGGGGGGAATGAAAGAAAAAGGAAGTATTGGATGTTTTCCTTCGCTGTTAAACCTGCCACATGCACACGTGTACGAATTCACACTGGAATGCTTCTTTTTACCTCCTTGCTTCCTATTCCAACACTGAGGGCCTGGGGTTACTGGGTGATCCACTGTCACCTCTGCCTGAGTGTCCCTTGGTACCAGGTGTATCTAGGCCTCAGTTTCAGGAGCTGCTGGAGCAACCCATTGTGGCCAATTTGGACAATAAATGTTTTCCCTCCCCCGGAAGGTCATCCTATTTTCCACCGGAAGGTCATCATAGCCCCCTCACCCCTGGAATATCATCCTATTTCCCCCTGGAAGGTCATCCTATTTCCCCATGGATGGTCGTCCTATTCCCCCATGGATGGTCGTCCTATTCCCCCCTGGATGGTCATCCTATTCCCCCCCCGGAAGGTCATCCTATTTCCCCCCGGAAGGTCATCGTATTTCCTCCCAGAAGGTCATCCTACTCCCCCCCCTCCACTGAAGGTCATCCTATTTCCCCCGGAAGGTCATCCTACTCCCCTCAGAAGGTCATCCTATTTCCCCCCGGAAGGTCATCCCATTTCCCCCCGGAAGGTCATCCTATTTCCCCTTTGGAAGGTCATCTTAATTGCCACCCCCCCAAACCTCCTGGAAGGTCATCCTATTCCGCCCCAAAAGGTCATCCTAATTCCTCCCTGGAAGGTCATCCTATTTCCCCCCCAGAAGGTCATCCTAATTCCTCCCTGGAAGGTCATCCTATTTCCCCCCAGAAGGTCATCCTATTTCCCCTCGGAAGATCATCCTGTAAATGGCCTTGCCTCCTAGATTAGTTGGAAATTATGCTGGCAACTATGAGCCCCAGTATTACTCTGGGAACTGCCTTATCTACAAGCTAGTTTGGGGTTTCAGGGTAGTAAACAGTCCTTTTCCTGGGAGTAACTTCCTGTTTCCTAGCAGAAGACTGCATTGGTGATGGGTATTCATTTAGGACATTTGGGCTGCCCTGCTGAGCAACCAGCTAAGACAAGCAAACCTAGGTTTGTTGCAAAGTTTTGCCCAGTACAGAACTTCCAGTAGGTCTTTCTGGTAGTTCTAAAGGCGGATTTACTGCTGCCCCTATTTTCCATTTAGACATCTGTGGCAGTATGTGTGGCCGCCGATGATTTCAATGCACTGTGGGCTGTCAAAGGACGGTTTAGGTGCATGGATGACACACTCATTATGCAAAGGCAAGTACAGTTTTCGCAGACATTGAATGATATTTCTGGATCGCTTAAGCTTTAGATTTGATTTCTTCTATGGATCATCAACTTTTCCCCCAGAGAGGTTTTCTCCCTAGAAAGGCATATCCAATAGTCTGAAGTCCGTACTTAAAAATGCTTCCTGGTGAGCGAACTCGGGCCCTCTGAGTGAGCCAAGCAGTCCAACTTAACACCTCCCGGGGTCATGGGTTGTGGCGTGCTCTATATGTACTACTGCTAGCATTACTTCCAAAGCCAAGGTGTTGCAGCGTTGAGGCAGGTCGATGCTACGCCCCACAGGTCTTGAGTGATCGCTGCAGATGTATAATTTAGCTGAGAGATCTGTGAGAGGAAGTTTTAGTACCCCCCGAGCAGTAGTGACAGAACCACTACATGAGTTGCTGTCATCAAACCCTCACCTGCCAATGTTCATTCTTGAAGTCCCTCCTCACTCTATTCTATATTAAGATTCATTCCAACAATGTTTTGCCCCATTCTACAATTTTATTTTCCTCCCTGGATTTTAATTCTACATGTTAAGATTCCTTGACAATCTCCTTGCTAGCCTCTCATTCCAAGTCTATCTTAGCCATCTGATAGGTAGAATTTCATCATACCTTAATTTGTTCTAATTACCTGTCATTAATTAGCGTTTTATTATTTTCTTGGTTCGCAGGGGCCCTGTGTTTGTCTTGTTTTCCATGTGCCTCATGTTTATTTTTATTTATTTATTGTATTTGGCTATACGCCCACACCGTGGTGTATCACGGCGTAGTTTATAAGAATACTTAAAAGTTACAAGAGTGTTACAAGGAAGGGTTACTTAGTTACAGGAAAGCTTAACGGTTTCTTGGTTACAGAATAACTGGGCATTCGGTAGATGCAGAATGGTTAACGCTTAGTTACAGTTTGTATATTAGGCTACAAGAAATAGCATGCAGGCATTTATGTATTTACATTTGGTGAAGGTTAGTATTTGTTGAAGAGCCAGGTTTTTAGTAATTTCTTGAATTGTGGGAAGGAGGGCTCTTGATGATGTTGGATGGTAAGGAGTTCCAGATTCTAGGGGCTGCTACGGGGAAGGTGGAATTGCATGTTCTGGTGTTATTAAAACGGGGGATGAGCAGGTGTTTATTGGCATTAGATCTGAGGGTTTCTGGTGGTTGTTTTGCGAGTGAGACAGTGGTTGAGATATGTAGGAGCCTGTGGGTAGATACATGTATGTGTGATTGACGCTGTTTTATGTAGTATTCTCGCTTGTATGGGTAGCCAGTGGGCCTCTCCTCTGTATTGTGATATGTGCTCTCGTTGATACCTAGAGCTGCTCTCAAGGCCTTATTCTGTAGTAATTCCATTTTATTTAGGTTTTTCTTTGAGGACCCCAGTAAGAGTAATTAATCTTGGCCAGAATGAGGGCCCTTCCAAGTATGATGCGGTTTTGGGGTGTGAGGAACAGCCGACTTAAGGCGGTGAGTTTGGCCGTATACGAAGTGGATGAGAAGAGTACATTGATGTCTGTGCTCATAGGGAGGCTGGAGTCGCGGTAAACCCCTAGGGTTTTGACCTGGTGAGAGATGGTAATGGGGGTACCATCTATGTCTATGGCTGTATAATCCAGGGGTAGTTCACTGAGACAGGCAGGGACACCTACTATGAGAAGCTCTGGTCTTTTGACAGTAAGGCAAAGGCTATTAGTCGCCATCCATTTCTGGATCAGTGAGTACATTTTGTTGAATCAGATGGTGTCTTGTTCTAAGTTGCCAGAGATGGGGATGAGTATCTGCGTGTCATCCGCGAAGTTGGTGTAAATAACTCCCATGGCATCAAGGGCAGCGAACAGTAGCTTAGTGTAAGCCTTGTAGAGTGTGTGGGAAAGGCATGATCCCTGCGGGACACCCAGTGGTACTGTTATAGGGTCAGCTGCTTCATTACCAATGGCTACCCTAGATGTACGGGCCGACAAAAAAGGAGTTAATCCAAGAGGTTGCTTCCTTGGAGAAGTGGAAATTGTTGGCTAGGGTTTGGCATAGTTTGCTATGGTCTGCTAAGTCGAATGCAGCGGAGAGGTCCAGTAGTAGCAGGATGGATAGATTACCTGCGTCTCTGATGGCATCCATCTGGTTTTTTAAATCCAATAGGGCTGTCTCAGTACTATGCCTAGGGTGGAAGCCTGATTGCCTATCTCCTAGCAGATGGTTATTTTCAAGATGGGATTGCACTTGAGCATAAGCTATTTCATCAATGAGTTGAGGGGGAAGGGTATTGTAGTGATTGGGCGGTAATTGGTGGGGATGTTGGGATGTAGTGTAGGTTTTTTAAGAAGGTGTGTAACGCAGGCTTCTTTGATATTGGTGGGTATGTGATGGCGCTAAACGAGGCATTGATGAAGTTGGTGATGGTAGGTGCTAGTGCAGGGGCACATTCCTTGACTAGTTTAGCAGGGAAGCCGTCGCCTTTACACTTGGAGGGTTTCAGAGAGGCGATGGCTTTGAGCACTTGGGTATAGGTCACTGTCGTGAAATGGAATAGCAGAATGCTTGCCAAGGTGTCTTCCGGTTCCGTGGAGGTGAGCTCCACTGTGTGTGGAAGGAGTTTTCTTTGAAGGGTAATTTTATTTTGAAGCATGTTTACTTTAGATGCTAGTGCATCTTGAATAGTAGGGCACCATGCTTTGCTTGCAATGGCAGGGCTAGGAGGTGGGATGGGTGTTTCTAGTTCTCCGATGATTGCAAATAGTTCTTTGCTGTCAGAGGCAGCGTTGTTAATACGTTGGTTGAGGGAATTAGCTTTGTGAGTAATCACTGCAAGTTTGTACGTTTTGGAGATAGCAATGAGTTTTTGTTTGGCTTCATTTGATGTTTTTTTCCTGGAGAGGTGTTCTAATGCTCTTTTTTTTTTTTTTCTTCTGAACTCTGAGGTCATCATTGAACCAGTTATTGCTGCGTTTGAGCTTGGGAAGTTTGCTTTTGAGTGGGGTTGCTTCATCTGTGGCTGTTTTCCGACAGCTGTGATAGTGCACTGAGATGCTATATGGGTTGGTATTGTCTGGGGATTGTGCGTTAAGCAATTTGTTCAGTATAGGCACCAGGTTTTCAAGTTTGGGTTTACGTGTGTTTCTCATTAGTACAGGGAAAGGAGGAGTGGGGGTGGGGACTGGACAGGTGGGCGTGGTTTTATTGAATCGAATTACGAAGTGATCCGTCCAAGATATATTAAGTATATCTTCTAGTGTAACTGCAGTGTTCAATGCAAGTACCCAATCAAGGATTCTACCTTTTGAGTGAGTAGGGGCGTTGGCAATTTGAGTGAATTAGAAATGCATTATGGAAGGCCGTGGTTTTGTGGTCCGAAGGATGCAAATATACATGTATCCCACCCTGAAAAGAAAAATCTAAAAAATAATTCAAGTCATCAGTCGGTGGTTACTCTACGGGTAACACTTGTGTTACCTCAATCATCCAAATCAAATATTTATGGAAGTCTTAGGATCATTGAGCATATTGGAGAGGGAGGAAATTGTTCAACATGTGCTCTTTAATTCACATTAATAAAGTGTGTTTTGACTCAACAATAACATCTTTCCAAAATACAAAAATATACACATTGTGATAAACAAACTTAATCTTGGTACATCATGACAAAAGCATTGATCAACATAAAAAACAAAAAATAAAGTTTCTAAATATATCACATTGAAAGTGGATTTAAAATAGGAAAACTTAAATTCAGTTCCCTGGTTTGCACCCAGTTAAGGGTGTCCTGAGACAATCCCTGTGTCTCTCCCCGACAGTTAGTCTGTTTGGTGAAAAGGCAGGAATTTGTAAGGATTAATAAATGTCCTGAGGCTCCAATGAAGCCTGTATCTGGGTCTTAAGGGTTAAAGAATTCTTTGCCTATGTGGGGCTCGGTCTCCAACCAAGCTCTTCACATTTCGGTGGTCATGAGACACTTTTTAGTCCGCCTTCATCAGGGCGTCTTGTTTGAAGTACTGCTGATACTGTAAGCCCAATTCTTGGGTCGTGTCCATTCTAGAGCACAGGGTAATCCCTAGACTCAAGTGTGGTGGCTTCTGCGTTTCTTAATTGCAACAGTTGAGGTACACTTACGGGTAGAGCCCTTCCTGTGAGTGTCCCCCTTGATGTATGGTCGAGCTCCCTCGGACTTACTCCGGGATTCTTATTTCATGGAGAAATGCAGAGAATGCTAGTAGGTGTGCCAGGAGTTGATGAGGTTGTGGGAAGCCTCTATATTTGCTGGAACGCTCAGTTTCAACTGTATAGGCTGGCATGCGAGGTGGGAGCTCCAGATTCGATGTGGTGGGTCCGGTTGCGTCCCCTACGGTCTATGTCCCTTCACTGTTGAGGGCAATCCAAAAACACGGGTCCTCTGCGTGGCGCGGATGATTGCCGCTATTCACAGATCCAGCACAAATGCGTCTGGATACTGCAGAAAACCGCATCCGTGCAGGCAAGGGGCGAGCTGGTAGTCAAGGAGATACAGGCTTCGATCTGCTTTGTGATAGGTCCGCGTGACCCCGGAAGTCGCGTAGAGGGGCAGGCTGCGTGCGTTGTTGTGAGTGGTTGTGGTCCGAAGGATCATTAAAACCTAGGTTAATATCACCTAGGAGGATGAATTTGGTTTTGGGTTTGAGTATAGGACTGATGATCAGGGGTAGATCGATATCAGGGCTATTTGTGGTGCTGGGGGCTCTGTACACTGCCAAGAAGTTGATGGTGTTGTAAGGATCAGTGGTTAGTTTGAGGAATAGAAGTTCATATCCTATTAGTGATTCGGTTTTGCATTCTCTAAGCTGTAAGGAAGATCTAGCGGTTGTGGTGACGCCTACTCCGGTGGCATCATGTCAGGCATTTCTGAGAATATCGTAGTCGGGTGGGATGGCTGATGTTAGAATAGGGCCTGAAGCTGAGTGGAGCCAGGTCTCTGTCAATACTGGAAGGTCTGGATGATATTCTAGGATGTGGTTATGCACATCTGTGGCATGTGCGCCTAATGATGTGACGATCAGTAGCGCACATTTTAAAGCTGCTTTAGGAGGAGGAGATGGTGTTTGGGTGGGAGCAACCAATGGACATTCTGTGGTATTACATTGTGTTGTATGATGTGAGTTGGGTGGGAAAAGTAGTGGCAGCGCTTGGCAGGTGGTGAGGGGTGGGGGCCTTTACGGTGCATGTGCATAGTGGTTGGTGTGTGGCTATCATGATAGGTGAGGGGGTGTTGAGGTATTTGGACTCAGTGGAGAGTTGGTGGGTGCGTGAGGACAGTCTTGCTCTCCGGGTGGAACCTTGTATGGGTCTGGTATGAGTGATCGTGGTATGTATGCTCGGGGTGAGGCGTTTATGTTTGGGGGTGACTATGGAGCGGGAGGAGAGTCTTGCTCTCCTTGTGAGGCCTAGTATGGGTCTTGTGAGTGTGGTTGGGGTGCGTGTCCTCAGGACGAGGAGTGAGTGTTGTAAAGAACCTACTTTGGGTATGAGGGTTTGTGAGTTATGGTTTTTGTGCAGAGTGGGAGGGAAAGCTGCTATGTTGGGAAGAAAAGGAGTAGGGTGTGGTGTGGTGTTTAGGGCATGGAATATGTGCTCGGCCTGTACCTAGGTGAATGAAGGCGCCGTTGGAGCATATTCTACTATCTATGGGGCTAGGGCCCAGAGCTGGTCTGGTGCATGAGTAGCATTGCCTGGAATGACGATAGTACAGGAGGGGTGCATAGGTGACAGTGGCTATGGCGTGACTAGGGCAATCATGCAGCAGGTGGTCACGGGGCAAGGGCTGTGGGGGCACTTGTGGAATGTGTGAAGGAGGTGTACTTGGTATGTGATTGCTAGAATGAGGGTCAGAGACTGGTATGCAGTTGGGTAATCAATTCTTTGGGTGTATAATGAAGCAATAGTGGGCGATTTGTGTTGTGGTGGGAGGTGTTGGAGTGCATGCATTGATAGGCATGCATCAATGAGTTTACGATAGGTGTAAACAAGGGAGCATTAATACCTTGCTGAAAGAGTGTTGGCGAGTCTAATAGTGATAGGATGATACAGAGCTAGGCATGCAATCATGAATTTGCAGTAAATAGTAGAAGAAACTTTCTAGCGGAGTATGGGCAATTTAAATGGCGGTAGGAAGTTGCAGTGAGCATACGGTACTGGCATACATGAATGATTTTGCAGTATAAAGCAACAAAACAGTTTGCCAGATCTGTATATCGTGCCAGATTAAGGGTCACTGGGTACTTATGTATCATTCACCCTAATACTGCAATATCATAGTCATTGTTTCCCCCCAGATCCTGACCATTTGCAAATCAATCACATATTTTGTTCATCAAGGTATCACCCTGGATGCTCACCTCGCCCCCTCAGTTGATCATCCCAAAATTTAGACCAGATTGAAAAATACAAGATCAGAAAAGCTTCATCTCTTGGATCCCAAAAACATTTTCTACCACTGCAGGCCGCTTCAGCCACATCCATATTGACTCCTGGGTGTGAGTCTTCAAAATGGATAGACGCAGTACTTGTGGAGCTGAGGGGGTGTGGCGATACAAGAGCTTGTCTCATATGTCACCAATTAATACCTGACTTCTATTGGATTGATGAAGGCACTGCTGCATTATTTTAGGAGGTCTTGAAGCAGATTTGAAAGGGTCCTCGTCTTGGGTAGTGGATGGTCAACCACACCAGGGGTATTGATTATTATTCTCATTTAAAATGATCACCAGCAGCAGAATTGCCACCGCGAGGGCGGTCTACGTTCTAGTACATGAACACATTCTCCAATATTCTAGTCAAAGGCTGTATTACTATCACTCACAGGAGACCATTATTTCTGTGTGCAGAAGGCTCAAGATCATTTATGACTGTGTGTAGACGACAGGGAATTAAATGCCGCGGATAAGCATTCCAGAAGTACAAACGACAAGGAAAGGGTGCACGTATAACCTACACATACATGCTACAGGGCAAATATGGGATCAACGAGTAGTACATGAAAAGCATGGAGATTACACGTGTCACTGTTAGGGAAAATTCTCATTTATGGCTAATTTCCCTCACCTAGTGAGTCCCTCAGCGGCTTTTCTGGACTTCTGGAGTTTATTTTTCTCCACTTGGTAAGAGGTAAAAACTCATACCTGTGTTTTGCTATGTGTTTCCATCTGTTTTTGTGAGTGTGGACTCTGAAGTACACCACTTCAGTAGCCCCCTTCTTTGTGTGTGTCACACAGCACCTTCAGTGCCGTGGCACAGGGTTGTCTTTGAGACTTCCCTCGACTCCATTTCTGAGGCGACTACTGTCCCCCAGAAAAGGGTAAAGTTACCATTAACTTTACTTAGTCAATCTACCACAGATTCAGTACACCCGATCTTCCATGGAGTACTGGGAAGAATTAACTTGTATCCCTTTTTATCTGTACCTCCTAGAGCATTGTTTCGCTCTTTTAACATTTAGATTTGGCTGGTGGCAGTGGTATCTACCCTAACTTTTCTACCACGATTATATTAGATAAACGTGGTACTGTTCTTGGCTATTATATTAGCCCGAACATAAACCCGCTTGACCAAATCGTCTTTCTAATTTCTCCCGTTGGGTTTATTCGCCATTTTCTTTTTGTTAAAGTCCTTCTTGTGTTTTACTTTGCGCGGCAAACCAGGTTCGCCTTCTTTGTTCACTGTCTTTTGATGGGCTTCTGCTCAGAGGCGCCTGGGTGTCTAGGTGGGCTGAATGTGAGGGAGGGGTGTAGTCACCCCCTGCACAGGGTATCCTAGGAAACCCAAGTCGCACTTTGTCATGATTGGCCAGGGTAGTTGCCCGGGCTGGACAACCCCCCTACTGGGAGATTGACAGCCGGGCTGCGTGAATGGGGGTTTTTCGCATAAAAGGCAGGTCTCTTGGGCTAGAAGTCAGAGAGTCGTCACTGGAACTACAAGGAACCAAAGAGAAGTGGAGAGAACGACGGCTGCTGCAACTACCCCGTCCTGGTGAAGCGCTGCTGCAGTCCTGAGCTATCTGCCCTTCAACGACTCGGAGAAGATCCAGTCCGGAGTCTTCTTCCCTTGAGCTTGGTGGGGATAACCAGCTCATCTTCTACAGCCAGAGGATCCTCTTCCTTGGTTGAAATTGCTGCACACTGCTGTAGTGGTCCGGATAGCCACCGGAAGAGCCTCTCCTGTTTTTAAGGAGCGCACCTTTTATTCTGTGTCGCTGCAGCCGGCCTCATCCCTGTGTGGTGCAGACCCCCTTCAGACGTCCTTCCTCCTCGACGAAGCTCCAGGAATCGTGGGTCTGCGGGAAACCACTAGGAACAACTGCCAGGACACCAGCGGCATCATTGGAATAAGGTACTGTGCTCTACCTGAGGAAACTGGGTGAATCCCTTTTCTTCATTTTCAAGGCTTGCCCTTGTCTTCCCTCCTTCTTATAACTTTTGCTTCTGAACATTGACAATATCGAAGTACTTTTGGCTGCGTTGAATCGTGAACTGTCTGACCGTGTGATCTTTGGCAACTAGCCCCGGCGTCTTTCGGCCCTGGCTCCGGCCCTTTGACTTTTGAACTCCTGTCTCTGAGTGTTTCTTGATTCTGCCTGCCTAACCAAAATATTGCCTGTGATTTTTGCCTCCAATTCCCTCTGGGAATCTCAGTTGCTAAGTGTGTTTTTGCCCCGGTAGCATTTCATGTCATGGATACGCGTTTGTTTAGTAGACCGAACTGTCAAAAAAGTGATCGCAATCGTATTCGCGGTAACGTGTTTTGTGCCTAAAACCGGTTCATTCCAACACAGGGTACGTACCTTGAGACTTACTGTACAAAGTGAATTGGTTAGTTGTAGTATATTTAACGTATGGTGTTTATAACGAATGGTTTAAAAATAAATGTACTTATATTTTTCTACCTGAAACCTTGAGTCAGTGTTTGCTTGAGTCACAGTAATTGTGGTCCCTTTGTGTAATCGCTGCTACTGCTCATATACTCTTGAGATAAGCCTGGCTGCTCCGCCACTGCTACCACTAGGACATAGTAGTACAGGCTTGTACCAAAGGGCACTGCACAGGATTCTGCCTAGCAGTTACCATAGCCTTTTATTGGGTTGCGCATCAAGCAATATACACAGCCATGCAACAGCTCCAAGAACTAGGCCAACAAAACCGCATCTGCATGAAGACAATGAATGTCCCACACAAGGACACTATCTGCTGGGATGGAGAAAAGAAGATATAAATAGTAAAGAAAGCATTTCTATTCTACCCTTCCGTTCTCCCATTGCTGTCCTCCCATGTTAGCTCACCAGATTCAATGATCAAGTACTATCCAGCAGGGACCATAACTCGCGTTCCATCGTGTTGGTCCTCTGCTGGTCCCAGCACTCCGAGGGCTACGGCTCATGCCTACTTCAGTTTGCCGGCACCCTTAATTTAAAGTTCTTTGCACAACCCCACAATGAAGTCACCTCTTTCGATCACTTCACAAAGAAACTCTTCTGCATCCTTTTAAGTGGGCCTCCAAGAATGGAACTCACTCCCCTCCTTGAGGCTCTCTACCTGCTCTTTTTTGCTCCTAATAGGAGACTTTTACACACCCACTCCTCCATTGTTACTGCTGGGAGTAATACATCATTAGAAGGGGGGTGGGGCAGCCATCCTCTATGTCAGGCCTCCACAGTGGTGCCATGTTAAATGTCACTTTAATGGGAATTGGCTATATTTGCCATTCAGCACAGTTCTGCTTTTTTTTCAAATTAATTTTAAAATGGTGGACTTTTATCTGCCATATCTCCCTCCCCTTCCCTTTCGCACTCTACTCCTCTCAGTTTCGCTTTTTGCACCCCTTCCCGACTTGAAGATATGTTCCATTTGCCAACATTCTTTTTTAGTAATGGTGGGTTGGAAATGGATTGGATTTTCAAAAGGAATTTTGCATTGCTGACTGTACATGTAAGTGCATCACAAAAAAGGTAGCCGCCAATTTAAATTAGGGCATACTATTAGTCCATTAGTTCTATATGCTATTCTGTTCTGGTAGGATTTTATTGGGGTTAACTAAGTCCCCTATGGCCCATATTTTTCATTAAGTATTGAAATACCTTACGCGACAAGACTATTTGTGAATCAATAACATACTAGTGCATAGTCTCATTTATAAGGCTTACACATGAGTTTAATTTCATGTTTCTCAGCATGTTAGTTGTAAGACAGTCAAGGTGGTACATACCAATTCGTCTGAGATAAGTAGCAAAATCAGATCATGAGTCTCAAATTTGTATAATTACAAACATTTTCAGAAAAACAGAAAAGACATTACTTCACAATCGGTAAACGATACTGTGTGTTAAAAACCAACAACTGCATTGCATCGTTGAAAATCAATACCAGCAGATATAAGAGGTCAAAAAACCTAGTGATACAAATACATCTGTGTTACACAAGTTGATGGTGCAGTGGAAAAAAGGAGAGAGCGTAGGATATGCAGGAATAACTGTCCTTTTTTAGAAAAGATTAACCCCGTCTGATATGGTTTCTCTGTGGTGTGGTGTTGACCAATCCTTGTACATGTAAGACTAGAGGTTAGGGTGCAAACTGGAACAGCGACGATCTTCGACCTCATCTCCCCAGTACATTAATGAGGAACAAAACAGGCTGGGAGACAGGAGGTAAAGTTATGCCCTATAAAATGGCGTTATCATAAAAAACAATCCAAGGAGGAGGCTTGCAATATCCTCAGTAACC
The DNA here is from genome assembly GCF_040938575.1 of Ambystoma mexicanum. Classification (NCBI taxonomy): domain Eukaryota; kingdom Metazoa; phylum Chordata; class Amphibia; order Caudata; family Ambystomatidae; genus Ambystoma; species Ambystoma mexicanum. Next base: position 1,646,138,091 of record NC_090937.1, read on the forward strand.
AGAGCAAGATACTTATTTAAAAGCCTATGAAGAGATCTGCACTACAATAGAACACTTCTTGAATGCTTTACAGATCCCAAAGAACCCCTCTTGTGTAGGACCATGTCCTAGGCTGGATCAACTTGTCAAAAACCTTAGGGTAAAAATAGATCATGTGCACCTCAGATTACTTGCACTGTTTTTTTTTGTTGTCACTTGTGGAATATAATGTATTTTTCCAGCATGGGGTCTGGCATGGATTCACATGCTCATGAATATTCCCCGTCGTCAGGCTGCGAATCCTCGGTAAAGAAAAAATCCGTATCAGTTTCATTTCTGATCTGTCTTTCTCAGTAGTAACCAATCACTGGTCTCTGGGTCATACTGCCCCCAGCCAATGACTGCCCTCTCCCTAAGCCCCGCTTCTGGCAGCCATCTTCAGATTTTTACCGCACGCTCAAGTGTTGGGAGTCCTCGTGTTTAGCTCTTGAGCTTTTACTGCGTTTTCACGCTTTTCCAAAGAGAATTTCTCATTTTTCGGTCAAATAGAGCCTCAAGCTCCACCGTCTCTATATCCGATTAACGGGGATCCATGTTGGATTTTTCCACGCCCCTCAGGGGTGAAGATTTTGTTGAGTTACGCTTCTTGGAGGATTCCAGAAGTTTCTGAGGCCTACCCGAACATGGCCCAGGAGAAAGGAAGCTCGACGCCCGGAAAGCTGTTCAGGGTCTGCCCTGGATGCCAGCTACAGAATGTGTTCAAGGAGGACGAGCATTCGAAATGTCTACTGCCTTCATGAGGACAAAATGCACGTGGAGAAGGACTGTGCGTTTTGCAGGAACATGTTGGAACGACCACCAGGGACCGACACCTTCGTCTCTCCAACTGGCTGGAAGGAAGGAGCGCCGTCAGGTGAGAAGAAGAAGTCCGAGCGGTCTTCTAAGTCCTTTGAAGGCACCCCGGCGACGGGGGCCCCAACAGAAGGCAAAGCTCCGCGAGCACCGGGAGCGCCGAACGGTCGGGCTCTTCGGTTGCCAGGCAGGGCGTGCCTACCCTGGCACCATCAACCACGAGCCAACGCTCTGGTTCGGGGAAGAGGAAATCCGAGAACCCGGGTAAGCCTCTGGAGAGGCCCCGGTCGATCTCGAAGGATTCGGCCGAGGGGGAGCGAGGCGGCGACCCTCCCCCAAGGTGAAGGCCTCAAGCGCGCCTATGGTGGTGAAGGCTTTGATTCACCCTGCCAAGTCCTCTATCGAGGGAGTCGCAGCGGCCCTGGCGCAGCCTGTGGAGGCTACACGAGTGGAGGCGACCTCGGGGCCCAGAGTCTCCCTACCTCCGCGGAGGGAAGCCTCTTTCAGACCCATCCAAAAGACCCCCGTGAAGACCCTGGTGGAAAAAAGAGGGGGGAGCGGTGGCCATTGTGGACACGGACACAACATCCGAGGAGGAGTTGGCAGAAGTCCTAGAGGACCTCGACGAGGGCGTCGAGGAGGCCCGTCCCCACGGGAGGGATCCCAACAAGGGTGACGATGAGAGTGACGGCGGCACTGGCGAGGGTCCTAGTCAGCCGTCGCTCCCGTCGCTTCCGGAGCCGCAGGATAACTCGGCGGCCATTTTGTTGGCGATACAATCCTTATGCTCAGAGATAAGGACGAGATTGCCCTTACCACCGACAGAGGACCCTGTACCAGGTCCGACGGAGGAAGCAGAGCCGGTCCCGGCGGGAAGCCCCCCGAACAAGAGAAGACGGATCCAGCCAGCCCCGCCTTCTCAGCCCTCGCGGCCTGCTCAGCCTTTACACACGTCCCCCGTCCCTGGGGATGACATAGGAACAGACACGGCCATAGCGGGTACCAACGACGACGGCGGTGACAATGGGAAAGAGCTCCCATCACCAGCCCGGTCCCCCCCGTCCGATGAGGTCGGATATTTCCATGCAATGATCGCCAGGGCATCCAAGCTTTTTCAGCTCTGCCCCGAGGAGAAGAAGGAAGGTTTCCTTTACCAACGGCGCGAGGCCAGGAGGAAGTCAGTCCTCGTCGTGCCTCTGATGGATGACATCTGGGATGAGGGTCTCACCCTTCTCAAGAACCCGTCTACGACGCCTGCCAAGAAGGATTGGTATGAGATGAAGTACTGGGCCCCCGACGCGGCCCCTTTGTGCCTTAGGGCACAACCTACCCCGGACTCGGTCATCTCAGCGGCGGCCAAGAAGAAAGCGGGGGGCGTCGGTCTCAACGTCAACTTCCCTGCCGGACGGCAAAGGGAAGAAGCTGGACGCAATGGGACGAGTTATCTCGTCGGCGGCAACAACGATTAAGGCGGCCAACGCCCTCGTGATCGTGGCCCGCTACGGCAGGCAGTTATGGTACAAGATCGCCCCCCTGTTGGACTTCCTACCGGATGTCAAGAGGGCCGAGGCCCTGGAGATCTTGCAAGAAGGCAAAGTGGCGTCGGACCACGCCATTACAGTGGCAAGGGACATTGCCGACACCGGTTTCCGCCAGCTAGGCAATGGCGTTTGCCTTAGACGACGGAGGTCGTCCTTTCGGAGCGCCGGAGGCAAGCAGGGATTCGGCGGTGGCTCCCCTACGTACCGCCAAGCGGCCCGCTCCTCGTCGCAGGAAGCCTATAGAGGACGAGGCAAGTCGGGGGGCCCCGCCGTCGTCGCAAGGGAGGCCAAGGCGGCAAGGCATCCACCAAGCAAGATTGAACTGACAGCCGGGTCGGGCCCCCACCGAAGCACCCCGGTGGGAGGCCGGCTGGCGAAGTTCGTCAGCGTGTGGGAGTCCATCTCCACCGACCGTTGGGTGCTGGACGCCCTGTCCCAGGGGCACGCCCTCGAATTTCTAAAAAAGTGCCCCCGCATTCCACCCATGGTCAGGAAGGAAAATCACATCCCTCAACTACTCTTGGAGGTGAGGGTGTTGCTCAGAAAAGGTGCAATCAAGCTCGTCCCGAAGAGGCTCCGGGGCTTCAGAGTATACTCAAGGTACTTCCTAGTAAAAAAGAAGACAGGAGGATGGTGCCCCATCCTGGACCTGCGACGGCTGAACAAATACATCAAGGCACAGAAATTCCGGATGGTCACCCTCCAGCACGTGCTGGGACAACTGGAGGAGGGAAAATTCCTGTCGTCGTTGGATTTGGAGGATGCGTACTTCCACATCCCCATTCTGAAAGGTCACCGAAAGTTCCTCAGGTTTGTGGTCCAAGGACGGCACTACCAGTTCAAGGCCCTCCCGTTCGGATTAAAGTCGGCACCCAGGGTGTTCACCAAGTGCCTCGCACCAATGGCGGCGCGGCTGCGCCTGCAGGGGATCCACGTCTACCCCTACCTGGACGACAGGCTCATCCGAGCAGGGACAAGGGAGCTTGCCGTGGATCACACAGCAAAGACCGTCCAGCTGCTCTCGGACCTGGGATTCTCCAACTTCCCCAAATCCCACCTGGTCCTGTCGCAAGTCGCACTGTTTCTGGGAGCAAAGCTCGACACAGTGGCGTGACTGGCCTCACCGTCGAAGGAAAGGACAAAGGCCATCCTGGGCAAGGTGCAGCGCCTGCTGGCCACCGACACGGCCAGGGTGAGGTCCATCAAGTCCCTCCTCGGGATGATGTCCTCCTGCATATATCTCGTGCGCCTGTGCAGGCTTCGGATGCACCCTCTGCAAGAGTTCCTCGGCACCCGCTGGATCCAAGTGACGGGCAGCTTCGAGGATGGGATTCCGCTTGACGAGACCTTCTGACGAGCGATCTGGTGGTGGGGCACCCGCACTCATCTGACGGCGGGTACAGACTTTCAGACCCCATCCCACCAGATAATGGTGATGACGGATGCCTCCCTGGAAGGGTGGGGAGCACACACCGGAGATCTTCACGCAAGAGGCCTTTGGCTCTCGGAGGAGAAGAAGCTCCACATCAACATCCTGGAGCTCCGAGCAGTGTTCTGGGCCCTCAGGTCCTTTCTCCCGTCCCTCAAGGGCAAGGTGGAGAGAATTTTCACCGACAACACCACCACGATGTTCTACATCCGGAAGCAGGGAGGAACCAGATCCCCAGCCCTCTCCAAGGAAGCCCAGGATCTGTGGCATTGGACCGTCGCCCAAGGGATGTTTCTGGTGCCCTTTCATCTGGCAGGGATAAAAAACACCATCGCCGACTCACTCAGAAGGAGCTGCGCTCGTGCCACAAGTGGGAACTACGTCAGGATCAGGTGGATCGACTCTTCTGACGATGGGGAAAACCCGACCTGTTCCGCGACGGTGGCGAACTCCAAGTGCCAGAGGTTCGCCAGCAGGTTTCCCCAGCCGAGGAGCATGGGCGATGCTTTCTCGTTCCCCTGGGAAGGCCTGTTCCTTTATGCGTTCCCTCCGTTGCCGTTGCTGCTCTGACTCGTCAACCAGCTCAAGAGGTCCCGGTGCAGGATTATCCTGGTCGCACCAGCGTGGCCAAGGCAGATCTGGTTCCCGGACCTTCTGGACTTGTCAGCGTCCCCACCAGTCAAGCTGCCGACAGACGCGGATCTTCTCTCCAGAGAAGGAGGCGCCATACTTCATCACGACCCTGAGTCGCTGAACTTGCAGGCCTGGCTCCTCCAGCGCTAGAGTTTGGAGGGTACGATATCCCGGCTGACTGCAGAGAGGTCCTTGCAAAAGCCAGGGCGTCCTCAACTCTCAAGTGCTACGGATATAAGTGGAAGAGGTTCTCTGTCTGGTGCCGTGCACAGAAGATTAACCCTCTACAGATTATTGCCCCTCAAGTGCTGCCGTACCTACTGTCGCTGGCCAAGGCTGGACGGGCTCACGCCTCCATCAAAATACATCTGGCTGCGATCTCCCGATACACCAGAACCACAGGACGGGCGTCCTTGTGGTCCCATCGCCTGGTGAAGGAATTTATGAAGTGACTGTTCCGATCGTTCCCGCCGGTGAAGGCCCCTGCCCCAGCGTGGGAACTCAACGTGGTGCTGACCAGGCTCATGTGGGCGCCATTCGAGCCCCTGCATTCGGCGCAGCTGAAATTCCTGTTGTGAAAGACTGCGTTTCTTTTGGCCATCACCTCTGCACGGCGAGTGGGAGAGATCCAGGCCCTATCCTGCAAGCCTCCATACTTAACTTTTCACGACACAAGGGTGGTGCTGAGGACGCACCCCTCGTTTATGCCCAAGGTGCCGTTGGACTTCCACCTCAACGAGCCCTTGGTGTTACCTGTTTTCTTCCCGTCGCCTTCGTCTCCGGCCGAGAGGACTTTGCACTCGCTGGATGTGGCTAGAGTGCTAAAGTTCTACGTGGACCGAACGAAGAGTTTTCGGAAGACATCACAGCTGTTTATGAACTTTGGACCTGTGAACCAAGAGAAGGCTCTCTTGAAGGCTTCCATTTCCAGATGGCTCTCCGGCTGCATCATGCATTGTCATCGGTTGGCAAACCGACCGTTGCCCGGCCGCCCGAGAGCCCACTCGGCCAGAGCGATCGCTGCTACCACGGCGTTCTTGTCTGGTGTGCCCCTGGTGGACATCTGCAGGGCTGCTACGTGGAAGTCGACGCACACCTACACGAGATTCTACTGCGTCGACCGGGATTCCAGGGAGGAGTCCAAAGTCGGCCAGGCAGTGCTGCGCAACCTGTTCGCTTAAGGTGAGCCTTGCCACCTCCCGTGGTTGTGCATGTGCACTGCTATGTATTCTTATATTCATGAGCATGTGAATCCATGCCAGACCCCATGCTGGAGAAGGAACAAGTTGCTTACCTGTAACTGTTGTTCTCCAGCATGGGTCTGGCATGGATTCACATGCGAACCCGCCCTCTTGCCCCGCTACGGCTCTTCACTTGGTCTTACTGCCACTTTTCGTGCTACCAAATCTGAAGATGGCTGCCAGAGGCAGGGCTTAGGGAGAGGGCAGTCATTGGCTGGGGGCAGTATGACCCAGAGACCAGTGATTGGTTACTACTGAGAAAGACAGATCAGAAACAAAACTGATACTGATTTTTTCTTTACTGAGGATTCCCAGCCTGACGACGTGGAATATTCATGAGCATGTGAATCCATGCCAGACCCATGCTGGAGAACAGTTACAGGTAAGTAACTTGTCCCTTATATATTGTTAGTAGCAACCAAAGGTGCTACTCATTTATCAATCAAAGAAGGATGAAGGGTGGTCACGGACAGGATTTTAAATTGCAGATCACACAGAGATCTGCGCAGTGCACACTGAGCTATCGTACCAGCTTAAAAATCTTCAAGTATTTCTCTTCATATGTTCAAATTATTATTGTAAAAAGTCTACTATCATTCCCAACTGAGTTATGGTGATATTCACTGGTCTATTGAGCCCACCATGAGCAGCCAGCCTTCTAAGTATGGGTATGGGTGAAGCCCCTTCAAACAGGCAAGCTGCCACTGCGGTCATTAGCTTTGTGATGAGCCTTGTGGTGGAGCGGTGGCAGACCGGCAAAACCTTGTATTGGTCGCTTCTGATAAAAAAAATTGGAGGAAGTGCTGGTGAGAGGCCATACGCATGCACACAGCCTGTAGATCCACAGCGGCCAGCAAGTCACCCAGATGCATATAAACCTCCATGCGATTTCAGAGGTTATCATCTTGAACTTAGAAAAGGTTGGAAGAAGAGATGCCCAGAACATCTTTTTGGTCGTCTAATGAACCGTGAGTAGAATCCCCACCCCACCTGTGACTCCCACACAAATCGCTTCCTGCAGTGATAGCATTGGGGGCGTAGTCGAGGACGTGGCTGCATAATGTGCATGCAGCCTACCTTCGTGTGAATAATTTTCAAGGTGAAGCACATGTTGCAGTGGTTAGGCCCTGGTCCCACCTCTGCTCCGCAAGAACTCCCATAAGTTTGGCTGAAAGGAGACTTTGGGCATGGGGTGCATTAGTCACTACTGTGAGTATCTTTCTTACTGCCTCTACAGGGGCCATTACATATGGGGTAGATTCCCTTGGCCCATAGACTTCCCTCGTCTCCACTCAGTGGCCCGTTTACAGGTGACTTCAACACCTCCCCGTGTCCAGGAATAATGCTGATCATTTACGCTCTGTAAGTACACTCCATTATCTCGATCCAGTACATGCGTAAACTCCCAGGTGGGTGATTATAGAATTGGAATCGCTAAACAAGATCTGCACGCACCAACACACCATTATAGCTATCTTGCGGTTTCCCTTTGCCTCACCGAACCTCGTCCCTTCTTTTTCAGACCCCACCCCTTGAGCACATGGAGACCATGTCAACGGCAGTGGTTTGTAGTGTGAATTACAGTAACAAATTGAATATGCTCAACGCTTGACAATACGCAAGTGTTGTTCTTGATTCAAACACTCTCGCAAGTGTCCACCCAGCGAGGAACCTGCTCCTTATCAATCGCAAATGAAGAACCTGCCCAAGATCTAGGGTCTAAACGCAGACTTTTCCACTTCTTGAAGGGAAGGATGTCAATGCGTTCACCTATAAACCACCAGTTCTAGGCCTATTTAGCTGCAAAAAAACCTTGCAAACTGCAGTGCATACCACAGATGTGAACTCTAACCACATCAGAATGTCCGAATAACCTCACGCTCACCTTTCAATATCAAATTGAAGTCTTCCTCGACATACAAACAACTTGTACAAATACAATAACCATTTGAAAAGTGCACATCGGATCCGGAGCCGCAGCCCTCAATTAACATCTAACTCCAAATTGAAACACTACCCATTGAATTATAAAAAGCGGTCCCTAATGCTCCACTGGAAACAGCGTATCAATTTTAGATCGTATATTCATCCCAAACTCCATCTAAACCCAAAACAGTGAATGCCAGAATTGCAATAAACCGGAGGCAAACCGGTCTCATATGCTTTTGAATCATCCACCACTAACAGATCTGGACACTTGGGCTGTGAAGGGAGGTTGAGCAATGACACGCGTGACCCCAAAATAATGGAGTACGAACACACGGTTTAGTTCTGTTTGATATCGGGGACGGGGTTGGGTCAAATGCCTATGGGAACCGGAAGAATCTTTAAAAATGCTAAGCAAGTTCACAAAGCAACCGTGTAAGTGGCGGAACAACACAAAGAGGGCCTTTCGTCAGAGGTCCATCACCACCAGGGCCCGTTTGCCAAATTATAAAGTTCAAACCTAATCTTTTAAGTCCTTGCCCCACAAGGATCCCTCAGTCTAAAACACAATGTCCAAAAACGTGTGTTCGCTAGAACGTTACAATAGTTTGCTTAAGAAGTCCTTACCCTCAAGGCAAATCTTATGCAGTTCTCCCACTAGACCATGGTTCTCAGCATTCCCTTGTGCAGTTCTCCTACTAAACCATGGTCCTCAACATTCCCTTATGTAGTTCTCCCACTAGACCGTGGTTCTCAGCATTCCCTTATGCAACTCTCCCACTAGACCACAGCTCTCAGCATTTACCTTATGTAGTTCTCCCACTAGACCATGGTTCTCAGCATTCCCTTATGCAGTTCTCCCACTAGACCATGGTTCGCAGCATTCCCTTATGTAGCTCTTCCACTAGACCATGGTTCTCGGCATTCCCTTATGTAGTTCTCCCACTAGACCGCGGTTCTCAGCATTCCCTTATGCAACTCTACCACTAGACCACAGTTCTCAGCATTACCGTATGTAGTTCTCCCACTAGACCACAGTTCTCAGCATCTCCTTATGCAGCTCTCCCGCTAGACCACGGTTCTCAGCATTCCCTTAGGCAGCTCTCCCACTAGACCACGGTTCTCAGCACTCCCTTATGCGACCCAGCCGCTTGACCTCGGTTCTCGGCATTCCCTTATGCGACTCACCCACTAGACCACGGTTCTCAGCATTCACTTATGCAGTTCTCCCGCTAGGCCACGGTTCTCAGCATTCACTTTTTCAGGTCCCCTCCTAGACTTTAATTCCTTGGTTTATCTCTCACTAGACCTTTGGCAAACTTCATGCTCTGGTATCGCAATTGGCTTGTCCAGTAAAGTAGCCACCCTGTACCATGTGGCGGTCTCCTTACATCACCGGAAAGCTGTAAGGAATACGTCTTTCAGCTTCCGCTTTGCTGCCAATTTCTTCCTCTCTGCCCCCAGACTCTTTCACATTGACCAGGTTTAAGTTGTCTGCGTTGACCATCGTGATGGGCGCCAGTGTTGTCTCCGGGTGTTGGGTTGGACTCCTTGTAATGTTTCTCTTAAAAGGTCTTCGAATTTGTAATGAGTCCTTCCGCAACTGGTTAATTATGGAATTAGTCTTCCCAGGGGGAACGCGACTTCATAGGTACTGCGTGGCATTGGTGCCATCCTTCACTTATGCCCTGCACTCTGCCTTCAGGTTGTAGCACTGCGTTTATTCCCAAGGCCCGCGAGTGGCTTCATAGGTACTGCGTGGCATTGGTGCCACCTTACACTTGTGCCCGCACTCTGCCTTCAGGTTGTAGCACTCCGTTTATTCCCCAGGCTCGCGAGTGGCTTCATAGGTACTGTGTGGCATTGGTGCCATCCTTCACTTGTGCCCGCACTCTGCCTTTAGGTTGCAGCATTGCGTTTATTCCCAAGTCTCGCGAGTGGCTTCATAGGTACTGCGTGGCATTGGTGCCACCCTACACTTGTGCCCGCACTCTGCCTTCAGGTTGTAGCACTCCGTTTATTCCCCAGGCTCGCGAGTGGCTTCATAGGTACTGCGTGGCATTGGTGCCACCCTACACTTGTGCCCGCACTCTGCCTTCAGGTTGTAGCACTCCGTTTATTCCCCAGGCTCGCGAGTGGCTTCATAGGTACTGCGTGGCATTGGTGCCATCCTTCACTTGTGCCCGCACAAGACTCGCCAGTGGACCTCTACAGCTTCTCGGTTCATCTGGTTTCTTTGCTCTATTCAGCAGGGAACCTTTGGGGTCTGATATCCTGAGAAACTACCTACTCTGCGTGTGTGTGACTGAACAGAGATCCTCCTGGCTGCTTTTAGTTTCAACAACCGAACTGTGCAAGCAGTGTCCCAAGGGGGTTTCAGGTTATACTCCTAATTAGGAGTTGAGGTAAACGACCGACCCTGCAGTTTAAAGGCTGCGTTCGCCAGGTCAGCTAATTCTTGCCTGGCCCTATCCTGGTCTCTTCCAGGGTGTTCCACCCATTAACCCTCTCTCAGATGCGTGGCTCACACCCCTGCAAACCCCACTTACCTGCTGCATTCTGGCACACCCGTTTTGCTCCTGTGTAGGCCGCAACCCCTATAGAGCTACGTTGGGGAGGCAGCTTTTTGTATTGAGTGTCCCGTCTGTTGGTAAACAGCCTATAGACCACAAACTGGCTCCCCCTCTCACATACAAGAATGGCGAGTTCTGTCAACTCACCACCACTGGAAATAAAAATGATTCACTAATTTCTACTCCTTGACTTGCCAGATTTCACCCGTTTGAAAATTCCACAAAGGTTCTGACTGACGCCGTTTCCGCTGGGGCAAGCAATTTTCAGTCTAGACATAGAAGATTGGCTAGAAAACATGTTATGTGGGCTAGCCAGGCTGTAAGGAGTTGGTTGTGGCCCAGATAATTTCAGTTAAATCAGTTCCTGAATTTCTATGAATAGTCTATGGGCCTTATTATAAGTCAGGCGGTAAGGGGTTAACGGCGCCGGTAAAGGTGCCGGCGCCGTCAACCACGTACCGCCTGATTACGAGGTCCCCTCGCGGGACCCGCTCTGCACGTCTGCTTTTACTGCTCGCAATCGACCCGTTGTTTGCTCCCTCTCCAATTCCCTTTCAGCCCTATGTGGGCTGAAATGGGAATGTGGAAGGTCCGGGCCCGGGTTCCTGAAGGGAGGAATTACTGGGCCCTCCGAACTCGGAATGGCCCAGTAATTCCCCATTCTGGGAACCCGGACCCGATCTTGGCGGCGGCCATGCCGCGGCATGGCTACCGCCAAAGTCGTAATGACAGCCAATGCCTGATGGTACCTCTACATTGCTTAAAGGCCATGGGCAAGCCATGGGCAAGCCATGTGCTGCAACTAATTGGACTTGCTCATACTCATAAGACAGCAGCTGACACTCAATCTTCATGTGACAACTCAGTTCTTAGCATATCACTGTCATGTGTGTCTATATAGACTGACGGTTCCTTGCTCTTGGCTCCCTGTTTCTTCGTTCTGCAACAAAAAATAGAGTAATGGGTAGATATCTTGTACCCTTATGGGGCAAGGCCCAGAAATGTAAACACGGCTACTTGAGCAATAAGCCACAAGCTGGGGGCAATGGGGGGTTTGGGGTCATTACTGCCACATGTATAATTCCATCATTTTCATCATGCACTGACATTCATGTTTGGCCGGTGAGATCTATAAAGGCGGAAGTTAAACCTATATCTCCATTGCCCAGGGCCATCCCTTGAGTGGAGGTTGAAAGCTGCACCATATCTGTATTTTTCCTAAGTGTAGAAACCAGTTGTATTTCTTGATCCTCACCCCCCAATTTCATCCTGCTATCGCATTCATTCTGGGCTGTACATCGTCCCCTGACTTATGAAATGAAGAACTTGGGGGGGAAATGGTACTGCAGCATTAGTTGCTCCATAGTCTGAGTCAGGAGCGCTATCACTATCCTAACAGCTCGATGGACTAGAAGGTGAGGCAAATCTCTGAAGGTCCCGTGACGCAGAAAGCTGCGTGCCAATTGTTTGTTTGTTTGTTTTATTTATTTGTATAGCACTCCAAACCCAGAGGTAGAAGGGCGCTTAAAGAAGACGGTTACATATTGTGATATATACAATTTCAATATATAGCAATTTACAGAATATGCAGACATAGTTAAGCAGTGGTGGTGTATGCACATATCTGGGTGGTGCTACAGTTTCAAATACAGCAGTATGAAGAGTATACAGACATATTTGAGCAGAGGAGGTGAAGCCACATATCTGTGGTGCTACTCTTTGTTCAGGAGCCAACTGATAACATGTTTCCTGGAGATCTAGAAGGACTCAATAGTTGGGAGGCAAGTACTGTGAAGCTAGCCCCTCCAGCTCTTTTTAAGGAGAATCCTGGCACTGTCAAGCATAAAGTGTTGGAGGATCTGCTGGTTCTGGTTCAATTTTCTGCACGATTTCCTAGCAGTGGAGATGGACTCTCGCCTGGTGATGTTAAGTGCTGCACGTAGTGCATTATTATGGAGTACCTGTAATTTGTTAATTATAGATTGGTTAGCACCTAGGTACAGGCTATTGCAATAGTCCAGTTTGGACTGTATGAAGGCTCTAGCAAGAGTGAGGCAGCTGGTGCAAGATAGGAAGGGTCTACCGGCCCTGATAAGCTTGCCGGTGTAGGCGATCGCGATCATGTTGGTTTGTTTGGTGAGGTTGGAGTTGGCATCAAGGTAAAAGCCGAGAGTATTCACGCTTATGGCAATAGGGATGGTGTGACCATCGATAATGATGTTGTCGTAGTTAGGATTAAGTTTAGACAGGTTACTGGGAGAGCCGACAAGGAGGAGCTCTGTCTTCTCATCATTCAGGCAGAGGCCATGAGAGGCCATCCATGCCTGAATGATAGAGAATATTTTGTTGATCCGGGTGACGTCTGCATGGTAGTTGCCTGTGATGGTGAGGAGTATCTGGGTGTCATTTGCGTAATTCGTGTAGGTGACACCCAGATGGTCCAGTTGGTCAAATAGTGGCTTTGTAAATATGTTATACAAAGTGGGGGTGGTGCAGGAGCCTTGTGGGACTCTGCATGAGATGGGGATGGGGTCTGCTGCGGCTGTTGTTGAAAAAACCTGCATGGTTCTGTTTGCCAGAAAGGATTGTATCCATTTGACGGCAGAGGAGGAGAAGTGGGCTGCGGTGGCTAGATGGCTACAGAGGATTTTGTGGTCGACCAGGTCGAAGGCCGCTGAGAGGTCTAAGAGGAGTAGAATCGCGGCATTGCCTTTGTCTGTGATTTCATCAATCTGACTTTTGAGATCAACAAGGGCAGTTTCTGTTCCATGTTGAGGTCTGATGCCAGATTGACATAGTCCTAGCAGTTGGTTGGATTCCAGGTATTCCTGAATTTGGATGTAGGCGACTCTGTCCAGTATTTTTAATAGGAATAGGAATGGGACTGTGGTGATGGGTCTGTAGTTGGTGGGTGTGTCTGGGTCTAGAGATTGTTTTTTCAGGAGTGGGAGAATCTATGATTGTTTTAGGTTGCTGGGGACTGAGTTATTGATGAATGATAGGTTAATAGGTTTAATGATGAAAGGGGATAGATCTCTAGCTGCGTCTTTTATGATCTGGGCGGGACAGCTGTCCTCTTTGCAGTTCGAGGTTTTTAAGGCAGTGCTGATTGGCTTCCATTGGCTCCCTGGTGGATTGCACACAATATTTTGGGAGGCGGCACCCTGTACATTTTCACTTAGTAGTCTCATGCAGTGATTTAGTAATGAGTTGTTGTCATCAAAAGAAATAGTTAATGTGTCCATCTGCACCACTTGTGACACAGAAGTCGTGGAAACGCTCAAACCGCTTCGTTCACAAGTCTCCTGTTCAACTATTTGGACCAATTGAGCCATGGGTGATATTGGGATGTTTCCCATGTTGGAACCGCCAGTATCCTGGCTATCTGGTGGAGACCCTTTTCAGACCGCGACACCATTACCGATTTCCACCTCTGTTTCTCTCAGTCGAGGAAATAGTTGAGACTAAGTCCACAGTAGTCAGTGATTTCAGTAAATTGTTACACTTTATTCAAAGATATATCCAGAGTATGTTTCGCCCGCTCATCGAACTGTGTATCCAACATCACCATTGGCGGCTCACTTGCCAACTGCAACTGCTCCCCACTCTGTTGCACTACGAAGTTTCATTTTCCGACCCTTTGTTTTCATTTGAATTTTTAGAAAAGAGCCGGCGTGCGTAATCCTGCTTGGTTACAAGCATAAAGCATCATCTCGCAGTGAACAGCCAGAATGATTTATTTTTTATGTACAGAACCCACACATTTTGGGTCAAAACCACATGTGGGAATATGAGCTCACCTGCACACCAGGACTTCCACTTGTCTACACTTTGTGGGGGAGGCCAGGTATTAACTCCTAGTAGGTGGAGACCGTTGGTTCACCGCACGCAGCCAAAGACAGGAAGAAGCACAGTTTCCTGAGAAAGACCAGGTAGACTTATGTCTGCCGATGATGAACGCAACAAACACCACTTGCAGTTATCTCTGTAGGATCCTTCTACTAAGAATTGTGATAGCCTTGGAAAGGCATTGAGGAAGCTACCTAGAGACTGGCGGTATTCAAATAGACACAGGAGGTGAAACATCAGAGTCTAAGACTAATCCTAGCAGAGCAACAAGAAATCTAAACTTATAAAGAGCAATAATATAATACAAATGATTAAACTGGGGGGCAGTTGGTGGCGGGTCCCAGCTAATCAGAAAGCTCAGAACGGGGTCTTTACCTCATTGGAAAGACCCTAATTCCGAGCCTTCTCTGCAGCTGGTGGGGCCACCATCTTCCCTGCTGGGACAGCAGATACCTCTTCCTCCCCTCCTCCAAATTTCCACACCCATCACCCAAATCCACCCCACTTTCCATCACTGGCGCCAGGAACACTAGCTGTTCCCAACTAATCTCTGTTGCAGCAATAGCTGCCATGAAAGAGAGAAGGGTCTAAATGTAATTCCCTTCTCCCTAGTCCATGGCAGCCATCTTGGTTCGGAGTTTTTTTTCACTTTGAGAAATGGAAACAACAGCGCTTCTCAATGTGAAAAGAAACCTATTAGCATCATGGTAAAATTTGCTGCAATGCTAATAGCAATAAAACCTCCAGGCATGGGAACTTTAACGGGACCGGTAATGCATGGTCTCAATTTAACTGGCCTGGGTATTACCTGGCTCGGTAAAGCCCCTGCCAGTCAGGGTTTATTGCTTAAGTAATTAATGGTTTGTGTGCTGAAAACATTACCTTTGTGCTTCCTATAATTTTCATTTTTTTGGAAAAAGGCTTAAGACTCTTTTATTCGAATAGAAAATCTGCTCCCGTACAATGATTACCTCCTGCATAGTACCCCATTCTTCTTAGCCCTCTGGTCACTTGTGTTTTTGTCTGCCTTATTCTTTCTCTTGTGTTATCTGTGCGCGCTGATGCCTGCGGGCTATGGCGCATTATAAGCATAAACATAACATAGCAGCTACGCGAAGCAATGTTTAGTAATTGAAAGATTTGACCTTCCTGGGCAATGAAATGATGGGTATCTCCTACAAGACGAAAAAATAATTTTTAAGGCACTGGAAAAGACCGTTGGCACCATGACAGGAAACTAGAAAAAGTAAGACGTTCAAGCGGAAAAGTGTCCACATCATGAAATGACACGTTTGCAAGGGGCCATGCAACGACCTACTGATCAAGAGCAGGTACCCCCGGCAACCACCTTAAACCAGAGGGGTGCTGAAAACCCTAAAAAGTACCTAGAACCCAGAGAGGTGTGAATAACCCTGAAGAGTACTGTGGTAAATCTGAAGAAGAAGGCGGACACGTTTAGGACATTCTGACTTGTTTTTTACATTTTTTTAATTTTATTCAGATTTGTAGAGCGCACGTCAGCCCGGGGGCATCGTGGCGCTTGTTACAGACAATATCTTAGTTACATAGGATACAGTAATTAGATACAAATACATTATTTACAGTAGACATGAATACATTAGCAATGCAGTTTATTTACATGGATTCCTGAGAGTTTCCTAATTATTATGCAAGGAATGAGGTTTTCAGTTTCCTGCGAAAAATAGGGAGTGAGTTTTCTGCTCAAATGTCTGCAGGAAGAGCTTTCCAGGTCTTGGCTGCAATGTAGGGGAAACTTGGGCCTCCGGCTTTGGCTTTTTTGATGTGTGGGATGCAGATTAGGTTGGAGTATTGCGTCCTGGTGGGAAGGGAGGAGGATGGTTTGAGGATGGTTTCTGATAGGTAGGACGGGCCGGAGAGAGAGGCATTTGTGAGTGAGGGTGAGGATTTTGAGAGTGATCCACTCTTTGACCAGGAGCCATTGGGCTGAGTGTCTGGCCTGGGAGATATGCTCTCTTCTAGGGATACTAAGAGCGGCCCGGAGAGCATTGTTCTGCGTGATTTGTAGTCTGTTTAGGTTTTTGGCTGATGTGCCTGCTAGGAGTGCATTGCAGTAGTCCAGTTTGGCTCCAATGGTTGCCCTTGCTATAGAGAGGCAGTTGGGTATAGAGAGGTAGGGCTTTATGGCGTTTATGAGTTTGGTGGTGTGTGCAGATGCAGAAGTGATTGCGCTGACTTGTCTAATCATAGATAATGAAGAGTCAAGGTATACTCTGTGTCTTTACAGCTGTGGATACGGGGATGATGTAGTTGTCAATGGAGAAGTTAGTGTACAGTTTGTCAAGTTTGTCTAGGGTTTTCTGTTGACCTAATATCATGATTTCAGTCTTGTCTCCATTGAGGCAAAGGCCATTAACTGCCAGCCATGCCTTGATGACAGAGTAGATTGTGTGGAGTGCCTTGGCGTCTTCGTTGTATGATCCTGATAGGGGTAGAAGTACTTGTGTGTCGTCTGCGTAGTTTGTGTATGTGATGTCGTATGAGTCAAGTTTGTCAAAGAGGGGCTTGGTGAACAAGTTATAGAGTGTGGGTGCAGTGCATGATCCTTGAGGGACCCCGCAGTGGATTGTCGTGGGAGTGGCATTGGCGATGTCCGAGAAGACTTCTAGAAAGGAGGTGATCCAGAGGGCTGCTTCTTTGGAGAAGTTGGCTGTGTGTGTGAGGTGTGAAGTGAGAGTCTTGTGATCAACCATATCAAAAGCGGCTGAGAGATCTAGAAGGAGCAGAAGAGCAGGCTTGCCTTTGTCCATGATTTGAGTGATCTGACTCTTCAGATCTACTTTCCCCCCGTCCCCCTTCCCCTTGCACTTTTTCCCTTCCCCCTAACCCTGCACTTGCGCGGTCTGAATGACACCTGGCCTAGTAGGATCGTTGTCTGACTTCCCCTTGTTCCCCCCTCCCTGCCTCGTCGCGCCTTGAAAAACTTGTGTATAGGCGCGTTACAAATGCCATATCATATCATACCAGGGCTGTTTCTGTGCCATGTCCTTTCCGGAAGCCTGATTGCCTAGTCTCGAGGGTGGAGTGGGTTTCCAGAAAGTGTTGGATTTGGCAGTGTGCGGCTTTGTCCAGTAATTTCAGCAGGAATGGCACTGTGGTTATTGGTCTGTAGTTGTTTGGTTGTAAGGGGTCGAGAGTAGTTTTTTTTAGGAGAGGCCAGATCCAGGCCTCTTTGAGGTTAGCTGGGATGATGCCTGTTTTAAAGGACGCATTGATGAATGCCGTGAAGAGCGGCGCAAAGCAGTCTGCGCAGTCTTTGACAAGTTTTGGTGGGCAAATATCGCCTTTACAGGGGGAGGGTTTGAGATTTTTTAGTAGGTTGATAACTTCTGATTCAGTGACGTCTCTGAAGGAGAAGTCCGGTATGGTGGGCTTGGACGAGGTGGGTGGAGTGTTGGTAGGTTTAGTTCCTGTCTATTGAGGAAGTGCTTTGTAGTGGTCTTTGATTTTCTTTTGGAGAAGGTCAATTTTGTGTAGCATGGCAGCTTGAATGCTGGTACACCAAGCTTCATCTTTGATTATTTCGTCCGGTGTATTGGGGGGTGGGGGGGAGATGAGCTCGTTAAAAATGGCGAAGGTCTCTTTAGAGTGTGATTTGGCATTAGAGATTCGGGTGTTGAAAGCGTTGGCTTTGGCCTTGGTGATAGCTGTCTTGTATTGGTGGGAGATTAAATTGAATTTGTTTTTGGCATTGCTGCAGGGGTTGGTTTGCCCTTTTTTTCGTGCTGCTCTTTTTTGGGAGCACATTGAGTGCAGTTCTTCAGTAAACCATGAGTTGGTGTGTAAGGATCGCTTCTCTTTTTTCCATTCGAGTGGTGCTATTTCATTGATAGCTTTGGTGATGACATCTTTGTAGATGTCTGCTAGGATATTGGGGTCATTAGCGAATGGGGGAGCTAACTCGGGGGTATTGAGGTATGGGCGCAGGTTATCCTCTGTGCGTTTTTTAGAGCTTCTGACGTGTGCAGCGCTAGCAGGGGTCAGAGTTTTGTGGTTTTTCGTGATAGGAATAGAGAACTCGATGCAGTTGTGGTCAGTCCAGGGCATTGAGGAGTTAGAGGTGATAGTGGAGAGGCAGTCCAGTCAAGAATGCAGCCTTTGGTGTGAGTAGGACTTTCTACTTTTGGGTGAAGCCCAGGTCATTGAGTTCCTTGGTGAAAGTGGCTGCAGACTTGGCCTTAGTATCGTTGAATCCGAGATTGAGGTCTCCTAGTAGAAGGGTTTTAGTGGAGCTTTTGATATTATTGCTGAGGATGTGAATGATGTTTTCCTGAGAGTCTAGGGTGAGGCCTGGGGGATGGTATAGTAAGTGAATATTGATGGTACTGTTGGGTGACAGTGACTTTGGCCGATAAGAGGTCAGAGATGCTGGTTGAGGAGTGACTGACAAGTCGGAGCTGGAGGTTCTCCTTGTGGATGAGAGCTACTCCGCATCCTATACGTTCAGGTCTGTCTTTGAGTATGGTGAAGCCTGGTGGTAGTGCAAGAGCAACGGCGGGACCTGATGCTCCATGTAACCATGTTTCCGTGATGGCTAATAGATCAATGTTATTGTTGGTTATGAGGTCATGAATATCAGGTGCATGAGCTGGGAGTGATCGGACATTGAGGAGGGCACATTTAATGTGAGGTGTGTGTGTGGTTTGTTTGTGGAAGTGCGCGTGGTGGTCGTATCTGATATGTTATGTGATGTGGTATCGTCTTTCTAGTCTATGCATAATTATGACACAGGGTGTGCGATGTGGCATGGTTAGTGTGGTATCCGGGGTAGCAAGATGCTTGTGGTAGGGGAGTGGGCTTAGTGGTGTGGGTATGAGGGGATGGATAGGAGTATAGAGTTTGAGAGCAGTGAGTGTTGCGAGGAGAGTGAGCAGCGTGGTGGTGGCAACGGTGAGCTTGCAGGACGCTATGGGCATGATTGTATGCTGGGCGGAGCTGTGTGTGAAGGAGGACACAGTCAGGTTCGGTGGACCTAGCCTGAGGTAGGCAGGAGTGGATAGGTTCAGAGTAGGCTGAAAAGCATCCTAGGGTACTAGAAGGTATCAGTGTGGCTGGGCGCAGCAAGAGGCACCGGTCGGATCGCAGATGAGCGACTATAAGGCACAACACACTTCAGATGTGGTCTGAGGGTGACGATAAGGCACAACACAATTCAAATGTGTGTAACGCTCACCTGGTTCCCACGGAGGCGCGGGCGTGGTCTGTACGGCAGTGGCCTCTTCGAAGGAGATGTTCAGCACCCTGAAGATGGAGTGGGCTGGGTTCCCAAATCCGGGTTGTCTGGCTCGGATGAATACCCTTCTGTGAGCGAAAAGGAAGGGTTAATACTCTGCGGGTTTTGTGTTGATCTCCTGTTCCCCTTCTCACCCTCCTTGCAACCCTTCTGTAATTCCCTGTGGAGACTCACCTTAGGGCTTGAAAAGGTGAGCTCTCCATCCTGCTTCTGATGCAGGGGCGCGTTGGGATCCAGTTACGTCACTGGATAGTAAGTTCGAGTTCGCTTGTCTGTTCCGGTAAGTACCGTAAATGTTTATGGCAAGCTTGAGTCTAAACTGTTCCTCTTCTCTTTTGCAGGTAATGGAAGACTCCGGGCTGAGGGCGGTTTCCGTCGAAAACCTGATTTCAGGTGAGTTTTGGTGTAGGCCCACTACTGTCTTTTCCTGTCTCTTTTTCCTTAGGGGCCGGAGTTCAAGAATGCTGAAGAAATGGAGCCGGTACGAAGCAGAAGCTGAGTCCGACCTGTAAGCAGGTAAGTTTAAAATAGTTTGTTTGCTACGGTTCTTGCATTCACTAATGTGATGTTTGCTTTTTCCCCATAGGGGCCGGGGTGCTGAAATGCCCAAGGAATGGCATCGACCCGAAGGTAAGAAGAATTAGCTTGGCGGGTATGTGCTTCTTGGTTATTTTCTCCTTCTCACCTTGCTTTCTTCTCTTCGTCTCCCCGTAGGTGCTGGAATGCTGAAGGAGATCCGGATGGGCGTCGCAGAGCCGAAGGCGCCACGTGCAGGTAAGAGAAGTGCGCCGAGATGTATGCAACGCGGTGAGTATTTAAAATGTCTTTTTGCAGGAACGTTGGCGCGCTGAATCCGGAAAGCAGCTTTAACAGGTAAGGTTTGTTTTCACCTGTTTCTTCTTCCCTTTTCTCTCCTTAGGTGTTTCCAGGATGCTGGCAGGCGTGGTCGAGGACTGGAGCAGGAGCAGGCACGGTGAGCGTCCAGCTGCTATGAGCAGAACAATGCGAAGCGTGGTTTGCTGTCTGGGGGTGGCTTAAATAGCCTTTCAAGTAGTCCCAGGTATGTATCCTTCCCCTGAAGGTATGTATCCTGCCACCAGCCACACCCGTGTGGTTAAGTAGTTCCTTTTTCATCTGGAAGTTGTGGAATGATCTGCCAGGTAAGGAAATTGCAGCATGGTCTGCCAGGTAAGTTTGCACCAAACACATTTCCTTCCATACCTTGTATGAGCCTGGTGCCGATGGTGCCAGGACTGAGTCCAAAGAGCCCCTATCTGGGGTGGCTGGGACTTCCCTAGTATACATGTTGCCTGCCTCTGAGGGTGCCGGGCCCTGTCTGGCTCCTTGGAGGTAGGCATCATGACAGTGTGGTCTGAAAGCGACCGTAGGGCACAACACAATTCAAATCTGGTCTGAAGGCGAATATAGGGCACAACACAATTCAAATGTGGTCTGAAAGCGACCATAGGGAACTTGTTCTTGATGAAATTAAATGAATATGGCCGATCTTTCCCTACAGCTAGAGGGATTTCCCTGCCTACCTAAAGGAACTCATCAGGAAGTCCCAAAGTAAAATGTCCTCAGTCCCAACCTAACTCTACCTGACCCTACCACTAGTATAACCAACTCAAACAAGGCCAAGAGAAGGTCTTTCTTCCCATGGTCATCTTTTATCTCCTGGTGTTTAAAAGGCTCTCTTTCGCTCCATATGTTTCTTATTACAATATTCTGGAATACTCTCAGGATATCTCCTTGATAAGCTCTTGTAGCTCTTCCAGAATGTTCTTGGGTCTCATTACTGATATACTTGTGATAATTCTCCTCGATATACTTTACCACAGTCTTGTCTACTCTTGTAGACCTTTCACTTGGAGTCTTTTAACCCAAGTTTTCCTAGCTTGGGTTGAACTGTATCCAATTTCATATTTCCCCTCTACCTGGTTTTCTCTCTATAACGGTCTCTTTTTTTATCTTGTCCTTTTGGTAGTCTTATCCCACATCCCTCATTACAGGATTGTATGCCAGCTTTCTCCACTCTTCACCTTTAAACTCATAAGGTAATTTCCATTCATTCCATGGTATTCGTTTCTAGTCTATTTCCCATACAGGGTTGCTCGTTATTCCCTGTGTCTGCTTTCCACACTTCCAGTTAAATAGTTTGTTAGGGAATATCTAGTCCTTACAACTGGGATGAGTTGCTCGCTTCAAATAATCCTGCCCTGTCGGCCAGCCGCTTTTCCCCGGTACTTCAGTATATGTAGGGGAACGTTGCGTGGCTCGTCACTCACTTGGGTAGCCCTCTTCGGTATCTGGCTTCTCGTGCTTAGGGTTCGTCGGCTTCCCTTCTGGCTGCTGCCATATATGGCTTCTGGCGATAGAGAGCGGCTCACCCTCCCTACTGTGATGGTGCTGGCCTGCTTTGCCGGGTGTCCTGCCCACCACGTTCTCGTCATGGCCACAGCACCACCTAGTACAAGATTCTTGTCTCTTGCTTCACAGTGGCCTCCCCATTGTATACTCTGGGCCTCTGGCATCTCATGCTGGCGTTCTTTCTCATTGAAAGCCATGGGCTCTGCGGCTCATATCTGCTCTGCCTCTCCCAGGTGTGATCTCTCTCTCGTTACTCCACTCATTTCAGTGAAATGTACATTTCTCTTTAAAGGGCGATTTATTTTCCTTTTCCAAACTGGTTTGTTTCAGCATTGCCTGCAGGCTGATATAAATAAGTTACATTCTTCTTCCCAGGAGGCAGTCCCATATATGCCGATATGTTTGGCAATCTAGGGAGTTCCTCATGGGAACGGGCGTCCTTGTCACACAAGGGGGAGTCACTCCCCATGAGGTCCCACTTGCCAGACTCCTAAGGAGGGTCTTGTGGAGCAGTCTCATCTCCGTAGCCTCAAAGAGGGTGGCCCCACATGGGGACGAATATGCTCGATTTGTCACAGTACCTAGAACTTAAAAGGGGTGTGAGAAGCTTGACAGTGACCCAAGAACCTACAGGGGTTCCTTATGGGTTTTACGAGGTACGAGAAGAATGAAAGATGCATGGGACTTTTGAAGGGTTTTGATAAGGTTTTGACGCTGCTTGTATCAGAAGGGTGTCCAAATGTTTTGGACTACAACTCCCATTAAACATCACAATCGATTGTTCTGGATGGGATTTAGTAGCCCAACAATTTGAAGAGCCGATGGTTGCAGACTCCTGGTCTAAGCAAGAGATTGGAATTATGAAGTTTAAAAGTTCTACGAGGGGCCCTGAGATGCTTTAGTAACCAAGCTGAGAGAGGTACTGAGAAACTGGAAAGAATGAGAGTCCAAGAAGGACTGGACGGTAAAGAAACTGAGATACCCGTGTCAACTCGAGAAGAGCTAACAGTTGAAAGATCAGACTCCATGAGACTCAGTAAATTTGATAGAGAAAGGAAAAACATAACTATATGCTAAAGCAATCTCTTACAACATAATAAAGAGCATCTCTTTGAAACAAAGTAGCAATGACCTTTTTTTCAATTATGACACTTTGCCACAATTTCTCTAGTAATTGATTAACCGATATCTGCTCAGATATTTCCCAACCTTGAGAGTGCATACAATTGCCAGAGATTTTGTGAAAGTGAATGGCGTGACGTGGTACTCGCCTACTGGCCAAATTCCAGGCGATACAAGCAGTTACGGCTCCAAAATCTAATAAATGGGCTGGAAATTCGCCAATGAGAGGAGGAGATACGCGACAATGCCACGGGCTGGGCTCTGACCGCGGTGCCCCATATCCTTATGGGAGTGCCGTGCTGAGAATCCTGCGGCTCCCACCGCTCCCCTCCTTGCACCAGAGAGGTGCCGGGCTGCCCCTGAAATCCCTGGCCCGCCCGCTGTTCTTTACCTGCAAACCCGGGTCACTCCTGACTTGCATGGTCCGGGTCCATGGATCCACCCGCAGCCACTTGCACATCCTTATCGCTAGCCTGCATCTGGCAGCCGTAGCCCAGATTTCACACTGGCCCTTTGTGCCGCCACTGTATTTCTTTGGTGGCCCACACTACTCAGTACATGCTTATTGCCAGCTCCTTGCAACCACAGCAAGCAGATGGCCTGCCTCCTCCAAACCTCTTTTTTAGCAAATAATAAAAACCTACGTTTTTGGACCAGAACTTCGCTTTAACGCCATTATGTTCCAGCTAAAAGGGCAATATTGGAGTTATGGGCCTGTAAACCTTGTTAAACACCCTCTCTGCACTTGGGCCTGTAACTTTGGGTTCGGGGCTCATAACTCCCATTATGCGCTGCGTGCTAAATTCAAGAAGCAGAACTATAATCAGAGATGTTTTAATGGGAGGGTACTTGCCCAGGGGTCCCCACAACGCTGCCTGATCTAAAGAAGTAAGATTCCTCTGTTCACCGGACTTAAATAGCACACGTCAGGATATTTTATGGCATGGTGCTGAGGCTCTAAACCTATTGCCTGTCTGTTTTGGCAAGTACATTCTGCCTCGAACAATTAATCATGTAATGCTTTCTGTGTTTACGGTGGCATATATAGTTTGTGTGTTCGTTGACTTGCGGCACAACTCCTATAGCATTGTTTCCTTCCTGCAAGAACTATGTTGATCATGTGCAATAGCCACATTTGAAATGCATATTGGTAAATTGAGTGCCACAATGGTTCAAATGTTAGCTCAGTGTGTTTGCAAGGATATGTGTTCCTATGCAAGATTAGAATAGCACATTCCTGTAAGGCTGACTGAGCCTTTCCTATGTCTGAAGTTTATAAACCTGCCTGCATATGTACTTGGTCTTGTAGCACAACAGGTGCTATTATCAGCAATGTACCTGCGCCAGATAGGGGTTGCTATAAAAACAAACATGTCATCCTTATGGTGAAGGTCTAGACATTGTTTTCTTCAGATGGGGTGTTGTAAAACCTAGGCAATTACCTCCAACAATGAGCATAAACTGTTAGTCCAAGAGATGAATAAGTATCCAAATGTGAAACCAAAGCATTCAGGCTTGTATCCTGGCTTTGCCAGCAGACAATACAGTGATCCTGGTCCAATCATCACTCTCTTACATTACTGTACTGTCTTCTGTGAATTTTGCCTCCTCGCATGCTGGTGGCATCGTTTAGCCCATTACTTGATCTTTCTTCTTATGTAGGCCATTTCAGTGGAAGGGGTGGTAGACAGAAGGGAGCGGACCAAATGGTGTAGGAATCGGCCAAACATATTTTAAAGTCTGCTCATTTGACACACAAAAACACTTGGCATTTTTGTAAAAGTCAAAGGTTGTTCTGCACTTTTATAAATGACAATTTCACAAGCCAGTGTTTTGGAACTATGTAAAGCTTTAAAATACAAAATACCATCCCAGATTAAATGGTTCCATGTGATAATTCCAGCGCAAAAATATTGCGATACAAAGATATCGCCATATTTTTGCGGCAAAATTCACAATGGACCCAGCAGGGGACACCCCCGCATCATTTTTTAATGTGCAGGGGACACCCCCGCAACCCGTGCTCCCACATAATATCCCTAATAAAAATATTGCCTATGGCGAACCAAACGGCCATATTTACGCCCATATTTTTGTTGGGGATATTAATACCTGATCCCGATTAAATCAGTTAAATCGCACTGATTGGTGTGCTGGTACTTATATACATCTCTTGATGATGGAAAGAATGAAGCTAGAATCATTCTGTGTTAGCCCTTCTATAATATTTTGTTTTTAAAAATGGTCATGTTTGGTAATGTGCTGTGTGTACTTTCCAAGTCAGTTTTACAAAATGAGATTATTTTAGTTCATGGTAAGAACTGGTAATGAAAGTGTTCAAATGCAGAAATTGCAGAGTTGGCACACATCCCTGATCCACCCCATAACCAGTGTGTGTAATACTGTGCTAATTTAATATTGTATTGCCTAGCCTCTTGAAATTGCCAGTCCCTAAACATTTCAAAATTGTCAGATCTTTAGAGAGATTTCCTTCTTAGGGTATAATCTTCGAAACAGCCTCACTCGTGGTGTCACTGGCTATAGTGTTGCTTCCACTATATTAGAAAGCATTGATATTTTGCACACCACATGCACGTATTCTTTTGATCTCTAATGGCAACACTGTTGGAAAACCATGTTCCATTTATGATCTCAGTCTGTGCATACAGACACCTTCCTAGTAGTTTCTAATCTGCATCCACTATCCATGCTATGCTATGTGTAGCTTTCTGCTTCCTACCAATTGGTCTCCTCTATCCATGCTTGATCATGTTTGCGTTCTGTGAAGCAGCAAATGTGAGTGATCTGTCTATTCTGGGTTACATGTACCTTTTACATATAGTCCTACATTAATACTATAGGCTGCATACCTTCCTGGATTCTATTGATAAAAAGTCTCCTGAATTTATGCTAGAACAGAAGTAACCCCTTCGTCGACTGATAATGTTGGCCTTCAAACGGTACTTCGTTATCATTCTGATTTGAGCAAGAATGAAGAGGGTAAGGAGACTTAAAAGGAGTAAACATCCTTATTTGTAAAGCAATGAAAATTGGCAGGGTAAGTTAAAGATTTTCCACAGCGCTTGTACAATGAATTTAGAATGAGCACCAGGCAGCGGGTGCCCTGTGAGGTGTGGGTGCACTGCCAATGCACTACCATGGAGCAATTACAGGAAACAGAGGGTTCACAGACGCACTGCAGCAAGAAAGTGCAAATATTAACTGCGGTCTGAAATTAATTCAAAGAGGTCGGGGACAGCCTGACACGTGTTTCGAGCTCAAACAAAGTTCTTCATCCGAGGCTGATATGTTACAAATATATCCAACACAATATTACAATATTGCAATCATAAATGTTCCAAATGTAGAAAGGAATAAGATTAGATCAAAATAGCACATCACAATTAGGTGGCAGTAAGGGGCAACAGTTAAAATAATTTAGAACAAATATCAAAGAAAAGAAAAATATGCATTCCGCACATAACGTGTAACGATTTGATGTTCATTCAACATGGTCATTCAATTTACAAATTAAAACAACATTGGTTAGGTGTAGAAGAAATTAATGAGAGAGAAAATAGACAATACACCAAGCCAGCATAGTACTGACTGCACAGTCTGCACCTCGCTCTGCTCCTACGTGCTCTAATGCCTCGGCGCTTCGACTCGGATCAGCGTTCTTCTACCATCTTTGTGGGCTTCTCTGTGTGCCTACTGGTACTATTACTTGGACTATTATTATACTGCTGCCCTTCTAAACTACTATATACATTTAATATATGCCTTTTCTTTATTTTTAGAATTTAGCCACGCCCCCCTCTGACGTCTGTTCTACAAATGCGGCTCTGTGCGCACCTGCGCGCGCGCACGCAGCCGAGTACCCGCAGAGTACTGACTGCTGACCGCGGCGCATCGTGTCAGCGAGTTACTCTGCCGGTGAGTTCCAAATGTGCCTTCCTTGTCCAGTCCCTTTCCCTCTTATCCAACTCTGTTTTACTACCAATTGAATTTTTATTTAAAAAAAAATCTGAAGCTGTTATTTTGTTTACGCTAGCTAAACAGCTGCTAATCACAGCCTGTCAACCCCCACGAGACCATTAATCTCCTCGCTGCGGGCATGCCTCGCGTCCCGAGTCTTTTGACTCAGCGTCAGAGTTTGTCTAAATCTCCAATAAGTATGGGCCTCTCCAAACTCGGAACAATAACGAAGAAAAACATAGGATTCTCACTTGATATTCGCCACTTTCTACTCAATACTGACCCCTCCGGAGCCGTCTCTTTTAACACACAATCGTTAAACACCGGATGTAGGCCTCCAGTCAACTTGGCTCTGCCTGAACAGCGCACTGCAAATAAAGCAAATCAACCGGCTCACTTGTCGGACATAACAATGCAACGCTGCTTATAACTATCATCTAGTCCATCGAATAATGACCATTTCCACACACCTACCTACTTTCCTGAATTTTGCATGGAACCTCCTCAAATTAACTCTGTACAACCCCCGCAGTTCTGTGCGCCCCAGGTTTTATATTCCCAGGTGGTAAACCCTGTCTTCGAAAAAATACCAGCTCACAATCGGGTTGCTTCTGTCTCCTCTGACCTAAGCAATCCCTCTTTCACTACCGCTTTTTTCTTCTACCCAAGCGGCTGACGTTATTCTCATTGAGTCTACTTCATTCCAAACAGTCGCTGTAAATGACATAAATAGTTCTGCACTTTCTAATACTCCAGAACTATACACAACTGATGCACATGAAGACATCATCTCTCCGAGTGAGTCTCATTCATCCATTGTTGCCTCATTTTCCAAACCACTACCTCATCCATCATTTGGATTTCCGCACATTGCTAATCCTTCTTTAGAAGTTGCACTAACTGCTTTCAATACAAGCATTTTCTCCTTGGTTAAATTGTTCGAAGCCTTAGATCTTAGATCAGCAACATAACATGACTCATTACTTCTCTTGCACAAGAAAATGGATTGGGTTGCGGCTCCTAGAACTAATACTGGTTTATCCGATTTAATTGTAGAGCCTCATATTGTAATAACTTTGGAAATGACACCAATTGAAGAGGTTATAGTCGATATTCAACCAAGCATCCTTGTGCCCTTACTTCCCAGTCCTGTCGAGACTTTTCCTAATTCTGCCGACTTACAAATTGTTGAAAGACCTCTATATGAGGTATTTTCAAAGCCTACCCGAATTACCATACGAAGAAGGAGAGGCACCAGGAAACGTACGTCTCAAAGCCTCAATTACTCAATTCGTAATCTGGACATTTAACAAAGACCTCCCAAAAAATCTCCCAAAAATAAAAATGTGAAATCTAAAACCAAAAATGTATTGCTAATTTGGCTTCTGGTGATCGCCTGTCCTACAAATCATCCGACCAGCTGCCGGGACAAGTGTCAAATTGTCCTACTTCGTCTCTAGCCCCTTCCTTACCTCCCGTGTTGGACCTTGACCTCTCCAGAGGTAAGAACCTCGACTCTATTCAGCCTGTATGTAATGTCAATGAAGATCTAAATCAATCCAATATGAATCATACACATGAACAACTTATCAATCTATCTGTATACCCCAATGATCTAATCACAGATGTTGTACTCCATGGTTTACACAATCTTATATCCAACAAACAACAGTTGATGCCAACTTTTCATGTAAACTTTGATATCAACTCTACATCTTTCAAAATCTTAGATCAAAGGAGAAATGAAATACAGTTAAGCTCACATAGTTTGACTGAGAAATCTAATTCCACAGTCACTCCTCTTTTGACTTTTCAAAGTACTCATGCAAATTCTGTTCATCATCAGGCTGTACCTGAATGTCTACCAAACAAGGAATCGGAACTAAAGTCCTCTGTGATATCCAAAGCTCTACCCAAATCTTTACCGAATCTTCCATTAGATATAATTCATGAAGAACATAGACCGGATGTATATATACCGAATCCCCCCAACCCTAAAAGAGGAGTATCTACGAATCACAATGATGGATAGGGTCTACTCTGACACTTTCCCAAATCGTACAACAATTCTGCTAATGCTGAACTCGATTCCATCGCTTCACCAGATTAATTCGGGTTTCGTTTAGTTTATTATTTATAGAGCGCGCCAGACCCTGGAGCATCAGGGCGCAAGAGACAGGAATATGCTCAGCTTAGTTACAAGTACATGGTAAGTAGGAAAGTACAAGGTCATCAGCAATGTTACAGTAGGCAGGTATATATAAGGCCGGATCAAGGTCAAGAAACAAAGTTACAGGGTGCATGTATACTGGATAGTCATATGATTATAATATACAGTTATATACAGTGTGACATATCAGGTCAAGTGGCACCAAGAACATTACAAAAAAGAGAAAACAAATTCAAATATCATAGTAATGAGGTGCGCACAGAGCTTCAATCACATAATGAGTAAGTTCCGGGAGCAGAGGGTAAGCGTCAGGTAGGTGCATGAAAAGAGTAGTGCAGGTCAGGGTAGTTAGATGTCGTTTGTTCTCAGCCACTTGGTCAGGTTGTAGGGAGTTCCACAGCTGCGCAGCCTTGACTGGGAAGCTGTGTCCTCCTACCGTAGAGAGTTTGAAGCGCGGACCTTGGAGGCAGTTTGCGTTGGCTGTTCTTGTTGGTCTGGACGAGGTTCTTTTACATAGCCTGTCCGTGAGGTAGGGTGGTGCTTTATTGTTGAGGCATTTATGGGTAAGGGAGGCGCTCTTAAGTTGGATTTTGTCAGAGGTGGAGAGCCATTTGTATTCTCTTCTTACAGAAGATATATATGCTCATTTCTGTTAATCTTAAGAGCTGCCCTCAAGGCATTGTTCTGGAGGACCTGAATTTTATGGATGGTCTGTTTATTCACCCCAATGCACAGTCCATTACAGTAATCCAATTTGGAAAGTATAAGGGCTCTGGCAAGTGTAATGCAACTGTCTGTGGAGAGGAATTGTTTGCTAGCTCTGATAGGTTTGCATGTGTATGCAGTAGCAGAGGCTAGAGAGTTAACTTGTTTAGCAAAGTTCATGGTGGCGTCTAGGTAAAAGCATAGGGTCTTCACTTCATTAGCTACTTTTATGTTATTCCCATCGATAATGAAGTTGGCGTAGTCACGGCTGAGTTTGGATATGTAGGTTGGGGTGCCTAGGATAATGAGCTCAGTTTTGTCATCGTTCAGGCATAGGCCGTGGGTAGCCATCCATGCCTGAACAATGCTATAGATTCTATTCACTAGAGCCAGATCCTCGGCGTAATCTCCTGAAAGCGGAAGGAGGATCTGGGTATCGTCTGTGTAGTTAGTGTAGGCGATACCCAGATGATCCATTTCGTCAAAGAGGGGCTTCGTGAATACATTGTAAAGAGTAGGTGACACACAAGATCCTTGTGGTACACCGCAGGTTATAGGGATCGGGTCTGCTGAGGCTGATGGAGAGAAGACTCTCATAGTTCGGTTACTCAGAAATGACTTGATCCATGTTATAGCCTCTTTAGAGAAATGGGCTGCAGAGTCTAGGTGGCCGCATAAGATGTATGGTCAACTAAATCAAATGCAACTGAAAGGTCCAGAAGGAGGAGTAGGGCTGCTTGGCCATTGTCTCTGCACTCATCTATGTGGGCCTTAAGATCAATTAAAGTTGTCTCGGTCCCGTGTTGTGGGCGGAATCCAGATTGGCGTGTTCCGAGTAGGTGGTTGGATTCTAGGAAGTTTTGTATTTGCATGTAAGCCACTTTATCTAGGATTTTTAGAAGAAAGGGCACAGTCGTGATAGGCCTGGAGTTTGTGGGAATGGCCGGGTCAATGGTTTGCTTCTTTAATAGTGGCAGTACCCAAGACTCTTTTCGGTTGTTCGGTACAGTGCCTGTGGTAAAGGAGGAGTTGATGAGTTTGGTTATGAATGGCGATAATTCTCTTGCAGCATCCTTAATAAGTTGTGCTGGGCATTGATTGCCTTTACAGTTGGACGGTTTAAGTCCCAGAATAACCTTTCTACCTCAGTGGTCGATACCTTAGAGAAGCAGAATCGGGATTCTTGGTTAGGCTGTGGTGGTGGCACTATACTCTGAGGGATGTGAGTCGTTAGAGATGCTTTCTTGAGGGAAATTTTAGTTTGTAGGTTAGCTACTTTATTCGTTAAGGCAAGTTGTATACTAGAGCACCATTTTTTGTACTTGGTACAGTTTTCTTGTGGAACAATTGATGTTTCCAGTTCTTTCAGAATACTGAACAATTCTTTGACACTAGATTTAGATTGAGATATTCTAGTATTATAGGTTTCCTGTTTGGCTAATAATATGTCTTTCTTGTATTGGGATAAGGCCTTAGTAAGGTTAAGTTTGTTTTCGGCTGATGGGGAGAGTCTCCAAGCGGTTTCAAGTTTTCTTTTAATCAGCCTAAGATTTTTTAGATGAGGGGTAAACCATGAGTTGAGGTGCTTTTTTGGTTTGCTATTCCTTAGTTTGAGCAGAGCTATGTGGTCGAGGGCTGAATTCATCGCTTCATTGTACTGTTCAACTAGCACATTAGGATTCATATTGTCTGGGACCGAGTTCAGTTTAGGTATTATGACGGGCATCAATTTTTCCACTGTCATGAGTTTTTTGTTCCTCATGGGCACAGGTGGGGCAAGTGGGGACTGGGCAGTGGCACTGTAAATAATAGCAGGTGGTGGTCAGTTCAAATCTGAGGTACAGTATCCATGATATTTACTTTGCAGTTGTGTTCTGCTATCCAATCAAGGATTCAACCTTCATTGTGGGTGGGTAGGTTAACTTTCTGGGAGAATCCCAACTCTTTCAGAGTCGGGGCAATAGCCGTTGATTGGGTATCCTTAGTGTCATTATAGCCTAAATTAAAATCACCAAGCAGTATTGTTTGGGAGGTATTTTTTAGGTTATTGGACAGGGACGTGGAGATATCCTCAGCGAAAGTTCCAGTAGGACCTGGTGGTCTATAGATAAGAAAGATGTTTAGTATTTGGGAGTTAGCAGTGGCGATTTTGGCCGTGAGGCATTCACAAGATTTCATAGTAGGGGTTGTGATAATTCTCATGTCTAGGCTGATCTTCGCTATAATTGCTAGACCTCCACCTCGAGAGGTGTGTCTGTCAGCTCGTAGGATTCTATAGTTATCAGGAACTGCTAATGATAAGGCAGGGCCTGCCGCGTCATGTAGCCAGGATGTCTAGGTTGTCTGTAAGAATGATATCTGATATCTCTGTTGCGTGTGCGACTAGAGTCCTAGCGTTTATAAGCGCTCCTTTGAGATAGGGTTTGTGGCTTTCTAAGTTGGGGTGAGTGGTACTAGGTCTATCTTTAGCAGTTGGTTTAGTGCAATCTAGTATGGGTCTTTTGGGATTGGAGTATTTCCTAGTGGGCTCTGTAGTTACCTTCAAGGGTAGGTGTTTTTTTAGGAAATTTAGTTGTTCAATTTTCTTGGCTGGTAGCTCATACAGTTTGGACAGGCGAGCGTGTAATCTTAGGTTTCTGTCCGCAGTATTACATGACCTTTGTATGGTCGTACCTTCTTGATGCTGGTTCACTTTAAGTCCTGTATTAAGTTGTTGTGTGACAGGCATAATAGGGTGGGTGAGATGGGTAGGAGAGGACATGGCGCAGGGGAACAATGTGTTAGCTTTGGTGACCAAGCTAAGTGTTTGTAATACTAGTATGATGGCGGAGGCAATGTAGAGTGGTAGCCAAGCTGTCCTATAGTGGGCGGCTATAGTACGTTTACCTAGACCTAGAGTGTACATGCTAAAATGCTGAGTATAGGCAAGCTAGATGCGACTATCAGGCTAGGTACAGTTTCAGATGTCAGGCTACAATTTAAAATGGCTGAGTACAGGCAGGCTATATGCGACTATCAGGCTGAGTATGGTTTCAGATGGCAAGACATAGATACGCAACGACAGTTGTCAGGCTAGGTGCACTTTCATAAGTTAGGGTGCAGACAGGCTAGAAGCAATTATCAGAGCTACTTGGCAATGTACTCAAATAACAGATCACCTAGATTAGAATAAGGCAATGGGGGCCAGAGAGCCAGCAATGCAATATGCTCAAACAATGGATCGCCTAGATACAGAATGCACTGGGAGCTCAAGGGTAACAGTTCAAAATGCGCAGGCAGAATGGCTAAGTTTGGCAGTGGATAGCAGTGTATACAGTCGAAGGAAGATGTGAGTGCCACTGGTGTGTGAATTCAGTTGGCGGGATTGGGTCGAAGAGGTGCAGAAATTCTGCTACAGTACAGGCTGGCCCAATTAGGGACATGCAAGCAGCGATTATCGATCAGTGGCACAGAGAGTTGTAGTATGCACTTAGGTGTTCAAATGCCATGTAACAGAGAAGCGCAGTGTAGGTCGGCTATCTAGCAGGCATCCACAACTAGCATATTCTTCGAGTGTCTATGAAACAGTAAGGACAGCAATACATCAGGCAGACATTGTATGGCAATTGGTGCTCGAAAATATGGTAGGCATGCATGCAACAGA